>NC_064634.1:448890775-449205358 GCF_023864275.1 Schistocerca cancellata | reverse complement strand
GCATCCTAAATAGTTCTGTGCGGAAATATCCAAGCCAGACGCACATGATACCGTTTTGCGTAAAACAGTAGGTAGATTTCAAGGTGAACTGTATGTATTTGTGTATTTATATGTTTATTTTGAGGAGATAATTGTTTGTGTGTATTAGTTAAAGGATTTGTCTTAAAGTGAATTGACTGTGGGTAACATAGGACAACCTAAGGCTTCCATATCGGATGAGCAAAATTTTGTTAACATGGAAAGCGAGGACCATATACAAAACTTAAACGAATCCCATACCACCGCCTCGGAAGACAATTTCTGGAGCGGGGGCCGAGGATCTGTGGACGCCAAACGACGCTCCACAGAAGAGTGGGAATGGAATAACAACACCACTGCATGCAGGGGGACCAATCGAGTGGTAGGTTTGGTGGGGCACCTGTATGCTCGCCTATAGCAGATCCTTTTGCAGAACTTCTGCGTAGGCTCCAGGAAAGAGATAGGGAAAGAGAGAAAAAGTAGCTCAAATGCTCCATGAGAGTGAGCAGGAAGATAGGGAAAGAGATCAAAGACTATAGTATCCAAGGTGAACTTGCCAAGATGCGGGATGCTTGTAAAGAAATTTCCACCCTTCCCAGGGAAGAAACAGAAGAGAAACGTCGGGAAACGTGTCGTGCGAATGCCATTCGAGAACTACGGAATGATTCTGAAATAGTTATTTTACCCGCTTTACCTGCTTCCATTATCAGAGTACAATCACAAAATGTACGACCTACTCGAGGATCCAGCATACAGAAAACTGAAGGGAGACCCGACCAACAGGGTGAAAAAGAAGACTATTGAAGTTCTACGCCAGTGCCTGTCGAAGGAAATCGTCAAGAAGCTCCGACCTCAAACTGCTGCACCCCCAAGGCTCCATAGGTAGGGACATGAAAAATTCGTTTAAACGCGAATTTGGTGGTTTTTAAGGAAATAAAAGGAATTCAGCTGTTTTTAAGGAGGTAACGCGAATTTAAGGAAGTAACGCAAAATCGGAGTTTTTCAACAAAATTTCTGTGTGTCTTCGTAAGAAGTGTCGTAAATCCAATGACGTTTAATGTTGAAATTTTCTATGTTCAACTGTCGCACTACTTTTTGCAGTTGTGACGTACTTAGTGGCCTTTCGACTATCAACTTTTACGAGCGTACGAACGACCACTGTGTGAATTTCGATTGTTTCTTTCTTTTGCAGTATATGTGCCGCAGTGTGCCGTTTCAAAACAATGGCGCAATGATAATCTATCACAAACACATCACCAATGCTTATTAAATGCAGTTAATAACGCAGCAACGATATAAGGCTTGAAGAAATTTGATCGTTGAGACAAGACAGTAGCCGAAAGAGTATGCCATGACGTAACGGATAGTTTCGTGGTTCCACTGCATGCTAATATATATTTTTTTCCATCGTAGCATTGTCGACATGGTCTGGGTCTTTTGTTATGAATGTAATCAGTGGTGAGGCAGTATCTTACAGGACAGAATTAATTTCTACGACGGAAACGAGCAGCTATAAAATTCATCCTTTTGGGTTTCCAGCACGCTAGATTAATAACAGGACAGCAACTTGAGTTGATCAGTTTGATGTAAAAAACGGCCAAAGTTGCAAAATTCAGTTAGTTCTGTTTAATTGATGATCCGTTTCTCGTGTCAGAACCCTTTCTCAAATCATCCAAACAGAGAAAAAGCTGTACTCCGTGATAGTACGCAAACCAAGCTAATATTGTATATGACTATGTTGAAGCCATTGGTCAAGTTTACAGAGATGATTCACTGGCAGGACAACTTTTTTTGCGTATGCTCGCTGCAAACCCTTGCAAATGAGTGCGTATTTTTCTGCGAGTATTAACTTACGAAAATTTTAATTAATATCGATATGATTGTTTTCAAATTTCGTTGAAATAAGGTTCGTTTAAGCAGTTACCAGACAGCTTGCCGCGCATGCGCAGAACTGAAATCGCATATAAGCAGCGCCTACTCCTGCTGCTGGCCCGCTCCCACGTGAGGATGAGGATAAACAGACTGTGCTGCAACTGCAGTGGCACGCACGTCGCGAGCTACCGGGGATGTCCAGCCTTCCAGCGTGGCCGCCGTCAGCGCCGTGGCCCGGCTGCCCCTTCCCGTAAGGTCCAGCCTGGCACCAGCTTCGCTGATGCCGCCACGGGGAGGGCACCCGCCCCCTCCCCTCAGCGACCTGCTACCTCCGATGGCGCTTTGCCGCAGCAGCCTGCCTCGTCCGATGCGGCTGCTGCCCCTGCGCCCACGCCTCCCGCATCAGCTGCCGCCCCCCGCCGTCGCCGCCGCCGACAGCGGCGTACCAAGCCGGAACGTCCGGCCGCTGTTGCCCCACGAAGGCAGACTACGCCTCGCGCTGTGCCCCCGCGAACGCCGCCTCCTGCGGTCCCGCCGCAGCCTCCTGTCCTGCCTTGGCGGCCGCCCCAGAGGCCCCTACGGCTCCCGATGCGGCTGAGCTCCGTACGCTCCTGCGTTCGTTGAGCCAGCTGCTCTAACAGCTACCGGTGCTCGTCACCGCCGTCTCGTCTGCCCTCCAGCCCGGCGTTGTTCCTACTGCCCACCATGGATAATGAGCATGTCCATGGGCTCACCGTGTGCGGTTTCAACTCCCGCGGCTTGGTTCCCCAACAAGGGGAATTCCGCCAGTTCCTCCGGGATGAAGCGATAGATATTTGTCTCGTCTGCGAGACGTTTCTGAAACCTGGCGTGGCCGTCGGGGTGGCGAACTATCGCTGCTACCGTACCGACCGGCCCACCCATGGCGGCGGCACCGCCATCTATGTGAAGACCTCGCTGAAGCACCATGCCGTCCTGCTGCCGCCTCTCGCTGCGGTGGAGGCCAATGGGGTGGCTGTCACCACCACAGCGGGGGTCATTACCTTCATCGCCGTCTACAGGCCCCCGAGGGGCCACCTTCTGGAGGCCGACCTTGACGCCCTGATGACGCTGCGTGGGAAACTCTTCATTGCGGGTGACTTGAACGCCAAGAGCCCGCAGATGAACTCTCGAGTCACCAACGTCAGCGGGCGGCGCCTTCTTCGCATCACACAACGTCATGGCGCTGTCGTCCTGGGTC
Source organism: Schistocerca cancellata (assembly GCF_023864275.1). Taxonomy (NCBI): domain Eukaryota; kingdom Metazoa; phylum Arthropoda; class Insecta; order Orthoptera; family Acrididae; genus Schistocerca; species Schistocerca cancellata. The sequence goes on along the minus strand of NC_064634.1, from coordinate 449,202,249 downwards.
CATTTGACCACACCTTCTTCCCCAGCCGAGGCCAGTCCGACGTGCTCGACGTCGCAGTCCTGAAGGGCGTCGGGCACTTTACGTCGGCCACCGTCCTCTGCGCCCTGTCCTCTGACCACCTTCCGGTGGTTTACGACACGGACGTCGTCGGTGCCTCCTTGCAGCCTTACCGCCGTACCTTCCGCGGCATTGACGAGGCCCGCTTTCAGGCTGACCTGCTCGGTCCCTTCACCGGTGCTCCGGATCCTGCCCTGGTGGGGGCCGATGCTGCGCTGGCCTTCTTTACGCGTCACACGCTCAGCGCTGCTGCCGCTGCGTCTCCCCGCCAGCCGCGGCGGCCTCGCGAGATGTCCCGGCAGCTTCCGCCGCACATCTTGGAGGTTATAACGGCCAAAAACCGTCTCTTCCGTGAGTGGCAGCTCACTCGCCAGCCTGAGACCAAGCGCCGCCTCAATCGGGCGCGGCGCGAAATCCGGGCCGCTATCGACCACCACCGCAACCGTGACTGGGCTGGCCTTGTGGCCACCCTGAACACGACTGATGGGAGTGCCTGGCGGACCGCCAAGCGCTTCCTCCGCCGCCATCAGCCTGTTCCTCCACTCCACGTCGGTGGCGAGGTTGTCTGTGCCCCAGACGCCAAGGCCAACGCCCTCGCCGACGTGTTTGCTGACAACTTCCGCCCGATCGCGGACGTCGTCGATGCCGACCACGTCCGTCTCGTGGTCGACCGCCTGCCTGTCTTCCTCGCCGCCAGGGCCGCTGACGATGTGATCGCACCCGTCACCGCCGATGAGGTTGGCCTCCAGCTCCGCCGCCTCCACCCCAAGAAGGCGGGTGGCTCCGATGGCGTCACGAACCACCTCCTGCGGTTATTGCCGCCGGCGCTCCATCAATCACTGGCGGACATTTTCAACTGCGTTCTCCGCTCCGGGATCTTCCCTTCCGCGTGGAAACACGCGGAAGTGGTGGCTATCCCCAAGGCCGGCAAGGATCCTCGTCGGGTGGAGCATTACCGGCCGATCAGCCTGCTCCCGTCTCTCTCCAAGATCTTTGAGAGACTGTACGTGGAGCGGCTGTGGCGCCACGTCGCTGCCGAAGGGCTCCTTCCAGCGGAGCAGTTCGGATTCCGGCGGGGCCACTCGACCACGCATCAGCTCTTACGCCTGGTGGAACCGGCGATGCGGGCCCGGGAGTACCTTGGGGCGGTACTCCTCGACGTCTCTAAGGCGTTCGACTGCGTGTGGCACGAGGGCCTCGTGTACAAGCTCCTTGTACATGGGGTCCCGACGTCCCACGCCATTCTTCTGAGGTCCTACCTCGCGGACCGCACCTTCCACGTCCGGGCCGCCGGCGGCACCTCCACCGACCGGCCGATTCGTGCGGGTGTGCCGCAGGGGTCTGTTCTTGGCCCCTTGCTGTACACCTTGTACACCGCTGACGCACCGCGGGTGGCGCGCGTGGAGTTGGCTCTTTATGCCGACGACACTGCGTTGTTCACCCGCTGCATGAACGTGCTCGCGATGTGCCGCCGGTTGCAACTAGCGTGCGACGTCCTGGGGGCGTGGTCCACCAAGTGGCGTCTCAAATTTAACCCCGCCAAGAGCCAGGCGGTTGTCTTCACTCGGAGACGGCTGCCTCCTGCCCTGCCGCCTGTCTCGATCTCGGGAGGCCCCATCCCATGGTCACCGGCCGGCCGATACCTCGGTGTGACGCTGGACAGGCGTCTCACCTGGCTTCCGCACATCCGTGACATCAGGGGGCGGGCGATTGGGCGTCTCCGGGCGCTCTACCCGCTGCTGAACCCGACATCCACCCTCCCCCCTCGGCACGGCCTGACCGTGTACTTGGCCTTCGTCCGGCCGGTACTCGAGTACGCCGCCGTCGTGTGGGGCAATGCCGCTCCGTCGCACGTTGCGATGCTCCAGCGTGTCCAGAATCGTGCGCTGCGACTCGCTCTCCACAAGCCACCTCGTTACTCCACGAGGCTGCTTCATGAGGAAGCTGGCATCCCGTTGCTGCGGGATCGCATCAGGCAGTCCGCCAGGGCGTTCTATGCCTCTGCAGAACGCTCTGGCAGTCGTCTTATACGCGGACTGGGCCACCCAGTCCACCGCAGGCCGACCACGCGTTGGCCTGATCTGCTGCGGGAGTAGCTTCTTCCGCGGCCCCTATGACGTTCTTTGACGCAGCGTCCGCCCCCACGCGGACGCTCACATAGGCCAATCCTAACCGTGAGGCCAAACAATAGTTCTTGAGGTCCACACAGGAACAGCAGCTTCGCTGCTTAGCCTGTCTCCCTCCTGGTAGATGCAACCAGAGTTTTAGAGTGCAGTGCTGCTGGCCACATTCCGAGCTGGGATGCCGCTAGAGAAAGACGTGCGCTCAGCTGCGGCGGGTGTGGCGGATCGCTGTCCGGCGGAGCTCGCTCCGCCGGCGGCCCCATTCGGCCCCCCACCTACAACGACCTCACACACGGCAACGGACATGACTGGTTGTACTAGAAGGACTAAGCCAGCTGCAACCGGCGATGTTATTGCGTTGCCGATGCCTACCATCTGCACCTCCACCATCACCACCACAACCATCACATCCACAGTCATCTGCCCCTCCCCTGCCATTCCCGGTCGCAGCATCATTGATGCAGCCATCAATGAAGCTGCACCTAGGGCGAATAGGGAAATCTGCGCATCAGGGCCCCCTTCCTGTGGGACAAGCCCGCGTGTGCCGCGCTCTAGATCCTGCTCCCCCCCCCCCAACCAGACCACCACTCGACATGCTGAAGAAGACCTCGTGTCGTCGCTGATGTCAGACGCAGACATTCAGGAGGGGCTGCAGGAGCAACTGATTGCTCTCCGTGACCCCGCAGAGGAGGGGGGCCAGCAGGTCGACACTGTTCGGCTTCAGGCCCTCTTCTATCCCAACATGACTGCCGTGGCCGACGACAGCGATGACGAGAGCGTGATGGAGCTTGATGACGACCATTGACGCCCGGTCACTGAGTGTCGGACGCAGCAGTTAGCCTCCTCCTCAGACTCTGAGGCCACTCAGCCTGCTGAACGTGGGCAGTCCAAAAAGAAAAAAGCCATTTTTGACGCGGAAGGCTTCCAGGTGCCGGGGAAAACAGCACCCCGCCATCAACTAGCCGCGACTGTGACGGACGTGCCCGTCCACAACGCATTCGCGGCCATTTATGGTGCCGCAGACACCCCACAATCCAACCCCCCTCCCCCACCTCCCTCCTCCACCCTCCCTGCCCCCCACCCATCAACATAACATTCCCCGGCCATGTCAAAGAACTCTAAGACATTCTTGTTGCCAACACTGATTTCCCCTTCAGATTCAAATCGGCAGGCGACAATGGTTTCAAACTATATGTCCAGTCACCCAATGACGTCGCTATGACCCTCATCATCCTCAAAAAGTTCAATATAGAATACTTCACCCCCCCATCAGGTCCCGCTGCCTCCGGGTGGTCGTCAGGGGGGTTCCTATGAAATACTCTGATGATGGCCTGAGGACGGCCTTAGCATCGCTGAATATCACCCCCACCGTCATATCCAGAATTATTTCCCCCGAACCCGTCGCCCCACACCTCTATTCTTCGTCTCCGCCCCTGACACGCCGGAGAACCGCCGCCTCCCAACCCTCAAGCTCCTGAATCACGTTAGCGTGACGATGGAGAAACCACGCTCCAGGAGGATGACCCTGGTATGCTATCGCTGCCAGGGACTGGCGCACTTCGCTGGTGACTGCACCCGCGAGGTGCGTTGCGTGAAGTGTGCCGGTGGTCACGCCTCCTCGGAGTGCTCCAAACCCCGAGACGCCCCCCCACCCCCACCTGTGCCCGCTGTGGCGGGAATCACACGGGCAGCTACATGGGCTGCCCAAAAATCAAGTTGTTTAGGGTAAGTCAGAACCGATTTGCAAGGCCATCGGCGGCGACCCGTGGGGGCACCAGTTACTCTGGTGCCCTGGTGGGATCGGCGCCGCGGGCTTACCCCCAACATGCGTCTCGCTCCTATCCCGACCCTCTGGGCTTCTACCCACCCCCCTTCCTCTCCATCCCCATCCCACCCTCCCAACAGCCTTCCCTCACCTCCCCACCCAGTGGGCATCAAGCACTGCTTCCCCCTCCCCACAGCGGGTGTCACGCTCCGCTGTTCCTTCCCCATCCCACCAGCAGGCGTTAAGCACTGCTGCCCCCTTTCTCACCCCGGTACAATCCCAGCAGCACCCTCTCCCCACCCCAGCCTCTGTTCCCACCCACCTCAGTGACCTCATCACCAATGTTGTCGAGGCACTGACCTTGGCAATCTCCACCACATTCAACTCCCTCCTCCAAACCATCGCACACCAACTTGCCACTGCCCTCTCCCAATCCATGTCCCCCATCACCACCACCATTCCCATTCCAACCAGTAATGGCTGTTAGACATCACGGACTGACGGCGCAAGAACGATATATATAAAGAACTGGGAAACATGTCATCAATAAAATATCTGCATCATACTGCTGTTTTAATTTTTACATTTGCTGTCTGTTTTTAAATAATTATTTGTCAAAAATTTTTGTTAAAATAATTTATCTCTACACTTGTCTCATGTTTGGCCCACCCTATCTCAGAAATAGTTCCATTTTCAACATAGCATTGAAAAATGGTTAAATATGACAAAAATAGATAACTGAAAATAGAAAAAGTTTGGCAGGAAATAACACCGACAAATAACACCGAAAAGTGGAAAAAAATAACACCGATTTTGGCCAGAAAGTAACACCGATTTTTTCCTGTCCCTATCTATGTGTTACCAACGGTGCACAAAAAGGATGTTCCTTTGCGCCCTATCGTCAGCAACATAGGCGCTCCAACGTACCAGCTAGCTAAATATTTAACGGCGGAATTAAGCCCTCACGTCGGGAAATGCCAGCATCACATCAGGAATTCTGTACATTTCATTCAACGGCTGCATGAGCTGCGCCTCCGTAACCAGGACCTCATGGTGAGCTTCGATGCGGTATCGTTTTTCACCAGAGTGCCACTTGATGACACTCTTAAGTTGGTTAGGGAGAAATTCAACCAGACAATGACTAACCTTTTCGAATTTGTCCTCACATCCTTTCTCTTCAATGGAAACTATTACGAACAAACGGATGATGTTGCCATGGGGTGTCCCCTGTCACCGGTGGTAGCAAACTTGTTTATGGAGGACTTCGAAGATGAAGCACTGGAAACTGCAGCACTGAAGCCTATGTGCTTTTACAGATATGTTAATGACACATTAGTGATACGGCCACATGGAAGAGAGAAACCTCAAGAGTTTCTCAAACACCTGAATTCTCTGCATCCTAACATCACCATTCTCTTCCACCTCCACGGTGAATTTGAACTCTCGCTTCTAGACGTCCTAGTCAAGCGCAAAGCGGATGTCACCTTGAGACACAGTGTATAAAGGAAAGAAACCCATACCGATCTCAATCTCCATGCTACCAGCTGCCATCATCCTTCACAGTGTGAGGGTGTACTGCGAACACTGGTACACAGGGCCAGTGCAATATCGGATGAGTAAAGCCTACAAGGAGAACTTAACCACCTTAAGGACGTTTTCAAGAAGAACGGATATAACGAGAGTCAATTTCTACGTGCTTTCAGGCAGAATGCAGAAGCCCAGCAGAGAGAGAACGAAGAAGACGAAAAGACAATGGCGTACCTGCCTTACACCGGCAAAGTATCCAACAAAATCGGCAGAATTCTGGCTCGGCGTTAACATCAAATGTGTCTTCCGCCCACCTCCGAAAACGTGTGCCCTGCTAGGTACAGTAAGAGATGACCTGGGGCTCCGCAAACCGGTCCGTGTAAATGCGGTAAGGCATACATCGGGCAAACTGTACGGAGAATCAAAGAAAGATGCCAGGAACACAGAAGGCACACTGAACTGAAGCAGCCAACAAAATCTGCGGTTGCGGAACATTTCATGGATACTGGAGATACTATGGAGTACGCGAAAACGGAAGTTTTACGGCAGACCTCGTCTTTTTGGGACTGTGTTCTGAAGGAGGCGAATGAAATACGTGTAGCTGATGGGATGATCGAAAGAGACACCGGCTTCAACCTCAGCAAAGCCTGGGACCCAGCACTCAGCCAACTAAAAGCACAGCGCCGACCCAAATCGACTTCCGCGCCCGACGAAGGCCACAGGACATCTGATGGTCCACAGTTCGCATCAAGCAGCCAGTAGCCCGCCCCTCCCCACCACGCATCGCAGTGGGATGCATGAGCAGGGGAAGGGGTGGGGAGCGATCAGAGTATATAGGGGAAGGGATTTAGCGGAGACGCCCCCGCCCTCTCCAAGCTGTTTGAGCGGCTGTATCTCAAGCGTGTCCTTATCCATGTCGCCCGAGAGCGCGTGCTCCCCGACGTCCAATTTGGCTTCTGCCGTGGCCACGCCACCACGCACCAGCTCCTTCGACTCGTCAAGGAGGCAGTGGACGCCATCGAGCGTCGGGAGTACTTCGGGGCCATCTTCCTCGACGTCTCCCGGGCCTTCGACTCAGTCTGGCATGAGGGTCTGCTGTATAAGCTCTTTGACCACGGCTTCTCCACCTCCCATGTCCGTCTCATCGCCAACTACCTTGAAGGCAGCACTTTCCATGTTCGCATCCCAGGACGTACCTCCACCAGGAGGCGCATCAGGGCGGGTGTTCCGCAGGGGAGTGTGCTCGGCCCTGTCCTCTACAGCCTTTTCGTGGCCGACACACCCCCCACTCCGCGGGTTCATCTCGCCCTGTATGCCGACGACACGGCGGTTTATGCTCGCTCCCGGAGCAAGGCCCTCCTCTGACAACATCTTCAATCTGCCATCGACACTCTCATGGAGTATGCCAAAAAATGGCGCCTCGCCTTTAACCCTGCCAAAACCCAGGCTCTCATCATGTGCCGGCGCCGGTGGCCCGTTAACTACCCCCCCGTCACTGCCCTTGGTACCCCTGCCCCATGGGCAGGGACCGCCAAATATCTGGGGGTCACCCTGGACAGGGCCGTCACCTGGCGTCCCCACATCGAGGACGTACGGCGCAAGGCCTTGGGGCGCCTCGGTCAGCTCTATCCTTTCATAAACCCGTCTTCCTCCCTTCCCCAGCATCTTGGCGTCCTGCTCTACACATCCCTGATCCGCCCCATCCTAGAGTATGCTTCAGTTTTGTGGGGCAATGCCGCCCCTACACATCTCTACCATCTCCAGACGGTGCAGAACCGTGCTCTCCGGCTTGCCCTCCGCCTCCCGTACAGTTTCCCCACCCGCAAACTTCATTTTCTTGCTGGTATCCCCCCCCTTCACGACCGAGTCTGCTCCTCTGCCATTTCCTTTTATCATCACTCCCGCCAATCTGCCAATCCTCTCGTCCTTTCCCTTGGCACCCGCCTCCATCGCCTGGCCACCACCCACTGGCCTGACCTCCTTGCCGCCTGATCCCTGGTCGCCCCTTTTCCCTTTCCCCCTCACTCCCCACGTTCCCTTCTTCCCCCTATCCCTGCCAGCTGCTCCGCACCTCTCTACGTTCTCTCGTCCTTTCCCTCCTTGTTCTAGTCCTCCACTCCCTCCATATGCTTTCCCCCTGGGAACGCTCCCCTCCCACTTATTGGTTCTCCGACCCCTCATTCTAAGCGTGTCTGCCTCACCGTCCTAGTCAAGGACCGGCTCGGTTGCCCTTCGTTTTTCTGTTCTTCTTCTCTCATTCTCACTTCTGCTTCTCTTCATTCTCATTAAAAGACCGGCTTGTCAATTGAGCCTTTCGTCTTCCTGCTTATCTTAATGTCCCTTCTACTATCCTTTTCTCTTAAAAAAAAAAAAAAAAAAAAAAACCTGGCCAGCCACACGAGGCCTTTCGTTTTCCTCCACTTCTACTGCCTCTCTCTCACTCTCCTGTCTTCTTTGGGTAATAAAATAAAAAAATACACCACATGCACACCGCCAAGCCATTCACTACCGCCAAGACTCCACTCGCCACACCGCCACGAGGAAGGCGAAGCGCTCCAGCGCTAGAACTTCCTGCCCAAGCCGAGTGCCCACCCTCACCTGTGCAGCGTCAGTGGAGACGCCAGCAGACGCGCTCCTGTCGTCGCAGCGGAAGGAGCTCTCAGCCGGTGATGGCCGGTGCAACGGTAGCTATTGGGGTTTAGGCCTCGCTGACCGCTCTGCTCTACAGAGAGTTCCCTTTCGAAGCGCCAGAAGCGCTCGGTGGATCGGCGGAAGGTTGAGCTTGCTCCCTTTCGTCGAAAAGCCGCGTAGCTCGCGGAGGAGCTCAATTGTCGTAAGAGTCACTGACTCACAGTAACCCGTAACTTCGGTTACAAACTTAGCGACTCTCTCGTTCTGTGTTAGGATTGATCAGTGCCAGGGGCCCGTTCACGTCGGACCACCCCGCGTACTGTAGGCCACTTCTCTTCCCCCGCACCTCCTTTAGGTGCCGCGCCACTGCACCAACGGCGCACGCTAGGCCGTAGGGCATTCCCCCTCTTCTGTAGGACCTACTTCTTAGCCTTTTCTTTTCAGAAAAAGCATAACTGTCGTGCCTACCCACACCAAATAAAGCTCCTGTAAACACTAAGATGGCAGATTCCGCCGGTGTTTCCCCCGCCCTAATCCGCAGCAAGGCTGCAGCTAAAGAGGCGCGAGAGTCGGCTGTTCCCGTCGACGTCAGCGTCCCGCTTGCCGCCGTTGAGGAGGTGTTGGCCGACAAGGACCGGCAGATCGCTGCGCAAGCGCATGAACTGCTGAGCCAGCGTCGACTGATAACCGACCTCTGCGGCCCTCCCCCACGCGGACAAGTACACTCCACATCACACTACATTCACCTGCAACTGGTGACTCATGCACCACTGTCCCACTGCGGCAGCTGACTCCAACGGCGGAACCAGCAGTTGCAGATGCGGACACAGAACAACAGTACACTGGGCCCTGGCAGGTGGAGGGCCCACGACGCAAACAGAGAAACACCACGCAAATAAGCGAGCAACCACACTCGCAAGGTAGCCGAAAGGCGCTGCTACCTACACCAAAACCCGCACTTCCGGTTAGGAACACCATCACAACAACAAACACGACCCGACCTGCGGTCAGCAACACCACACAAGTACCAACCGCAGCTACGCCCGCACAACAGAAGACTGGTTTTCCCCCAGTCGTTATACAGAACTATGGGGACCTCAGCGTCCTCAACACAACATTCGCGGAAAGGCACTCACCTTGCACGCTACACACAAAATACTCTGGGGATAGGGCCTCACTGTACGTATCAACCAACAATGAATACAAAGATCTCCTTATCTTCCTCAAAGAAAAGGGGATCGAACATTACATGTACAGAACCGCCGAAGAACGGACACAGCAGTACGTGGTAAAGGGAGTGGACCCCAGTACCCCAAACAGCACAGTACAAGCGGCGCTCAACTTCCTTGGATTCGACTGCAAAAGTGCTTCCAGGATGACAGGCTTGCGCTCCCACCATCGTCTACCACACTACCTGGTCGAGATGGCCGACACGTCCGCCTCCCGCGGCCTTCTGCAAATGAAAAGCCTTTTGCGGATGGACGTAAGGGTAGAGATATACGAACCGCCACAGGTCCCACAACAATGTAACAACTGCCAGCGGTTCGGTCATTCGGCCCTCCGTTGCGGCCTGGCACCCCGTTGCCGCGGATGCGCTGGCAAATACGCATCCAACGCATGTACACTAATACACGAAAACATACGCCGTTGCGCCAACTGTGGCCAAGGCCATGCGGCCAACTACAGGGGCTGCGACGTACACAGAGAGGCGCAAAAATCAAAAGTCGAAGCCACCCAACGTCATAACACGTCCAAGGCCCGCACCAAACCCTGTCAGGAACGGAGTGTCGTTCGCCATGGCTACACGACCAGGAGGAGCGGAGCAGGCCGCGGGACCTCTGCGCCCAGCACACGCACCTAACTCAACCGCTGCGACAACAACACAGTCGTCTCAGCCAACACACGACACTGCAGCCACACCGGTACCAACACCAGCCCCCAAAAACAACACAACCCCACCCCCTGAAGCCACTGCCTGCGAACCTACACATGACACACAAGAAAACACATTCACACAAGGAACCCCAGAACCAAAAACCCAGAGAAGGCGTAGGCGAACACGAGGAAACAGGAGCGGGAACACGCGTGCACCACAACAAAATACCCAGCGACAACAAAACAATGACACAGACACACAGTCAGCAAGCCAGCGCCAGCAGCACACACACTACTCCACCCCCCACCACGTCTGACACACAGGCACCTCAAAATGTTCCACATAACAACAACACAAGCGCCAGACCACACATAACGCCAACAGCCACACCAGCGGCCGCCAACACCACAACCGAGCCACAGGCCGACACACACAACACCAACACAACATCTGAGGGCTTATTGGAAACAATATTCCCCCATCACACGACCGCTCAGATCTTTAACAAGATCATGGCGGCCGTCACCACACTCTTCACACAGCTCTTGACTGCTCAACCTGGGCAGTACTGGGCCGCCATACAAACAGCGTTCACCACACTGTTTACACCCATACATGGATAACACGCCACACCCCGCCCCCATCGCAAACAACCAGACACTGACACGGATCCTGTTCTGGAATGCAGACGGGATCAACAACAAAAGGGCGGAATTTGCCGCGCTCATGGAGCGTAAGGGTATCCTTATCGCACTATTGAGCGAAACTCAGCTCAAACCACGCAACCAACTAAACTTTACCGGCTACTGCGTCTATCGTACCGACCGACCGAACGGCTCCGGTCATGGCGGAACAGCCATCATCATTCACAAAGACATAGAACACACAAACATAGTGCTCCCTGAACTTGAAAAACTAGAGGCAACCGCCGTCAGGGTAAAGTTCAACGGAGCCTACACTACACTGGTGTCAGTATACAACAGCCCTAAAAACATTAAAACACGCGACATCAGCACAATACTCAACATATCACCGCGCGTTATAGCCGCTGGAGATCTTAACGCAAAACACCCGGACTGGAACTCACGAATACGAAACTCCAACGACAAGAAACTATACGAACACGTTCTAGGACGAAACTACATCACACTAGCGCCGACCGAACGGACGCACATTCCCTACCGGAGGGGACATAGGCCAGACGTGTTAGACATGGCCCTCATAAAGCGCATAACAACGACACTCAACGTTGCCGTTGAAAACGATTTGCCCTCAAATCACCAACCCGTTATACTGTACATTGAAGAAACACTGCAGCACATGGAACAACGCAGGATGTTAGACTACAGGCGCACGAATTGGACCCAGTTCAAGGAAACGCTTGACAGTCGCATCCCACCCACCCACGCGATTAACGAGACAGCCCAAATTGACGAGGCAGTTGAAACCCTCACCGGCGCCGTCCAGGATGCAATAGCCGACACCATACCAATCCGCACGCCACAACAACACAGTGCTGCCCTGTCCCAGGAAATCCTAGGCCTAATCTCAATGAGGAACCGCCTCAGGAGACACTGGCAGCGTACCAGGTTCCAGCACTTCAAACAGCGCATTAACAGGCCCCAGGGTATAATCTGGGAAAAAATACAAACATTTAAAACACAACAGGGGGACCAGAAACTCGAAGGGCTGGACACCACGCGACCTGGCGTGTGGCAGCTAGCCCGACACTTCACCTAGGAGAAACTGTACACCCACACGTTACAAGGGCCCGACGGACCAGCATATTCTGCGGACGAAAAAGCGAAACTGATGGCCCTCACACTCGCAGCGTCATTCACACCGAACCTGGATCCATCAGACCCAGCGTTCACACTTGCTACGGACCAGGAGGTCACGCCTTGCCCCAACCGGCGCGCAACAACATCCGACAAGCTAGTACGGCAGAAGTCAAATGGGCCATCATGCATACCACCGCTAGGAAGGCCCCTGGTCACGATGGCATTCAAAACCGTGTCCTCCAGGAGTTCACGGACAAAGCTGTAGACTACCTAACACACATCACGAATGCCATACTCAAGCACCAGCACTTCCCCGCCTTTTGGAAGACGGCCAAGGTCCTGATATTCAGGAAGCCGGGGAAAGACCACTCCCTCCCACAAAATTACCGACCCATCAGTCTGCTGAGCACGCTCAGCACGATCGTTAATATTAAAACGACTCACCAGGCACTGCATCACAAACGACACCCTGAGACCGGAGCAGTTCGGTTTCAGGAATCACCACTCAACAACACAACAACTCCTCCGCGTCGTTGAATACATAACACACGGATACAACATAAACAAGGCAACTGGGGCGGTGTTCCTGGACATCGAAAAGGCTTTCGATCGTCTATGGCACAACGTCCTAATACGCAAACTTAGCGACGGAGGGTTCCCCCGACGGCCTCGTACGCCTCATACACTCATATCTCACGGACAGGAGCTTCAACACCGACGTGCAGGGCAAACAATCGACACGACATGGTATACAGGCAGGAACATCCCAAGGAAGTATCCTAGGGCCCTTACTGTTTAACCTCTGCATTAACGACCTCCCAGCTACACACAACACGACGGTAGCAATTTACGCGGATGACACTGCCATCCTAGCGCAAGATTGGAAGCCTCTTTCGGGAGTGGCAGCTCACGCGGCTGCCGGAGACGAAACGCCGCCTCAACAGAGCGCGGCGCGAGATCCGGGCCGCCATTGACGAGCACAGAAACCGGGACTGGGCAGACCTAGTGGCCACCCTCACGGCGGCGGACGGCAGCGCGTGGCGGACGACTAAGCGCTTCCTTCGTCGACACCAGCGCGTTCCACCTCTCCAAGTGGGTGCAAACGTTCTCTGCGAGCCCGACGCAAAGGCCAGTGTCCTCGTCGACACGTTTGCAGACAATTTTCAACCCGCCGAGGGCGTGGTTGATGTCGACCACGTCCGCCTGTTGGAGGACCGCCTGCCGGTTTTCCTCGCCGTGCGGGCCGACGACGACGAGATGGAAGAGATATCGGCGGAGGAAGTCGATTTGCAGCTCCGTCGCCTCAATCCCAAGAAGGCGGGTGGCTCGGACGGAGTCACCAACTGCCTGTTGTGGATGCTGCCGCCGGAGGTACACCAGACTCTGGCGGACATCTTCAATAGCATACTCCGCTATGGGACCTTCCGCGTGGAAACACGCGGAAGTGGTTGCCGTTCCTAAGAGCGGGAAGGACCCCCGCCAGGCAGCAAACTACCGGCCGATCAGCTTGCTCCCGTCCCTCTGTACGTGGGGCGCCTGCTACGCCACGTCATAGACCAGCAGCTCATCCATGAGGAGCAATTCGGGATTCGGAGCGGCCATTCGACCAGCCAGCAGCTGTTGCGTCTAGGGGAGCAGGCGATGCGAGCGCTAGAGACGCGGGAGTACATAGGGACGGTGCTTCTCGACGTTTCCAAGGCCTTCGACTGCGTGTGGCATGACGGCCTCGTCTATAAACTTTTTGTACACGGGATACCATCGTCGCACGTGGTCCTGCTGCGCTGCTATCTCTCAGGACGCACATTCCACCTCCGAGCCGACGGAGGCATCACCACAGATCGGCAGATTCGCGCGGGAGTGCCGCAGGGGTCGGTTCTCGGCCCCCTGCTGTACTCCCTCTACACAGCCCACGCTCCGCGGGTGGCACGCGTGGAGTTAGCACTTTATGCTGATGACACGGCGTTGTTCAACCGTAGCATGAACGCGGCCGTGATACGCCGTCGCCTCCAGCTCGGATGTGACGTCCTGGGTGCCTGGTCCAATAAATAGCGTTCAAAATTTAACGCTGCGAAGAGCCAGGCCATCGTCTTCAGCAGAAAGAAGCTGCCTCCGGACCGGCAAATACTTTGGGGTGACGCTCGATCGGCACTTGACGTCCGTGACGTCAGGGGGCGAGCAGGGGGGCGCCTCTTCGTGCGCTGAACCCACTGCTCAACCCTTCCTCCACACTCCTTCCACGCCACGGCCTCACTCTGTATCTGGCCCTGCTTCGGCCGATACTAGAGTACGTTGCCGTGGTGTGGGGCAACGCTGCCGACACGCACATCGCGACGCTCCAGCGCGTCCAAAACAGGGCGCTGCGCCTTGCCCTTCACAAGCCGCCTCGCTATCCAACGAGGCTGCTTCACGAGGAAGCAGGCGTCCCGCTACTGCGGGATCGCTTCCGACACATCGCCAGAGTGATCTACAACACTGCAGAACACTCTGGCAGTCGCCTGATTCGTGGGCTAGGCCGTCAGGTCCACCACAGGCCTACAACACGTTGGCCCGACCTCCTGCGGGAGTAGCCTAACTCCCGCGGTGTCGATGACGCCACTTAGAGCGTCTCCATAGTCAGAGATGCTCCCTTAGGATAGCTCACGAAGATAGGTAACTTAGTTCAACCCTGAGGTCAAAGCAGGAACAGCAGCTACGCTGCTTATACTGCCCCCACACCTGGCCGATGTCGCCAGTGTTTTACAGCAGCAGCTGGAGACGCTCATTCCGAGATGGGACGCCGCGAGAGAAGGACGTGCGCTCCGAAGCGACGGGTGTGGCGGATCTCCATCCGTCGGCCCCATCCAGCCCCACACTTACGACGACCACGCATATGTCTACTGACACAATTTGCACTGCGAAGCCTGCCGCAACCGGCGACGTAACTGCGCTGCCAGTTTCCATCACCTGCACATCCATCACCACCACAACCACCGTCATCTGCCCCACCACTGCTACTCCTGGTCGCAGCTTCATTGATGCAGCCATCAATGAAGCTGCACCTAGAGCTAGGTCTAGGGAATTATGCGCATCAGGGCCCCCTTCACGTGGGACAAGTCCGCGCGCGCCGCGCTCCCCCCCCCCCCCTCCCCGCCCCCGCCCTCGACATGTCTGATATCTAGGACGCCGTGTGCGTCCCACAACCGACGTCTTCCGCACCAGAGGAAAACCTTGGCGAGGCGCTGATGACCGACGCCGACATACAAGAGGGGCTGACCGAGCAACTAATCGCTCTCCGCGACGCCTCAGAGGAGGGGGGCCAGCAGGTCGACAGTGTTCGGCTGCAGGCCCTCCTTTACCCCAACTTGGCTGCCGCGGCCGACGACAGCGACGACGGGAGTTTCATGGATTACGACGATGACCATCGGCGCCCGGTCGCTGACCGTCGGAAGCGGCAGCTAGCTCGGAGGCCACCCAGCCTGCGGAACGCGGGCAATCAAAGAAAAAGAAGGTGGCAGTCGACGCGGAGGGATTTCAAGTGCCGCGCACAACGGCACCCCGCCGCCAACTCGCCGCGTTTGCGGCCATTGATGGCGCTGTAGACACCGCACCACCACCTCCCCCTCCAGCCTCAGCCACCCACCGTGCCCCCCCCCCCCACCCGTCATCACTGAATACAAGGAGCCCTTTAACCCCTAACCGCATACTGTGCCATATATGGCACATACCACTTTTCTCTTTGTCAATCTGATATCTGAGAAAATATTTCCAAACTGCATGTTGGGACAGATATGGCACACAGTCAAGAGCAGCTGTGCAAGTAGTGTATGCCATCTGTTGAGAGAGTAAGGAATTATGTGTTATGAATCTTTGTTTTGTGTTGCTAGCTGTTCACATCCAAGTTTGGTCACACAAACAGTTGCATCAGGTACAGTAAACGATTGATTTCAGTGTTTATATTATTTGCAGAGGGAAAAGGACATCTGTGGACAGCTATAAAGAGATAAGTTTATATATTTGTTCATTAGAATACGTATAATATTGAAAAATAGGTCTGTGACGGATATGGCACAACATGCAGCCATGAAAGCGTAGAGTAAAAATTGAACATAACCTAACCTTTCCTACTAACATATAGCAGTTCGTTTTCTTTCTTTTCTGCTCTGTTACTGCAATGAACGTAAGAAAGTTTTATGGCTCTTCGGCCGTAATAAGAGTTATAGAGGACGGAAATGCTAGTGAGGATCCTGATATGTCAGATGACAAAACATTGTCCACGGAAAAAAACTTGCAAAATGGACATCTTGTTTTCTGTTCGGAATCAGACAGTGATGATGATATTAGGCCTAAGAGTTATAATACAAAAAAATAAAAGTACTGTGATATCAGAAACGGACTCAGAAACAGAAGACAACAGTGAGATTTGGTCTACTGATGATTGTGACCTTGAAAGCATTTCTCTTGCAGACAGGATGACAGCAATGCAACGAGATTCAAAACCTTCAACTAAGGTGGAGAAACCTACCATACATTGGAAACCAGGAAATTTGATTAGAGGGGATGATGAGACGAAATTCGCCGGAAATACTGCTCTTCCTCAGGAAGTATTGGAACTTGACACTCCAGTGGAATATTTCCAGTACTTCTTCACTAAAGACATAGTGCAGTATATAGTCGAACAATCCAATCTGTATTCGATACAGATGTGTAAATGTTAGTGCTGGAGAAATTGAACAATTTATTGGTACTGCCTTGTTTATGTCAGTCATTCAACTCCCAGCAACAAGACATTATTGGTGCAAATATCTTGGCCACCCTGCTGTGGGTGACATAAGTAGTTGTAATCGATGGGAAGAAATAAAGTGTTTCATACACTTCTGTGATAACAGTAATCTGTTTCATACAATTCTGTGATAACAGTAATCTAGTTCCCGCTGGTGAACCCAACCATGACAAACTTTTCAAAATTCGCCCACTGCTAGACCAACTGCGCGAAAGACTGTTGCGAGTACCAAAAGAGGAATTCTTAGCTGTGGATGAACAGATTATTCCAACAAAATGCAGATCTTCACTAAAGCAATACAACCCCAGTAAACCACATCAATGGGTCTTCAAAGCTTTTGTCCTCAGTGGAGTGTCAGGCTTCAGCTATGATTATGAAATTTTTGCTGGAGCTCAGAGTAATATCATAATACCTGGTGCTATGGATCTAGGAGCTAGCAGCAATGTTGTTGTGCGTCTTACTCAAACAGTACCACGACATGTGAATCACAAGTTATTTTTTGATAACTGGTTCACTAGTGTACCATTGGCATCTCCTGGCGCCACGTTCCCATTCAGCTGCCGCAGGTGTCTGTCCTCGGTACCCCAGTCCCTTGGACTCGTACTGCTAAGTACTTGGGCATTACCCGGAGCAACGCCTCACCTGGTGCCCCCACACAGACGACGTGCGTCGAAAGGCGATAGGGCGGCTATGCCTGCTCTACCCCCTCATTAATTCCACCTCTTCTCTCCCTCCTCACCTTGCTGTCAGACAGTACACCTCCCTTGTTTGTCCCATCCTTGAATACGCGGCGGTGGTGTGGGGCAATGCAGCCCCCACCCACCTCCGCCGACTCCAAACCCTCCAAAATCAGGCTCTCCGGCATATGCTCCACCTCCCTTTTGACTCCCCTACCCAAGAACTCCACATCCTGGCTGAGGTGCCATTCCTTCACTTCCCTATCATTTCTGCAGCCGCTTCCTTCTACCAGCATACCCGCCACTCAGGGCCGGCCTTAGCCATCCAGGTGCCCCGGGCGAGTCGTCCAGTTGGCGCCCTTTATTGTATAAATAGCGAACCTGGCAGTGCTTTGCAACAAGGTATTTGACTGTTTTCTAGAAATCGTCTTAAGTGGTTAATGGCGTCATCTTATGATCATAACATGGTTTTTTCCATCGTAAATTTGAGTATTTTATTTTTTTAAATGGAAATTAAATCCAAATAATCTGAAAGCCTGCTAAGACGCTCCATGTGAGTCTTGTGTAGCCTGTGACGTCAGTCCAGCATGCTGCTGTCGCTGCCGTAACAGTCAGTATAGCAGTGATATATTGTTTGGGCATTCACGTTTTGGGAAATTGTCTAAAAATATTGCGTAGTACTGCACTGTACATCTACAAAAACTCCAGAAAATTGTTTTTGCGTGTTCCAAACAACGAAAAGATGCGTAAAATGTGGTTAAAACAGGCTCGTAAATCCCAAATATTTCTTTTCTTTTCTGAAGCACCCCTGTACTAAAGCGAACAAAACACAACAAAAATTATTCAAATTGGTCAAGCCATTTCTTTGTTTTGGTGAGACTAACACACAACAATTGATTTTTATATATAGGAGGTAATATGTATAACGAAAAAACACTAATTTTGAATTGGGTACCATATTTTTATTGAATTTAATATAACTGTAAGCCATAAACCTATATTTTCTGTCAGTCATCTGAACACAAAACATATTACGCCTAATGAAAAACAATTATAAACAACTACAATTTTACTTTTCTCGCTTTTCTGTCGGCAAAGTCTCTGATCAGATTAGCAAAGTCCAGGTTTTCCGCAACTTCATTTTCAATGGACAGTGAGGGCAAACTGGTTAGTCTTGTTTGAGACATTGTAGACCGCAAGTACGTTTTTATCAACTTCAGTTTGGAAAAACTGCGTTCGCCGCTTGCGACAGTCACTGGTATTGTTAGCAAAATACGTAACGTTATCCAGATGTTGGGACATAACTCTTGAAGATTATGCTTTTTTATGAAGTTTAAGGCTTCAATAGGCGTTGCCTGGCTGTCTTCGAGATAGTGTTGCAGGCCTAAAATTTCGTCGCACAGCAAATTTCCATCAATATCTGACTTCATGTTGACAGTTAACTTTTCTTGTAATTTAGAACAGCATTGTATTAGTTCTTCTTTATTTTGATTTTTTTAATGTCAAACAAGAAACTCGACGTCGCAGAAAATTCTTGCATCTGTTCAAATCTTTCTTTCATGGATATGTGCACGGTGTCCAACAGTGCATTGAAAAACTCTATTTTAAACTTATTTTTTGGGTCAGTTATTTGATCATCAACAGCCTCTTCACCCGGCCTGCGTTTAATACGTCTTAATCGCATTTGTGGTTTAAATGACGGCTGCGTATCAAGATCCGAAGCCAGTTCAGTTGCTGTTACAATAGCTTGTTCGAAACCTGTTTGTCTATATGTTTCCAAATAAGAGCAACATTTGTCAAGGATTCCCATAAACTCGACAAAGTTGATTGTGGGTGACTGACTTGCTTTACTCACAACGTTAATTTGAAACAGAACATCATACCATGTCACGAGAGAAACAATGAAGCTGAAGTCTTTTAATTGTCCTCCTAGTGTTGTCGCTTCGTGTGACACCGCAGCATCGCTTTGTTCAGTAGCATCGGCCAAGGAAACCAAAGCGTCATGCATTTCGCATAATTGATAACGGACCGCTTTGACGCTATCAATTCGAGCTTCCCAGCGTGTGTCACTTACATTTTTCAGGGTGTATATCTTCAAATGGTCGGTCAAACTTTTCCATCTATTTACCGATCCAGCAAATAGATTAAACATTTTTTGTAACATTCCGAACAGTGTCACGCATTTTACTGATGACTTTGCCGCATCACACAATACCAAATTATAACTATGGCATCCACATGGCACAAAAAAAGCTAGTGGATTTAACTTCTTAATTCTGTTCTGGACGCTTTTATTTTTCCCCTTCATGTTCGCGCCGTTATCGTAGCCCTGTCCTCTGCAGTCATTAATGTTAAGGTCAAGATCACTCAATGTTTTTAAAATGCTTTCTGTGAGACCTTCACCGGTTGTATCATCTATTTGCAGAAATGAGATGAAATGTTCTTTTACACTTGCGCCATCCTCTGTTATGTCGGCGCATCTTAAAGTTATCGAAAGTTGTTCTTTGTGGCTTATATCTGGAGTACAGTCAGCTATGATTGCATAATACTTTGAACCCTTTATGCGGGATACGATTGTAGACATAACGTGTGATGCCATGAGTTCTATTAATTCATTTTGTACATTTTTGCCGCAATAATGGTCAGCCAAATCACCACTCAATGCCAGTCTGACGTGCTCTTCCATGATTGGACCAAACTTTGCCAATAACTGTAAAAGACCTAAGAATTTTCCATTATTTGGGGTAAATAATTTATCTGATAACCCTCTGAATGCCGTATTATTTTCAGCCAAATACAAAGTAATGTGCATCAATCTTTGTAGCACATTGCTCCATCGTAAACTTTCTTTAGAAATTAGCTTTTGTTCTTCCTTGTCAATAGTTAATCCAGCTTTAAACCTGATTTCAGCTTCAGTCCATTGAGTAAATGCTTTCTTGTGGTTAGGACTATTTTCATGCAGTTTCAGAGCTTCACTTAAATGTTTCCAATTTCTGAAACCCACAGTGGTAGTCAAATTAGTAGTTGATTTTAAATCAAACAGTCGACAACAAAAGCAAAAGACACTGTCGTTTGATACAGAATAAACTAGCCACCGTCGTCTGATAGTTTCTTCGTTTTCTTGTGTAATGAGTTGAAGAGAAATGACGCCCATTTTCATCTTTTGGAAAGTTATTTACACATACTTGTGAGGGTCCACATATTATAATGCGATCTATATCTCTAGCATTAAGTACTTTTGGCCACGTACCTACATCAGAAACATTGTATTCTTTTATTGCAAGAACGTTGATACTTTCATCGACCACAGATGTCATGTGTTGATTTTGATTTGGAGAAATATCAGAGGATTCATGCAAAGATGTACTGCGCTGGTCAATTTGATCACCTTCAATTGGTGATTGTATATTTTTTGTGTATAATTGTTCACAGTCTGAAGAAATATTTGCTAATACATGGACTTTTGATTCAATATCTGAAGTATTTGCCTTAGAATTTCCTTTAAGGTACTTATAAATATTCATGTGCTTTTTAGTTTCTTCAAGAACTTTTTCTTTTTCAGCTTTTCTTTTCCGATTTTCTGAACCAGAAAGCTTTTTTTTTTTAATCATTTCCTTCTCTTCTGGCATGATTTAATAATTTGACAAATTATTGCTTGGACACTGCTCTATTTCGCGACCACAATATTCGATCTATAACAAATAAAGAAATTCACCTATCAGTAGACGTAACTAGAAAAAAACCTGAACTGAAAGATAAAAATGTTTTTCGCACTTACCAGAAAATTAAAATGTTGACACAGTCACGACACTCGTTTCACTCACAATTATTCAGCCACGAAAACATGACCGCTGCCTCCGGCTCTTACTGACAATTACTGGCATGCGGGTGCAAATCGTAGCGCTGCCAACATATGCAGTCTAACAAACATTGTGTGGCGCTGTATTATTTCAGTACGTTAGGAGAGAATTCTCTATGAATGAAGTGCACGCATTGCATGATCTATTAATTAATGTACATGAGTCATTA
Organism: Schistocerca cancellata; assembly: GCF_023864275.1. Classification (NCBI taxonomy): domain Eukaryota; kingdom Metazoa; phylum Arthropoda; class Insecta; order Orthoptera; family Acrididae; genus Schistocerca; species Schistocerca cancellata. The sequence continues at coordinate 449,181,024 of NC_064634.1, read as the reverse complement.
AGTCACAAATATTCGATATAAATACATTCGTATTAATTAAATCATAATGTAATGTATATTTCACAGTCTGTATTTTCTTTTATTTGGAGCGACCGGTAGTTTCTGTTGTGAACGAGAGATGGTGCGGCTGCATGGGCTCTTCCTTGTTGCAGTTCTTGAAACAAATAAGAGAGGCGCTTTGGTAGAGCCCGTGCTAGCCCGCGTCAAACATGGATGGTTGCAGACAATACGAAGATTGCATTCAGCATGATTTTTCTGCCACCCCGAATTCATCGCGCATTCGTGAGATTAGTGACGTATGTTGAATGAGACTGAATAATATTTTAGTTTCGCGAAATGGGTGATTGTAAATTGTAATTTTTTTTACATGCGTTTAGTACGTGCGCCCCTTGGGCCCCGGCGCCCTGGGCGACCGCCCGGGTCGCCCCACCCTAAAGCCGGCGCTGCCGCCACTCTCCCAATCCCCTAATCCTTTCCCTGGGCACCCATGCCCACCGTCTGGCCACCACCCACTGGCCTGACCACCTCTTCCACCCCCTATGACTCCCCATTCACTAGTCAATTTCAGGTCACTTCATCTTCTCCATATCATTACTTCTTCTCATCACTATGTCATGACATCCACCCCCTGCCCCCAATGTGTCGGCCTAATCCTTACAGGCCCTTCCCATTTCACTTCTGTCTGTTACTCTCTGACTTCTTTCTCTCCCCCCTCCTCACTTCATCCCTTCATGAATGTCTGACACGGCCGTCGCCGCCATGAAGACAAGGCCAGGACAATGGCCATTCGTTTTCACTCATCTCTTACTGTCCCTCCTCCTTTCCTTTACTCTGTCATTTAATCGTAAACTACCGGCTAGTCACTGGGCCGTTTGTTTTCCTCACTCTCTCACTGTCCCTTCCACTATCCTTTCATCTGTCATTTTTAAATACTATGCCAGCCAGTCAATTGGGCCGTTCGTTTTCCTGCTTATTCTACTGCCCCTCTAAAAAAACACATACACCAGCACAACACCAAGTACAACCACAGTAACCCCATGCAATTTCCCCTACACCACATCAAGACTGAAGGAGAAGTGCCCCAGAGGCGCTAGCACTTCACCACCAGCCAAGGTTTCGAACCTCCGTTACGTGCGAGCGAGCAGAGACGCTCAGTCTGCAAGTATCACCTGAAGATGACGGCAAGGAATGCTGTCGAAATATCGTGGTTTGAAGACGACTGCACCCGGCTGGAGATCCGAGAACAGCACAAACAGTTAATTCGCCGGGAAAGCCTAAGATCACACATTATGAATGACGGTACATGTGTAACATTGCCATTGCTACAAACACGGGAAATGCACGGGAAATACTGCCGTAGCTTTCAGTCTAGATTCGAAGGCCTACAGGTGATGAACTTGTATTCTGACTTGGGAGCTAGACCAGTATATTATAATGAGTCTATTACTGAAAACAGGGAAGAAAAGAGGAGGCCGATAACCATGAAAGTCATGGAGTCAGAGTATTTAAACACCGCACAACAAAACGAATTGACTCGGCTACTTCTATAGATTATGAGAACGTGTTCTCTGAGAAACCAGGTGTTATCGAGGGCTACACCTATAACATCGAGGTTGTGCCTCACTATACGTTCTGTCACACCAATTACGCCGTCTCGTGGTCCAAGGAGGAGGCAGTTACGAAAGAAATAAGAAAGATGCTCGATTGGAGGACAACTGAACCATCTTTATCTCCGTACAGCAGCCCGCTTGTGACAGTAGCGAAAGCAGATGGGAGTTTACATCTTGTGCTTGATGCGCGTGATATTAACAAAATAATTATACCTGTGAGAACGCGACCAGATAACCTGGATGAACAAATACAGAAGTTTTTTGGAGTTAAATATCTGACCTCTGTTGATTTGCGTTCGTCATATTGGCAAATCCCACTGAGTCATCACGGAAGTATACAGCATTTGGTTTTGCTGGCAGAAGTTACCAGTTTAAGGTTTTACCATTTGGATTAAATGCCAGTGCAGGTGTCTTCATTGCGGCACTCGACACAGTATTGGGACCAGATTTGTTAGACTGAGTAACACTACATGTATATGACCTATTAATAGCTACTCCCGATTGGAAAAGCCACCTTTACACACTGACACGTGTACTGAAAAGATTTTCGGAGGGCGTAACCGCAAACCTCGCTAAATCCAAATCTGGCATAGAAAGAATAAAATTTCTTGGGCATATAATATCGCCTGCCGGTATTGTACTTGATCCTAAGAAAATGGCAACGATTGAGAACTTCCCTCATCCTAGAACCAAAAAACAGTTAAAGGCATTTTTAGGTCTACTGTCCTTTTTCAGACGATTCATACCCGACCATCTCTTGAATGACAATACACTGCGAAACTTGCTAAGAAAGAATGTACCCTGGATATGGAACGACCAGTGTCAGCAGTCGTTTGAACAAATACGACAAGTCCTTTTAAATGCTATCCATTGTCGCATCCGGATATGTCAAAGGAATTTTGCCTTGCTACAGATTCTTCCACTGTCGGGATAGGCGCTTGTTTATTCCAAATAGATGAGGAAGGAAATAAGGAAATAAGAATTATCGGTTTTGCAACTCGAGTTGTGAACAATCATATACAGATGAATTCTTCTCGGGTTATCAGCCGAGTGGTGGCGTCGTCTTCGCCGATGATGGGTACGAAACTCATCGAAATGTTGTGACAAGACGACGCCACCACTCGGCTGATAACCCGAGAATTCATCAGAGGAATACGCCGAGAGAGACTGCAATCGCATACGACTATACACAGTCACGGAACTCTAAGCACTGGCAGTTGTATGGGCCATGAAGAAGTTCAGATATTATTTGTATGGAAAAAAATGTAAAAATCTTTTGTGATCATCAGGGCTTAAGTTTCTTACTGACGTGCAAGTTAATGCACGACAGGTTGACTAGGTGGGTGCTTGCGCTGCAGGAATATCAATTTCAAATAATGTATATAAAGGGTTGTGACAACGTAATACCTGATGTCCTATCGCATTTACCACGGTGCTGGCCTGAATTAGCAACAGTTCTAGAATAGGCGTCAGAGTATAAAATTTTAGTCATGAGAGACCATACTTATTGAAAGAAGTTCATACAGGTGTGCGAGCAACTACCTAAGCTACAGGATGAAGAACCCGTCTTGGGAAAAATCAAACAAGAACTCCTAGCTTCGGATGGAAATCAAACAGGAAGTCATTATTCTGTACAGAATGCGGAATATGTATTAATGATTTTACCTTTCGTGGGGACACGTGGGTATTGAAAAGTGTAGAGCCCTGTTGGCAAGACAGACAGTGTCATTTTACGAATATGAAAAGAATAATTCAGAATATTATAAGGACATGTGTGGTTTATCAGAAGACTAAACCTACAAATCTACCCATTGTGAGTGAGTCGCCGGCCGTGGTGGCCGAGCGGTTCTAGGCGCTACAGACTGGAACCGCGCAACCGCTACGGTCGCAGGTTCAAATCCTGCCTCGGGCATAGGTGTGTGTGATGTCCTTAGGTTAGTTAGGTTTAAGTAGTACTAAGTTCTAGGGGACTGTTGACCTCAGAAGTTATGTCCCATAGTGCTCAGAGCCATTGGAACCATTTTTTTTTTGTGAGTGAGTTACACCAACACCCTATTGTACCTAACAGACCATTACGTCTGGTTCAAGTGGACATTCAAGGATCACTACCCACTGGCAGAGGTGGTGTGAAGTATATATTTGCCGTGTATGATGCCTTTTCTAAATTCCTAAAACTATATCCCATAAAAATATCAACGGCAACACCACTCATTCAGGAATTACGAACATATTACTTTGTTAATATAGGCATACCAAACATTGTATCCGATAATGCCACACATGTTACTGGTTTCAAATAGAAGACTTTTCTACAAGAGCAAGTGTTAAGACACTTTTTCGTAGCTCGATTTCGTCCCAAAAGCAGTACTGTAGAACATACATTTAAAGAATTGAACAGATTCATGTGAACATATATTCTGAATCGCCATACTATGTGGGTAAAATATGTTTCGACTTTTGATGAACTCCACAATAGATTACCACATTCTGCCACCAGTTATACACCGATAGGAGTCATGTTAGGAAAAAATGAAACAGACAGCTGGCTGTCACCCTTGTCGACTGTACCTCAGCAAGTGACACCTCATGAACAAATTATAACTGAGACTTAACAATTTAACGAGGTGTGCCGAGCAACGAAAGGAGAAACATGATAAGAAGATAAAAAAGGTAACGCTGTATCAACCTCATGACTTCGTGCCAGTAAAGATCCACCTCAAGTCTTCTATGTTAGTTAAAAAGAATAAGTGGCAACCGGTATATGTCGGACCCTACAGAATCATTAACCCTAGAACGGACGTCCTGGGTTTCACAGACCCAAGCAGATTTAGTTTTAAAAATATCCACAAGAGTACACTACTCGCGAGTCAGCCATCCATTGGAGCTTTCAGTTCATGTCCCTAGAGGACACTGCTTGTGTCATTTTTCTTTGTTCGCCACTTGATTAATGACATGGAAGGAAGAGAGTTGTGAGTCTGAAAGACCCACCCATCCATTGCAGGTTTCAGTTCATGTTCCTAGAGGACACTGCTTGTGTCATTTTTCTTTGTTCGCCACTTGATTAATGACGTGGAAGGAAGAGTGTTGTGGGTCTGAAAGACCCACCCCGTCCGTTTACGTTAGCTTTTTATACTTATGCACTCTTCTTGTTATACTGATTGCGAGAAATAAAACTGCTCGAAAATGGCCTGGCAGCGTCCTCTAAGTGATGAAGAAATTAAAAAACTGTTATTAGAAAGTGATAATGATGATTCGGATGTAGATCCTGATTTTATTCCCGAAAGTGATCACAACACAGAAAGTGAAATGAGCGACGAACAGCTGGACAGCGAAGATAGCGTCATTATTCCAGCGAGAAACCTGACTACACTCACTAGTACATCTCGAGATTCTGTATCAACTAGTGTGATTGGTTCCGGTCCCTCTTCCAGTGAATCATCACCTTACTATTTGTCGAGAGATGGACAAACTAAATGGCAGAAAATAGTTCCCAACAAAAATGTACATACCAGATCACATAATATAATTACTCATTTGCCTGGTGTCAGCGGGGAAACCGGAAATGCTAACAACATTGTCGAGACCTAGAAGCTGTTCATTGACTATGATTTGCACGATTTGATAATAGTGCGCACAAATACTTACATAAATCACGTAAAACCACTTTATAAAAATGACCCAAATACTGCAAGGAACAAAAAGAGGAGTTCCAGGCATTTTTGTGTCTTCTGTACATTTCTGGTGTTCTTCACGGAGGCAAAATGAATATGGAAGAATTTTGGGACACTTGTGGCACAGGGACAGAAATCTTCCCTCAAAGTATGTCACTGCGAAGATTTCGTTTTCTTCTGAGACGTGTTAGGTTAGATAATATTCACACATGAGAGGAAAGTAAAAAAAGTGATAAAGTGGCCCCTGTACGTGATGTTCTCGAAGGATTCACAAAAAACTGCACAACGCATTACACAACAAGTGAATACCTTACAGTGGACGAGATATTACTATCTTTTCGGGGACGTTGTTCTTTCAAAATGTACATTTCTTCAAAACCCTGAAAGTATGGGATCAAAATGTTTATCTTGGCATATGCAAAAACGTACTATGTAAAAAACGTGGAAGTGCATGTAGGGCAACAACCTCCAGGTTTCTTCCGTGTGAGTAACGCAGCTGACGATGATGTGCTCAGACTTGTGGAGCCAGTGAAGGGAACAGGCAGGAATATTACCCTTGACAACTGGTCCACAAGCTGCACTCTTGCAAGAAAACTGCTCACAGACTGTAACCTTACACTCTTTGGGACACTGCGTAAAAATAAAAGAGAAACTCCATTGGAAAGTCACAAGAAAAGAGAAATACATTTGTCCATATTCGAATTTTGCGACAATTTTACATTGGTGTCATATGTGCCAAAGAAAAATAAATGTGTAATTTTGCTGTCTTCAATGCATACAAACAATGAAATCGATGAAGAAACCGGTAATATGAAAAAGCCAGAAATTATTACATTCTACAATTCAACAAAGAGTGCAGTGGACGTGGTTAATGCCATGTGTTCAGAATATAACGCTGGAAGGCAAACAAGATGCTGGCCATTGTCCATGTTTTATGCCATTTTGAACATTGCTGGTATAAATGCATATGTAGTATACAATGCAGGAAAAGGAACCGCAATGTTGACGATTTTTTAAAAAGTGCTAAATATGGGTATTTTTAGTCAAATTTTTCAAAAAAGTATTTTCTCCAAACTCTTCTAAACTATGGTAATTAGAAAGAGCATATTCTAAACTATCTAGAAAAGTGGATTTGGTTTTGCAATGCAAGCATATAAGGCTCTAAAAAGTAGCATCATCAAAGAGGCGCACTGGAAGTTTGAACACATTTTTCTGGCACTCAAATTATACCTGAAACCTTTTATTATGCCTAAGAAATGTTTATTAGTGCCTTGAATAATTGAAATAAAAAGATCTGGTAAATAGGCAATGAGACTGTCAGAGAAACTTGAAAACTATGAGAAGTAGTCCTTCTGCTTTTATCATAAGTGTTCATCTGCATAAAACTCTTCTCATTTTTGTAAAAAAATGAGAGAGAGAGAGAAGTGATGTAAATTTTCCAATCAATATTGCAGAGATTTTAATACCTAGGTGTTGTAACCTGTGAATTTTTGTCTTAAAGTTATTAGGGAAACATGTGAAATTGGTTGGTTAAACATCTAAGAATTTTAATTTTGTATTTAATCACACTTAAATGTAGCCTACTACCTTGGTAAATACGTAACCACTAGTTTCACAGAGAAAATTCACAAGATTCACTGTTTATAGAAAATATAATGGCAACAATTACTTTAACAATCAGATAGTTTCATTATTGTGAGCCTTGTTTGAACAATCAGTATTTCAGTGGTGTGTTTGCAGCATAGTGAGTGGGTTCTCTTGACTGAGTGTGGCTTGTTAAGTGATTCGTAAGACCATCAAAGTTTGTAATCTAATTTACAAAAAATTGTTTTGATTGTGTCTTTTATAGCATATATCTCTTATTAGATTTTTTCATTGGTATTATACATTGTGTATAATTTCATTCGGTAGCAATTTGTCTGAAATTTAAGCAGATTATAATTTGCACTTAGAGGCCACATACATTATTTAGTTACTGATTAGAGATGGATGCAGAAGGGAACAGCATACCTTCCTGCTCAATTGGGCAAGGAGATAGTGGAACAAAGTGTCATGTCACTTTCTTTTCCAAAAAACCTGCTTTAAAATGGTTTGCGGATTTTAGTGATGAGGAAAAAAGAGTTGTTGGTCCGACGTTCTGAAGCAAAGCTGGACAATACCTCTGAAGTTTGCCTACACCATGAAGCCCTGTAATTGACACAATATGAGAGGTTATAAAAAAAAAGCTTCAATCCCTTTGGGAAGGTGAATCATAATGTTAAGGCAGGAATTTGCACTCTTGATACTGAAACAGCTAATAAGGCTTCTGATAAGTTGAAGAAGCAGCTTGTTAATAAGAGAAAGCCAGGCCAGAAAATTTGTCTGGCTTGCAGGACTACCTTAAATAAACACTTGGACGAAGCTTTATCAGTCTCATCATCACATTCTGATGAGGACTTTACACCAAAAGAAGAATTAAATGGTAGCTTATTGTCTATCGGTATTTCACCTCTGAAGAGAACAGTAAGCTACGGAGATAAGCCCCAATATGTGAAGAAGAAAATTCAAAAGGCTCAAAATGTGATTAAAAACAGAATTGTAAATGCAATGGAAGTAAACCGACAAATTGAAGATGCTAGTGAAATTAATGAATGTGGAAACTGTGCCGACTATGCACATTTGCTGACTGAACTGCCAAGATGCAGAATGCAATTCATAAAGAACAGATGCAAATTTTAACCTTGGCACCTGTAAGTTGGACAGTCAGACAAACAGCAGCTCAGTTCGGCGTGTCTGAAAGAATGATGAAGAATGCTCGGAAGCTTAAGGCAGAGAAGGGCGTTCTGGCACTTTCCGAAAATAGGCAAAGCAGGAAATTACCAGCAGAAGTTACTAGTAGAGTGCAAAATTTTTTTGAAGATGATGAGTGTAGTAGGGTGTGTCCTGGAAAAAAAATAGTATTTTAGTTAGACTTTTAGATAGAAAGACACACATGCAGAAAAGATTGTTACTTTGCAATTTACGGGAAATGTATGTTATCTATAAGAATATAAATGGTCCAGAAATACGGTTCTCAAAGTTTTGCGAACTTAGACCCAAATGGTGTGTAACAGTAGGATCAGCTGGAATGCATGCAGTTTGCATCTGTGCAATTCACCAAAAGCTTATGCTTAGTGGGGCTGGTATACGTGAAAATTATAAGGAGATTCTCAGCAAGGCAGTTTGCAGTTTGAACTCTAAACAGTGCATGCTACATCGCTGTGAAAGGTGTCCTGGGCCCGAAGCTATAGCATCTGAAATTGCCAGCTATTTCCTAGATCATGAGCCACAGGAAGTTATTGTGTTTAAGCGATGGATACATACCGATCGGGCCACACTGGACACGAAGCATATGGTAGTGGATGAATTTATTGAAGATGTAAAAAATAAAATATGGAGTCTGTCATGCCATCATCACATTGCCAAGCATCAAAGCTTGCATCTTAAAGGCCTTAAATGTCATCTGAAAGACGAAGAGCTTGTTGTCCTAATGAATTTTGCAGAAAATTATTCTTTTATCATTCAGGATGCTGTGCAAGGCTTCCACTGGGACAATAGTCAAGCAACAATTCATCCATTTGCTATCTACTTTCGTCAAAATGAGAAAGTAGAATCTTTAAGTTTTTGCATTATCAGTGATTGTTTGCGGCATGACACTATTACAGTTCACGTTTTTATCGAGCTCATCAAATATATAAAAGCACGGTTTGCACAGATATCCCACATTCATTATTTCAGTGATGGCTCCAGTGCTCAATATAAAAATTACAAGAATTTCCTAAATTTGTGCTATCATAAGAGTGATTTTGGAATGACAGCCGAATGGAATTTTTTTTGCTACTAGTCATGGGAAATCACCTTGTGATGGGATTGGAGGTACAACAAAGCGGTTAGCAGCAAGAGCAAGCTTGCAACGGCTACTTAATGGACAAATTTATACTCTCTTAGATCTGTTTCACTTCTGCTCTGAAAACATTAATGGAATTAAATTTGTTTTCGTCAGTAAAGATGAAATTGAAAAGCAACATTGTGTCACAAGGAGAGAGGTTTAAACTTGGACAAACTGTAGCAGGCACTAGAGAAAATCATCACTTTTTACCTATTGATGAAACAACAATTCAGGTCAGCAGAGTTTCAAATGATTGTTCATCTCTTCTAGCTAAAATGAGTCACAGTAATGAAGGAGGCATATTAATGTCTGCTCTCCAAGCAGGACAATATGTTGCATGCATCTATGAAAACGTATGGTGGATTGGGAATATCTGTGAGACCTCCACAGAGCAAAGGGATGCATTAATAAACTTTATGCACCCACATGGCCCAGCAAATTCATTTTACTGGCCACCAAGAAGTGACAAGTGCTGGGTTCCGGAACACCACATTAGTGCAGTTATTCCAGCTCCATCAGTAAATTCGTCTGGCCGGCAATACACCATTCCTCTTGATATTCTTCGGAAAATTAATGTAGATTATAAAAAAATTGAAATAGATGATATGAATATATTAGAGGTAAACATTCCACATGGGAAAAATATATCTAAAAACAAAGATGATGTAGCTTACCAAACGAAAGCATTGGTATGTTGTTAGACAAACAAATAAACACAAACACACACACAAAATTCAAGCTTTCGCAACCGTGGGAAGGAGAGGGAAAGACGAAAGAATGTGGGTTTTAAGGGAGAAACTAAGGACATATGTCTGTATATGTGCGGATGGATGTGTGTGTGTGTGTGTGTGTGTGTGTGTGTGTGTGTGTGGGCGCGCGCGTGTGTACCTGTCCTTTTTTCCCCCTCTCCCTTAAAACCCACATCCTCTCGTTTTTCCCTCTCCTTCCCTCTTCCCTGATGAAGCAACCGTGGGTTGCGAAAGCTTGAATTTTGTGGGTGTGTTTGTGTTTGTGTTTATTTGTGTGTCTATCAACATACTAACACTTTCATTTGGTAAGTTACATCATCTTTGTTTTTAGATAAAATTGAAATAGGTTAGAGGAAACAATCTAAGGAACCCAAGAGTGCCTTATAATTTTACACATGGCACTTAAATAATTCTACTATCAGGCTTGGGAACCTGTGTAAAGAAACCCTTATCAGGCTTGTGTAACAATAATGTACCTATAATAATTTTTTTCTTTATGAATTTAGATAAATTTGTCTTTCTGAATTTATGTAAAGTAATATAAGTAATGTTTTGAATTTCTTTTTCTTTTCGTGTCATGTTAAAGAAAACTGTAAACAACTTTTGAAATGAATGTTATTATTTATGTTAGATTTCAAGCAATTTGATAACCAAAAGGAAATGTATTTAATGTTAAAACTATTGTAAAATGTGAAAATTGTAATTTATACACTTGGTCCATACGTAGGTAATGCATTAGAATATGTGTAGTAGAAAACCTGTGGTGAATACCCTACCTGTAGGGGAGCGGGAAAAGGTGGATGCAGGCGAGTGCGGGAAAACGCACACTGGCGCGGTTCGGCACAACGGGCTCAGTAAAACAGTCGGAGTTGGGTATCGGTCGGAGGAACATGTACCGTACTGAGGAGGCTATCCAGGAAAAGTGAATTCCATTGAGCCTCGGATGGGCCGATTCCGACGACTACTTGGCATGGCTATATTCTCAGGCACAAAATTGGAAAGATTACGACGCTAAGAAGAAGGAAAGTGCCGATGCAATGAGAGCCTTAGCCGTGCTTGTATGTGTGCTGTGCTGCCCGCTATCTCGCTGCCCACCACCCGCCGCACCAACGTGCACAGGTCAAACATTTATTTCATCTTTAGAAGTGTATCTGTATGGACCAGTGTCGAAACTGTTATAACTGTTCAATAATAACGTGACTTTTACCAGAATTGCCTTAGCCATCACTTATCCTTATCACTGACCTAGACAGGGTCCTTACCACATATTGTGCAACCCGAGTATCCCGAACTGAAAGTTTACAGTTAGTATTAAATTATCTGCAGACCAATCTATGCCATAAAGAAGTTTAAAGTTAGGTGTGTTAATGCAGATGTTAGTAAAGAACAACAGTGTGATTAAATTGAAAGGGAAATTTTGAATTGAGCTAGCAATGTTATTTAATTAATTTGAGACAGAAAGAATGATAACTAATTAATTCAGAAATAATAGAAAAGAGTAGTTATCCACAGATTGATAATTTTGAGTGTTAATTTACCTTTCAGGACTTACTAGTTTCAGTATAACGACCATAACAGTTTCAGGGCCCCCACCCCTTCTCTTGCCCATTCTTGCACATTTTGAAGAGTACTGATCAGATTTGAACAGCAAAGTTAAGTTCTATATTTAACCTAAGTGTATTAGTGTTTTTTCCAATTTTAATAGTGACATTGTACGTGTGTTTTCAAAATTGTTAATTCTAGGGTAATCTATGCCCGATTTCTGTCTGATCAATATACAAAATGCAGTTCGTAGTAATCATTGCTGTGTGGTGTGGTGTAAATTTAGCTCGTCCAAACTAATACAAAACGAGAGAACTTTAGTTCAGTGGATTTTTCCTATGCCAAACTTTGTCTTATAACGTAACAGTATTACGTGTAGTTATGCTTGTAGATGTACACACTTGTACAGGGAAAAACTCACTCAATGCCTATGTAGGCTGGCGACCGTATCATTAATCATTGGTATTATCTACTGTGTGTACTTCTTGTCCATGCGAACGCGTAATTGTACTTTACATTAGCTTGACGCATCACTGTAGTTACTGACTGAATATAGGTTCGATCTTGCTTCCATTAGGTACACGCGGTCATTTTATGTACTAAATCCTTGTTTACAAGGTGAAGCCCGTGAACTTATTACAGTACAGGCTTTATTGAGCTAACGCACGTCCGACAGGGCGGTAGTGTTACAAGTGGCTTCCCGGTGACAGGACATCCAGTTGTTGTCGGTTATAAACTAACGCAAAATACCGAACAGTGGATGTCCAGTGGCACGAATAGCAATAATATTTAGCAAATTAAACTGCAGTGTAAGCCAAGTATAATAGTGTGGTGTAATTGGCATTCAATATGGACAGGAACGTAGACAGGGTAGATGTGGCGAGCGAAATGGAGAATGCGGCTGGCAGTAGCAGGAGTTTACGCGGCCAGATAACAGATGGCGTTAGCAGAAGACAATTGGCGTACCTACAATACCATGAACACGTCAATGAACAGATTGAAATATCGAGATCGTCTCGAACACAGCAAGGGACAAAACAGGAAGCAGAGGGTGACTTTGTAGATGATAGTGGGTACGTGAACGAATCCACTGACATATTTGATTCGCCACAAATAAAGAAAGAACCGAAAGAAACTTCTGAAGTAGGATCGGAAAACACAGATTCCCTAGAACAAAACAGTGTAAAAATTTTTAGTATGAACGACTTATTTGAACAATTAACCAAACAAATTGCAGGGCAGAATGAGCAACTTCAAAAACAAGTCGGCAATCAGGTTAATCAGCTTAAAACACACGTTGACGAGTAGCTCAAAACACAGAATGAGCAGCTTAAAACACACGTTGATCAAATTAAAGCACAGGTCAAAGATCAAGGAATTAGAATTAGTAAACAAATAGAGCAAGTAGAACAAAAAGTGGGAAATTTAAGTTCTGTGGTAAATAATATGAAATTTGAAATTGACACCATTAATAAAAATATGGATACTATGCAGGAGGAAATTGGTAGCATTAACAGTAGATTCGATGTTGAAATTCTCAACATCCAAGAGAAAGTAGAACCTCTGGTTGTAACTAAGGTAGACGAAAAAGTTTTCGGTCTTAAAACTGAGATCGTAAACGAATGTCAACACGGAATATCACAATTGAAAAAGGTAAGTTTCGGACACTGGAAGAGATTTAGGTGAAATAGTAACCGGATGTATTCAAAATTGTGAACAAAATACTACGAAAATTCAAGGCAGAATTTTCGATCTGGAGAGTAAAATTAAAGATAGGCCTGGTGTGGTCTGTAATGGCACACCAATTACGAAGCTATTAGAAGGTGAGGAACGCTTCGATCCCGCCAAGAAACATAACGGTTGGCATCCGTTAGATTTCATCAAAAATTGCGAGAGAGTATTTCCTGAGCACTTGTCTGATCAGGAAAAGATAAATGTTGTAATTAGCGCCTTAGCAGGTGACGCTAAGCGCTGGGGAATAAATTTAGATACCGAACGAATGACGTTCGAAGAATTCAGGCAACGTTTTACGGAAGAATATTGGTCTGAACAAAAGCAGGACCATTTATGGCGCGAGTTTATCATGGCCAAACAGCATGATAACAGGGGCAGGAATTCTTTGAAAGATTTCTGCGAGTATTGGTATCGGAAATTGACGCATTTAAGAGGTAGAAGATCCGATTCGGAAATTATCTGGGAGCTATATAAAAAGCTTCCGGAGGATTCAAAGAGGTATGTAGGAAGCAATCATTGCAGCTTCCAAGCATTTCTCGAAAGAGTCGAAGACGAGGATCATTGGCGCGAAAGTCGTGCCAATTATCCAAATTTTGGCAACCATAATACCCGACACAATGACGAAAGAAATGACGGCGATGGATTTCGCGTCAATATAATACAGAGAGGGAGAGGCAGAGGAAGAGGCAGAGGAAATTATACAGGTCGCGGTCGAGAGTATACCGCGCAAAACAATAACGACGCGGGAAACTAATTTCCGCGAACGTTGCAGGCCAAACGGAAGCGGACAATACATACCGGCCCCGATTAAAGAAAAGATACCGGAATGTAATGAGACAGGTTAGAGATAGGCGTGAAACGACGCAACGTGTTGTGGCGAGACAAGCGTCAGGTGCGAGCCAGCATGAGTCATCTCAGCCGTACAGAGCGCTCCAGGTTAACAGGCGAGTGGAGCATCAGAGGGCAACGGCCCAGCCTAGCGGAACATCTGTTCAGAGAGAAGCCGCTAGCAATACGGCAGCAGAAGGTACGAACGTAGCCGTAAGAGATAATGAAAATTTTACGAGTGATAATTCCGTGGCAAAGGAAACAATAAATGAGACTGTGAGTACACAGAGAGGTGCGGTTAGCAGTGTTTGCAATGAGGTAAAGGGTGATAATGAATTAGCAGAAGTAACTGATTGGCGTGTGCAGATCGACGATCTGTACAAGGGCCTAAAGCAAGGTGAGTGGGAGGATTTTAAGAATGAGTATGAGGTGAAAAAGTTAGTTGGTGGGAAGAGAAATAGTAGGGACGTCAATAAAGTGACGTGGCCCAAATTTGAAGAGGGGAGAATAAATAGCGCCGCGCAAAGTACGCGTGCTACCGATAGGAGGAAGATTAATAATAGGAAGGAGTTGGAGGATGAAATCCTCAGCATTGACGAAGAAATGACTTCTGCTAATAATCCGCCAATAGTGCAAGTTGCTACCGAGAGGCACCGTGGAGAAGGGACAGATGATTACATGAAAGTAATTAAAGTCCACGAGGATTACACTGAATATGAAGTCACAGTAGATGTAAATAAAGCTGATGATGAGGCCGTTTTGCCAAAAGAGGAGATTGAATTAAAATCTAAGCCTGACGACAATACCGGGGAAGAACTTAGTGCCTGTCTCAGAAAAGCTTTTATGTTAGAACCTGAAAGCGATCCAGAATGGTCAGATTCCGACGATAGTTCAGACGATGAAACATACGCAAATACAGACAAAATTGAATGTACTAACTTTCCCTATTGTGCAAAAGTAGCGTACTTAAGCGAATCTGATGTGGAGGAAGAGAGTAGTGATGACTCTAGTGAAGATGTATTTTTAGGTGTAAAAGAAAGTGAATATACTTTTACTGAGAGAGGGTATGAGAAAATCAGTGAAATTAATAGGGATGTAGTTAATTGCGAAATTGTACCTAATGATGAAGAAACTTCAAAACAAAATCCAGACGATGAGACTGAACAAAGAAAGAAAGAGCCACCTGACGACTCTGTGTTTATTTTGCGAAGAGTTCAAGTAAGCAAAGACTTTGAACTCCAGAAGCCTAAGAAGTCACCAGACTTAAGTGACTGTTTTATAAACCATAAAAGACTGCCTTGTTAATAAAGAGATTAGGGGGCAGGATGTTGTATTTGTATATATTATTATTATTATGCATGACTTTATTGTTACTGTAGCTCAGTGTTATTTGAAAGTGAATTATTGTTTTTTTTTTTTTTTTTTTTTTTTTTTTTTTTTTTTTTTTTTTTTTTTTTTTTTTTAAATTAGAGCCTGGGGCAGATTCATATCGGATTTTGAGAATGTCATGAACACATTACATCATGAAACTACAGGATTCCCACGGGAAGAAATTTTGTTAGGCAGAAGTAGTAAAAGTTTAATTGAAGAAAAATTAGAGTTTCCACCTTGTACAAGTTTGGGATTGAATCAAAAGAAAGAATTGGTAATAAAAAGGGCAAAGCAAAAAGCCGAATCTAGATCTAGAAGACACGATAAAAATCTAAAAGTTTCAAAATTTAAAATTGGAGATTATGTTCTTTTAAAAACCCACGAAAAGTCTAGTGAACTAAACCATGAGATTTCAAAATTTAAATATATTTATAATGGACCATATATAATACAGAACATTCCACACGATAATGCTTACTACCTAATCTACCCAAAATCCAAAAGACCTTTAGGTGTAAGAAATATTGTGGACCTGAAACTGTATGTTCCCAGGAACGAGTAATTGTGCTGTATCTTATGCTGAACCCAAGTTATTTGAAATGTAACTAATCTTTGTAAATGTTTGTATACCATGGAAAGTTTGCTAATGTAGTTATGTGAGTTTCAGATTACCAATTGTACTGTAACTGTAAAAATGTGTGGAGGACAGGACTGAAAAGAAAGGATAAATGATATCAGCCAGATAAAAGGTGGAACTGTCAAAAATGAAAATGGGCAGTGTATGAACCATAATATGAAGGACTGCCAAATACCAATGAGGGCAGATAAATAGTCGATGGAAAATTGTAAAGGTAATCCAGGAGATGTGACAATATGAAGTGAAAAGAACTGCCCAAATCCGCAGAATAGGCAGCGAATATGTGTAGATAATTTTCTGAAAATTTTGTGTGTGTTTTGTTTAGTAAGTTAAGAAATGGACTGCTATTCAAAGCAAGCAGCGACAAATTATCCTATAGTGTATACGAAATATGCATTTATTTTTGTTGTTAAATGTGTGTATTCCAGAATTTTGAATTATTTCTTTGAGAAATTTGGGAAAAAATGATTAAATTGCTATTTTAGTAATGTTATGATGGGAAGTTGGACTGTGCAAAAAGGCACTTAAGTATATAACGAAAAATTTGTCTTGGTGTGTTGAGAAAGTATAAACCTATATACAGTGAGTGAAAGGAAATATGTAGTGTAAATCTTCTTGGACATTGACGTAAGGATTCAGAACCAGTGTATAATTGTTAAATTTAGTGTTCCCATAAAATTTAGACTTAAGAAAATTTTCTGGAAACAGGGGCATGTGTAACAATAATGTACCTATAATAATTTTTTTCTTTATGAATTTAGATAAATTTGTCTTTCTGAATTTATGTAAAGTAATATAAGTAATGTTTTGAATTTCTTTTTTTTTCGTGTCATGTTAAAGAAAACTGTAAACAACTTTTGAAATGAATGTTATTATTTATGTTAGATTTCAAGCAATTTGATAACCAAAAGGAAATGTATTTAATGTTAAAACTATTGTAAAATGTGAAAATTGTAATTTATACACTTGGTCCATACGTAGGTAATGCATTAGAATATGTGTAGTAGAAAACCTGTGGTGAATACCCTACCTGTAGGGGAGCGGGAAAAGGTGGATGCAGGCGAGTGCGGGAAAACGCACACTGGCGCGGTTCGGCACAACGGGCTCAGTAAAACAGTCGAAGTTGGGTATCGGTCGGAGGAACATGTACCGTACTGAGGAGGCTATCCAGGAAAAGTGAATTCCATTGAGCCTCGGATGGGCCGATTCCGACGACTACTTGGCATGGCTATATTCTCAGGCACAAAATTGGAAAGATTACGACGCTAAGAAGAAGGAAAGTGCCGATGCAATGAGAGCCTTAGCCGTGCTTGTATGTGTGCTGTGCTGCCCGCTATCTCGCTGCCCACCACCCGCCGCACCAACGTGCACAGGTCAAACATTTATTTCATCTTTAGAAGTGTATCTGTGTGGACCAGTGTCGAAACTGTTATAACTGTTCAATAATAACGTGACTTTTACCAGAATTGCCTTAGCCATCACTTATCCTTATCACTGACCTAGACAGGGTCCTTACCACATATTGTGCAACCCGAGTATCCCGAACTGAAAGTTTACAGTTAGTATTAAATTATCTGCAGACCAATCTATGCCATAAAGAAGTTTAAAGTTAGGTGTGTTAACGCAGATGTTAGTAAAGAACAACAGTGTGATTAAATTGAAAGGGAAATTTTGAATTGAGCTAGCAATGTTATTTAATTAATTTGAGACAGAAAGAATGATAACTAATTAATTCAGAAATAATAGAAAAGAGTAGTTATCCACAGATTGATAATTTTGAGTGTTAATTTACCTTCAGGACTTACTAGTTTCAGTATAACGACCATAACAGTTTCAGGGCCCCCACCCCTTCTCTTGCCCATTCTTGCACATTTTGAAGAGTACTGATCAGATTTGAACAGCAAAGTTAAGTTCTATATTTAACCTAAGTGTATTAGTGTTTTTTCCAATTTTAATAGTGACATTGTACGTGTGTTTTCAAAATTGTTAATTCTAGGGTAATCTATGCCCGATTTCAGTCTGATCAATATACAAAATGCAGTTCGTAGTAATCATTGCTGTGTGGTGTGGTGTAAATTTAGCTCGTCCAAACTAATACAAAACGAGAGAACTTTAGTTCAGTGGATTTTTCCTATGCCAAACTTTGTCTTATAACGTAACAGTATTACGTGTAGTTATGCTTGTACATGTACACACTTGTACAGGGAAAAACTCACTCAATGCCTATGTAGGCTGGCGACCGTATCATTAATCATTGGTATTATCTACTGTGTGTACTTCTTGTCCATGCGAACGCGTAATTGTACTTTACATTAGCTTGACGCATCACTGTAGTTACTGACTGAATATAGATTCGATCTTGCTTCCATTAGGTACACGCGGTCATTTTATGTACTAAATCCTTGTTTACAAGGTGAAGCCCGTGAACTTATTACAGTACAGGCTTTATTGAGCTAACGCACGTCCGACAGGGTGGTAGTGTTACAAGGGCACTTAAACAATTCTACTATCAGGCTTGGGAACCTGTGTAAAGAAACCCTTATCAGGCTTGGGATCCTGTGGTAAAGAAACCCACCCGTGGCTGTTGTTAAGTTATCGGGCGTGGCCCCTACGGCAATGGGAATGCTTGTTTTCTCAGGTGAAATGAAACTAGCAGTGGTGAAGCCACCATGGACCATAGCAACTCATTTATACACTTCTTTTTCATCAGTAAGCTGGTGGCGTTCATTAAACAGGCAACTAATAATTAGATAATTTTGCAAATAAATTTTACGATTTACATTCATAATAATAATTGTGTGTGTGTGTGTGTGTGTGTGTGTGTGTGTGTGTGTGTGTGTGTGTGTGTGTGGGACAGAGAGAGAGAGAGAGAGAGAGAGAGAGAGAGAGAGAGAGAGAGAGAGAGGGGGGGGGGGAGGTGACAATTAAGAAATAACATTGTTTCTATTTTTATTCTTTTGCTACTCAGACTTAAGCTAGGTCCTATTCATCAGGACTTCTTATTTCACTTATCCCAGACATTAATAAACATGTATAAGGCAAAATAAAAGGTTTCAGGTATAATTCGAGTGCCAGAAAAATGTGTTCAAACTTCCAGTGCACCTCTTTGATGATGCTACTTTTTAGGGCCTTGTATGCTTGCATTGCAAGACCAAATCCACTTTTCTAGATATTTTAGAAGATGCTCTTTCTAATGACCATAGTTTAGAAGAGTTTGGAGAAAATACTTTTTTGAAAAATTTGACTAAAAATACCCATTTTTATCACTTTTTGAAAAATCATCAACTTTACCTTAGATTTGTGAAATAATGGAAAGCAATAGGAGAATGAAATTTTATATTCTAAGACTTTGTGTTGATGAGTTATGGTGTGCAAAGTTTCATGTACACCCCACAATTACTTTTGGAGATATAAAAAACTAAATTTCGCATTTTTTAACAGCTGTTTTTTCGCCCAACTTTGCTTCAAATTATCTATATGAAAATTGTTCAGAAATCCTTTTCTTAATATTTTACTTTAAAGATATCTAAAAGTTGTATAAGATGGCCAAGTTTTGTTCCGTTCATGCAAATACTTACAGAGATATCTCATCTCAAAGTTGCTGAAAATTCAAGGACGCGCTACAGAAAGCTGTGCTATGGTCTTAAACAAGTGACTGTATCTCCGAAAGTATTGAATTTCTGAAACTGAAACTTTACCAGTGTTCATTGAGAATATGTGTGAATGTTCATACAAAATTTCATCAGAAGCCCTGAGGGTCATGTGGGAGCCTCTAGACCACTTGGCATGGAATGACCCAGCTAATGTAGGCTGGCTCGATAGATGGAAGAAAAGATACGGAATTCGGCAACTTGATGTCTGTGGTGAAGAGCTTTCAGCAAATTTTGAAGCTGTTCAATTGTTTAGGAATAAACTTCACAAGGTATTGAACAAGGAAAATTTAACAGGCGATCAAATTTTTAACTGCCACGAGACTGGTCTCAATTACAAAATGTTACCGGAAAAAACATTAGCGTCAAAGGCCGAAAAGGCAGCGCCAGGCTACAAACGTAGCAAAGAAAGAGTGACAATTCTTGCATGCAGTAACGCCACAGCAAATTTGAAAATGAAACTATGATAGGTAAGCCTTACCGGTGAAATATCACAACCAAAAAAATTCTTAGATGAGCTCAGACACTTTTAAAGAATGGTTTTTTAAACGAGTTCGTGCCACAAACTGAAAAGTTTTTGAAAGCCAACAACTTGCCCCGCAAAGCACTGTTACTTCTAGAATCTAGACAATGCCACTTGTCATCCTAATGAAGATAAACTTCAAGATATAAAGGCCAAGTTTTTGCCTCTAAATGCCACATCCTTATGTCAGCCTAGGGACCAAGGGACCTTGGAGACACTGAAGAGAAACTACCACAGAAACTTGCTCTCCTCTTTAATTAATGCTATGGACAAAGGAGGAGACATGCTAGAGCAGTTGTGCCGTATGAATTTGAAAGACGTAGCTTATGACGTGGCCCAATCTTGGGAGAGTGTTGGAGCAAATACAATTGCAAAATCCTGGAAAATTTTGCTACAGAAAATCAAGAACATTCTCCAGATGATGAAAATCTACAGCAGCAGACCGAACCAGAAAATACTACCCTGCTTTCATTGTTACGAAAAGTTCTGGGATGTGCTGATGCCACAATAGATGACATAAATGAATGGATTGTCCAAGATGAAACTGAAGTGACAGATGAAGAAATAGTCAACATGGTAAACGAAAAAGAAGACGAAGAAGCGGATGTAGTGGAGGAAAGTGCGCCCAAGATTTCTCACAACGAAGGACACAACGCCTTAGAAATTGCTTTAAAATATGTAGAGCAACTGGAGGAAACATCGTCTACCGAGGTTTTTACTTCTTGAGAGACTACGTGATTTAGCGGCGGGAGGGGGATATGGCAAACAGCAGGCAAACAAAAGACAATTACTAATTTTTTCACTCAGTAAATATCTATTCAGTCTAATTTGATTTGTATTGTATTAAATGTTTAACTCATCTGGCGTACTTTAGTTTAATTTTTGTGTTTGTGTTTTTTTGTATTATTTTCGGTGTTATCCGACCTTGCCGCGGCCGGTTTAGGTCGGATAATCTAGACTCTACTGTACGTATATCGTAACAAGAGAAACGATTTTTTATTAGATTATGCTATACACTAAATCCTAATTTCATAACTTTTGAGGACGTGAACTGTCAAAAATAAAATAAAAATGTTTTAAATGTTCAGGAACGTTTTTAAATACCGAATAATTTTACTTTAAGATTTTTGGAGAAATAAAACGTTATTTTCAAAGAAATGTATGGTAAATTTAAATATTAATAAACAGTAAAAGAAGTATAGTAGCACTGGTGTTGAAAATTTAAGTCTTACTTATTCTGGAACGTAAATAAAACGGTGGGTCTGTCAGACCCAGCTCGTCCGTTTGTGTTACTTTTTTTCGCCCGTCCGTTCTAGGGTTAACATACCACACGGATGTTGCTATTTATTAGGCGACGTCCAGTCAGAAGAGAGAAAAGGACTCTACCCATACAAAGACCTGAAGAAATTTGCTCAATAGAGCAATACTCACATGTGTAAATAGTAAGTTATGTTTGTAGTGTTTTTTCATATATGCAAATGTTCCCATTACAGTGTAGTTGTAAGGACAGTGATGCACCAAGAGTTTGTGCTATTCATTCTTGTAGATATTAAGAATTACTGTGATAGAAAGACAATTGCCATTTGGAAAGGAATAAATAAACGTAGATTTAAGAATACTTTGTTAATTTAATTTAAAGATGCTTTAAAATCTTATTCAAAACACGCAACAGTATGTAAGGATGAAAGAACTTTTCATTATGTTTTTATTTTAGTAGTAATGAAGCTTGTGAAAGCCAATATTATGATATATATGTATGTTGCTTCATAGCGAGTACCGCTAGGCCCGGTTACGACGTAAAGCCATCTGCTATGGCAGAGATTTTCACGAATTTATTGTGAATTAAAAGTCATAATCTAACATCATTCTAGGAATTTGCACGCTAGGCTTAGATTTTAAAGTAATTAAATAATGCCAGAGGCAAAGTTTTTGTATAGTCGAGCCTGGCCCTGGAGGGCAAGTGCGCAATGTGTGGGCAGACGTGACATGGGACTTATCTCAGATCAGACGAAAATACAATTGTATTGTCAAAAATCTGAAGGAAGGTACATATCAATAAATAAAAATCGGAACTGTGTATTTGGTGAAAGAGACTGGTGAAATCCAGCACGAGCCAAAATCCAGTTTAGACTGCATTGAATACGTTAGTGCTTGTGTATTAACCGAACAGTTACTTTAAACTGTGTGAAAAACTGCAAAAGTGAAACAGTGACTACAGACAGTGAATGCAAGTATTGAACATTCAACAGGGATGAGTACGCCAAATGCTAATATAATGGACGAGGAACTGTGAGTGCTCTTCTAAATGTAAACTGGTAACGTCAAATGAACCCACAACCAATATTTTTGGGACAGACTATTTTCATTTAATACAACAATGCGAGTTTGGAATGGGATGCGCAGACTGTTGCAGACACAGCAACAGCAGAAGCAACGAATGTTTTGTGCTAAACTCGTATGTAGACGCTTAAAAGTGCCTGCGAGTGCAGAAGAAACTAAGTGACCTTAACAAAACCAAAACTGATGTATAACGAAAACTCTTGTTGTATCTAAATGGTATTCTAGGAAAAGGATCTATGTCAATTTGTTCTGCAAGACAATGCAGACGACGCTCAAACTAGTGAAAGCTTCACAACTGCCGCACTAATAAACGTTCCTCTCCCACTAGCCCCAACATCTGCAGCAGGAAGGAAATACTGTATTACGTTGTATGCGTGTGTGTTTCATGTACAACGCAGGAGATGCATAGCTGAGCTGAATCCTGTCGACGACGAACGCGGGGGAGGGGGGACACAGTCCTCATCCCACTCCGTCACACCCGTCCGCAGACAGACGCGAATCGCCAGCTGCACGGTTGATCAGCTGATTCTGACGTTCCACGCCCGAGTGAGACACGCCTATGTCGAGCGGGCGTTGACCTCTCCGTCGTAGCAGCGGCGCCGTCACGAGCTAAACGCTGCAACATCTGCAGCGGGAAGGAAACACCAGCAACACCGCAACAAATAACAACCTGAACCCCCTCACACAGAAAAATTTTCTTACGATGTATCAACTGTCGTTATAATGTCATTTCTTTTGCATACTGTCACAAATAGGTGCTCTTTAACATATGCACAATCAAAATTCTGAACTGATATCGTATAAATAATTGACAACAGCCAAAGCGGGTTAGACTGTCGCTCCACCTACGTTTTCCTCAGGCCGTGCTGAATGGCAAGCGAACAGTTAATATCCCTGGGACTGTATAAATATCAGACTAACTTGTAGTTGTGTGCCAACGAGCACTGCATAAGCTGCAACTGCCAAAATAAGCAGCCACAACAGTACGACCTTGGGCTAAAAACCCAATCTACAAAAAGTTTAAAATATCATATGATGAATGTCACCTTTATTGTATTTTTTTGTACCTTTGTAAACAATTGTATACGATGTGCTTTTGTGAAATAATGCCACTTGTGTTGTTTGTTGTATCAATCTAATGTCAAAAAATTTTGTGACTGTTACGATAAAATGTGACCTACGTGAAACGTTACCTGTAAAAACTGTGTGTGCGGACACTGTGGACGTAAAGTAGGAAATGTTAATTACAAAAAAGAACTAATACGTACATTTTGTGTCCAACATTTCGGGAGGCATTTTACCGTCCCCAGTAGAAATATTGCAAAAACTTGAAAGTGGTATTTGGAAAAAAAATATACTTTTAATATTGGATTATACGTGAACATTAACCACTCATGCGATATGTAATTTTCTCTCATATCATATAAAATTCTGTGTGTCATTTCGAGTGCAAAGAACAAAAAATATGCACTCTGACAATAACGGACCACGCAGATGGAAAAGGAACCATCATCCGCTAACACCCTCTCTCTCGTGTCTACGATACGAGTAGTCGGACATCTCGGAGAGTGCTGTTGAATGTAAGCATTATTGTACATGTATAAAACTTATCAATCCATTGAATTTTTATGGTTTTCTACACCGGCGCAGAATTTCCTGGCACTTCACAAAACGAAACTTAGAAGGAAAAACACACGTGTTGGAAAGATTTGTAATATGCAGCAACATGTACACTCCATATTTTGTATTACGAAAATATAAATTCGAATTCGATGAAACACAGCATGTTACTTTCCAAAGCACTGATATCCAGATTGTGATGCACTTTTGTAAGGCGGTCATAGCTCATGTCACGTGACCTCGCCCAGCCGATGACGGTGGATATTCATAGCATAAGACACGTGATGTAGTCAGCCAGTAACATCACTGTTCAGTAGCGTGATCACACAAATAGGAAAAGTTAATAGTTTAAATTTATATACATATTGTTGCTACACAAAAAGCTACGTTTTCACATATAGTATTTGTCTCTTAAGATTAATAAGCTGCAAGAGAATATAAACTTTCACATATAATGTTATCTTTTTGCGAGTGTTACACTCTAAGATACATCACGTAAATGTGCCAGTAAAATTTTTAATAACGTCATAAATGTCTGATAATCTGGGTTCGAAATTCTTCTACTGGACGTCCTCAAAGAGTTGATTTTGAAATGAGAATCAAACGCTCTGTGATTTAATAAATTCATCGTACAGTCTCGTACGTAGTTCATCTTGCGTAAAAGGAAATTTACTTTGAAAGTAACGCTTTTCAAACCACCACTCGCAATATTTTCCCACAATTTGTAGAAATAGGTTCGTTTCAGCAGCTGCCAGAGAGCGCCAGGTAAAATGCGTCACCGCGCTTGCGCAGCTACGGTGACGCCGGAAGCCCGTATGTTCATACGTGTAAAACATGAAAAGATCTTGCATTAAGGCAGAAAAGAAAAAAAAAAGCACCAGACGATACTCCAAGAGCATCGAAATTACGTGAACCACACTAAAATGCATAATTTGGCTTAAAGTGCACATTCATAAGTCCACATTCGGATGCAAATTTTCTTGGAGTACCAGTAGTGTGTTATGTTTGGTTCTTTATTACGGCATCATGCCATACGTGCTAGAAGATGAAAACGTGGGCTTGAAATGCAGCAAACAGATGAAACTAGCCAATAGTGTTGAATTAAACATTTCGTTTGAATTAAATTGACTGCATCAGGGGAAGAGATTCATAAAAGCCAAATTTCTTCAGCAAACCGACAGAAATAACGTCACTGTTCTGCAAAGCGATTAATGCTCGACTGTCAGAAAGTTGGAAATAAAAACTGAAACTAATAACTTATTTCTGCCTTCCGTAATTATGTGAATGCATTTTACTTCACTTGATAGCTCCCGGCCACAGAAATAAGTTTTGTTTTCATTTGACGTGAAAGCAATACACGAAGAAGAAACAGGAAAATCACTAAATGTAAACACGGGTCACGTGGAGACACCCAACTCCCCACTACAACTCAGACATTTCTGTGTATCAGTCCCGGATCTACGATATTTCTGAACCGGGGCAATACTAGATAGGGGTGTTATACACTGTGGATGTCCTGTACTGTAGCTCATGGACACGTTTCCTGTCTGCTGGAATCATTGCCATTATCTTGAGATCACACTTTGTGGCACACGGAGGGCCCGTGCTATGACCTGCTGTGTTTGACCAGCCTCCAGTCGCACTAGTATTCTACCCCTCATAACATCTTGAATATTTGTTCTTAGAGCCATTTTCAGCACACAGTCACCATTAGCACATATGAAAATGTCTGCACACTTACGCGCGGCACCGTACTCTGATATGCACCAAACACCTCTGCGTATGTGGACTGATGCCAGCGTCACTGTGCGATGACTGCAGGCCAAATGCACCGCATGGTCATACCCTGAGGAGATTTAAACCTGCAAACCGCCCACTAGAGCGTTGTTTCACCATGTATCAGTATTATCTTTAATTTATGAGCATGAGTGTAGAACAATGAACCTTCTCTTGAACAGAAATGGCACAGACGACCAACAAGCAATCTTACACGATCAGAACATCCACATTACCGACACTGCAGAAATGGGGATATTATACATGTTTAGTGTAGAACTCTACGATAGAAAGTTTGTACTGAATGCCACGCTGAGAGGAGTACAGAGGTGGCAATGTACACACAAACCACGTGGGCTGTCCGAGAATTTCCACTTGCGAAGAAATTCTCAGACCCTGA
Organism: Schistocerca cancellata; assembly: GCF_023864275.1. Classification (NCBI taxonomy): domain Eukaryota; kingdom Metazoa; phylum Arthropoda; class Insecta; order Orthoptera; family Acrididae; genus Schistocerca; species Schistocerca cancellata. The sequence goes on along the minus strand of NC_064634.1, from coordinate 449,154,666 downwards.
AGCAGTGTTTATAAAAGACACCAACTGATTTTACCAAGAGCTCGCAGTTGTCTGTCTCTACAATCCCGTGGTTGCCAACCTTTCCAATCTCTGTTAGCGCAACACTGAACTTGACTCTCCTGTCAAAGATGACAATTTGTTATCTTCCCACCTCTTACTATGTTGTGTACTTGAGAGCTAGCACAGTCAAAACAGAAATGTACTTCTGGTATCTCAGCTTGGCACCTTTGAAAGCCCACCGGGTAGTATAGAACTGGACCCTGGCACTAGGTGGAGTAGTTGTATCAGCAAGCATTACAGTTCAGAGGAACAACAAACATGGGTCAAGGTCAGATGTGCAGAAACGTGTGTAAATATGCCATGTGGAATGCAGCCGATCACGTATCAGTGACATTCTTGTCTTTATTCTGTGAAGATCATGCTGTGTTCATTAAGCTTACTGTTTATTTCAGTCCTGATGTTCCACATTGAGTCATTATTTTGCCATAATAGTGTTCATTATGATTGACGCTAAGCAATCAACCCAGGTGCTGCCCAAGGAAGCAAGAGGAAGTGTTCCTCATGTATCAGCACTTCAAAAGTCTGCCGTTGAATACGAGCTGGCAGAAGGCTTCTGCTGCACTGTTGCCGCATGTCACAAGCAGACAGCTGAAGGTTGTGGTATTGGTTTGAGGACTTTTCAGAGGATATAGGTCTATTGAAGCCTGCAGCTCATCTTGCATTTGAGTCACCAGACCAGCAACACAACCACAAAAAGAGAACTGGGTGACCTAGACAATTTTGTGGCACACACTATTAATTTTGTATGCAAAAAGATGAATATCTGACATAAGAATAATTAGTTTCATGAATGAAAGAAGCCAACAATTTTAATGGAAGTAAGTCGACCATGTTGCGCATACTGAAAGTCATGGGATTCAGATATCAGAAAACGAACAACGGAAGAAATTTACTAATGGAACACAGTTATGTTGTAATGGTAAGGGCTGTGTTTCTGTGAACACAGCAGATTAGATTAAGTTGGCACATCTCAAATTGATTATGTTGATGAAACCTCATGAAATAAAGCCTTGCAAGGGCTGTGTTGGAATATAAGCAATGGGTATGGTGGGTAAGAAGTTTCAGGTGGCAAGAGTAGTAGAATTATAGTGCTTCACGTTGGATCATCAGAAAGTGGCTTTATTCCCAAGAGTAAGTTGGTTTTTAAGGATTCAAAGGCTAAAAATTCTGCAAATTACCGCTCTGAAATTACATTTTGTATCTTCAAACAGTGGTTTAAGGAACAACTGTCAATTACGAACTCCAGAACGGTTGTCCTGTGATGGAATACCTCCTCATGGTTTATCACATACAAGAGCACAATTGTTGGTTCCTGTTGATGGCCACCAGCCTGCATTAAGAGAGTACGAGAGTCGAAATACAAAGCAGAATGGACACTATACTGTTAGATTACCTCCATACCATTTTCATTAGAACCCAGCTAATCTGTTCTGAGCTCAAGTGAAAGCATATATTGCATAAAAAACTATGCATTTAAATTTGCAAATGTTTTCAGATTTACACACAAGGCAATAGACAGCATCTCAACATCTACGCGGGTAGCATATGTTTGACATGCATAAAAACTGCAGGATGAAGATTATGAAAAGAAATTGGCAGAAGCACAATTATTGAAAATTTCGTTACAAATCTTGCTGTGTGCAAGTCATCTAAGTCAGACAGCAAAGACGGTGGTGTGGATTTCTTGCTGGGAAATGTGTAAGTATTAATTACTGTTACTTATTAATTTGTTTGTATGTCTTAATTGTGTGTGTTTGTCAGTGGGGAGGGGAGCAGGGTTGCACATGCACTTTCATGTCTTAACATTTGCTTTACTCAGAATGCAGTTCACTATCTAACTACGTGTATGCCGGTAAGCTGTCAGAGTGCAGCAACTGACAGAAGAAAATTGGCAATGCCACAAAATATTTTCCCTCTCTCTGCTCAGAGCATGCATCGCACCCACCTTCATAGGTGCTCTAGACTCTAGCATAGCCCGGCACAGCACCGCACAGCAACACTAGAATCAGTAGTGTCTTCACTTCGCTATTATCTTGTCTTTACCCAGCATTGGTTCTTGGTCTCTGCTTTTGCTATCTGTCAGGGTCTCTATCAACGGATTACTTGTTAGACTGTGTATCTGTAGTGCCCTTCATTTCTCAGTTCCTTGTTGTTTGTCTTTCTGTTCACATTCTGGCAAGATAGCGTCTGGTACGCAAATATCAGTAAAGTGCTCTGTAAAACAGCCAGTTATATACAATTTAAAGTGCATAAACTGTTAAAATAATGTTTACAGCGGTATTCGTTTGTGCTCTTTCACACATCTATGGATCCATAAATCGTGCCTGAAGAATATTCAAGTGATAAATCCGCATTGTGAATGTGGCTTTGTTCAGTGCAATGGACGAGATAATGCAATCACAAAGTATAACGCCGCTACTGAATAATTCAGTCTCAGATGCACTGCAAAAAGAACTCTTATTGGCTAAAAACTACATTAAAGGTACTGAATCACTAATGAATACACTGAGTGTCTATATAAATATAAATTCTTCGTGTATGAAAAACGAACAAAGTGCTTTTTACAACATCAGTGCGGAAACGGTTTGCGCTAGACAAAGTGCTTCAATATGTACTACGAATACGAGAAACACATCTCAACTCCTTGCGCACGAGAAACATGCAAAAAAGAAGACTGAAATCGCAAACAGGTCAAGTATTTTATGTGATGTAGGCGTGCCACTGAAAGTTTCAAAACAGAAGCAAATAAATACTATTCAGAGCAACTCTAAAAGTGTTAGAAAGGTAGTAAATAGCTTAAAACTCGATTTACGGCCAGAGAGAGAAAAAACGTTAGCGAGAGAAGGGGCAACAAAACCAGAAATCTTCCATCTTCTCTGATAGCCATGGACGAGATTTGGCCACTATTCTTATGAATAAGCAATCAGAATTTTTAGTTACAGGAACTGTAAAACCCAGGGCTCCCTTCCAGGAAATACTTAAAGACTGCAACCCACACCCAAATGATGTCTGTGTAGTTATTGCTGGATGTAATGATGTAAAAAACGTAAAAAACGAGTCAAAAAATGCAGTCAGAGCATTGCGCCACACGTTGGAAAGAATTGTACAATAAAAAACGATCATTATTAGCATTCCACACAGACATGACTTAATAAAAAGTTCATGTGTAAATACCGAAATAAGTTTCACAAACAGGCAGTTTGGGAAAATCTGTAAAGCATTCAAACATGTCAAGTTCTTAGACATTAGCTCTGAAGAAAGAAGCTTCTTTACTCACCATGGAATGCACAGAAACCGCCGAGGAAAACATGTACTTGCTAATGCATTATTAACAGAAACATCCAAAATATATGAAAACACCACGCCACCAATCGCACTAAAAGCACCTGTACCTAATGAAAGTGTACTATTGGGAAAAAACACACACAGCTGCATCAAAAAATTCCCTTGCAATTAATGAAGAAGCAGATAGGAAAACTTCACCTACAAAATCACAAGAAACTAGCGGCAAATTATTACACAGTCAAAATTCGGATACCGCTATTCAAACAACAGCTCAACAAGGAAAGTCTACGAGATCACAACATACTCCCAATGCATCATATTCGTCACTGGAGAGTCACGTTTCTTCTGGGAGTACAGCTTCAAGCAGCAAGATCTCAACATCTCTGAGAAGATTGTCAAGAAAAATTAAAAGGTGTCATCTAATAACGAAGATTTTTTATGGTCCTCTTTCGCAAGAGGACACAGCAGACATCAATCTTCCTCACACAGAACAACGTGACAACCTTAACATATACTGTCACAATGTACAAGGATTGAGAAATAAAGTAAGTGAACTTGAAATTCTTACAAGTGATACTAATGTTTTGTCAGACATGCACTTACTGTGTATTAGTGAACACTGGCTAAAAGAGTCAAAATTACCTTATCAGTATATTCAAAACTTACAGGTTAGTCCACCACTATTCTAGGAAAAATTACAAAGGTGGTGGAACTTTTATATACATAGGAAATAGCATTAGCTGTGAACCTTTCCATCCCAGTGAAGTGTATTCCTTAGGCAAAGACATTGAAATAGCTGGGGTAGTACTTGCCGACCTAAATATGTACATAATGTGTGTATATAGATCACCTAGTGGTAACTTTTCAGTCTTCCTCAGAAACTTTGCACTATTGCTAAAAAAGCTTGTCACAACAGCTCAAAAAATATAATAATATGTGGTGATCTCGACATTGATTTCCTTGAAGAATCTGCTCGAAAGTCCCAATTAGTAAATTTAATGACGTCATTCAACTTAAATATGAAAGTTATATGTCCTACAAGATTAAACAGCTGTCTTGATCAGGTTGCTACTAACACTGATTGCACTGTAAAAATTATAGATGTTCGTTTTTCAGATCACAGTGCACTAACAATATATTTTAATGCACCACTCAATGTACTCCCAACAGGAGAAACAGTTATTAAATGTAGAAGTTATAGTGATAGCAACATAAACAACTTTGTACTTAGCTTAGAGAAAGAAGACTGGTAAAGTGTATTTACTTCCTCAACAACAAACAAAAATATGACTATTTCCTGCAGGTATTTGAATATTACTTTAATTGCCATTTCCCAGAGAAAACAAAGACTATCACTAACAAAAACAGAATGCTTGGGTCACAAAAGGTCTTAAAACTTCATCAGAAAAGATGAGGCTGCTGCACAGACTTAGCAAACTGGACAGTGGCAAATCCAAAGAGTTCAAGGTATACTATAAAAATTACAGAAACACATACACAAGAATTATCAAATGGGCTAAAAAGATCATAATGATAAGACAATTAGGTGCTCTTCCAACAAATTTAAGACCATCTGGGGTATACTAAATGAACAGACTGGTAGAAAGTTAAGGATAGAGGATAAAATCACACTAAATATAGAAGGACAAAAGACTGAAAATGCACATAAAATTGCCAATAAATTCAACAGCTATTTTTCAGAAATTTCCACAAATCTCCTAACCAACTCTTCAAATACTGTTCACTCTCCTCCCACAAATCTCCTGACTAACTTTCCAAACACTGCACACTCTTGTCTCAAAAACAATACTCCTCTGAACTCCTTTTACCTATCTCTTACAACACCGTATGAAATTGAAGATACTATTAAAAAAAAAAAAAAAAAAGAGTCAAAAAGCTTTATTCTGCAGGGCATGATCTGATACCCTGCTTCTTACTTCATAAGTGTTCAAATTACATCAGTGGACCCCTGCCAAATATCATAAATACCTCATTTCTAGAGGGAACATTTCCAAACCAGCTAAAACTTGCTAAAATTATACCTCTCTACAAGAAGGGAGAGAAAACGGACATGACAAACTATAGGCCAATTGTTATACTATCTGCCTTCTCAAAAATATTTGAATACTGTATGTTAACTGGACTAGAAATATGTTTAAATTCTAACAACTTAATCACATCTTCCCAATACGGATTTCGGAAAAATTGGTCCACCACACATGCTCTGTATGCATTTCTAGAAAAGTGCTCAAGTTTCGTTGACCATAAACAACCTGCTGTCGGTATATTTCTTGATCAGCCTTTGACATGGTCGACCACAAGCTGCTGCTTATGAAACTCCATAAGTATGGGATTAGAGGTGTAGTCCACAATTGGTTCCACAGCTACCTTAGTCAAAGAAAGCAATATGTAGAAATAAGAAAATCAGAGACATTCAGGCACTGCAGGTCAGATATATTACATACAACAAATGGTGTCCCTCAGGGATCTGTCCTTGGCCCTGTTCTTTTCATATTGTTCATAAATGATCTCCCAGAACACATACCAAATGCCAGCTCTTTTCTGTATGCGGATGGCAGAAATATCCTGATAACCAGTAGAGGTGACACATTGCAAGATGCAGTTAACGAAACTAATTGTCATTTACAATCATGGTTTGAAGCAAAGAGGCTACTCATAAATACTCAAAAAACTGTAAGTACGAACTTCCAGACTAGACAAAATCTAACCCCCTTCAATGCAGTTATAGTTACCGGAAAAGATGACATTACGAACAGGCAGGACACCAAATTTCTTGGACTTACCATCAGTAACACACTAAATTGGAAACCACATAGAGGCATTGTCACAAAAGCTTAGTAAAACCTGCTATCTATTACGATCATTAAAAGACACTGCCAGTGTAGATACCTTGAAGCTGGTGTACCACGCCCTGTTTGAGTCTGTCTTGAGCTATGGCCTAACCATCTAGGGAAAGAGCTCTGATTCTCTCACAATTTTTGAGTTACAAAAACAAGTAGTAAGAACAATGAAATGTAAAAAAAGAATTGAACACTGTAAACCACTATTTCAACAGCTAAAAATCCTGCCACTGCCATGCCTCTATATATTGGAACTAGCTTGTTTTACAGTATAGCACTTGGACACCCTCAACAGAAATGCAGACCCCCACACACGACACCCGAAACAAAACACTGTTACAAATTATAGCCCACAACACAAAATTATATGTGAATGGGGTTAAATGTATGGGCATTAAAATATGCAACCTCCTCCCAACAGACATAAAAACAAGCAAGAACCAAAAAATAATGAGAATTAAATTAAAGGAATTGCTACTAAATCACTGTTTCTGTTCCGTACACTAATTTATTTAAACAAAATTTTAATTACTTGCAATAAGCTGTTTATTCCGTTGTAGATGTTTCTACTTAGTAAGATAATTTAAATATTGTATCTTATCTATATTCTCTCTGTATCTCATATATGTATTCTGCTATGTGAACTATGTAGCACAATATTTTAATTACTTGTAATAAGCTGTATATTCACTTGTAGATATTTCTACTTAGTAAGATAATTTAATTATTCTTTGTTACTCATATTCTGTCTGTATCTCTTATATGTATTCTGCTATGTGCAGTATGCATCACCGTCATGTCTCATCACACACCACCTTTTTTATATTTTGTCTATACATCCTATATGTACTCTGTTATGAGAGTTATGTGCCACTACTGTCATCTCTCGTCATATACCATCTTAACATAATTTTTCAAATTGACTCGTCCTATATCATGATGTGCTTTCCTGTACAAATTAACATTTTGGGAAATTTAGTTCTCTTAATGCAGTGATGCACTGACCACAGCCCATGAGGCGGCTATTGGTGCGATGGCATCTCGTCTCTCTCTCTCTCTCTCTCTCTCTCTCTCTGCCAGCCTCCCATAATCACATGGAGGGATTTGCAGCTTGCATTACTAACAAGTCTGTACATCACTGTCTTAATTGGTATACCGTATTTACTCGAATCTAAGCCGCACTCGAATCTAAGCCGCACCTGAAAAATGAGACTCGAAAGAAGGAAAAAAAAAAAATTCCTGAATCTAAGCCGCACCGGAAATTTGAGACTCGAAATTCAAGGTGAGAGTAAAGTTTTGGGCAGCACCTCCAAATCGAAACAAAGTTGGTCCATTGTAATATGAGACACAATTTAGGTCGAATGAATGACAATACAGCTACAGTAGTTTGGTTCGAGTCGTAAGCTTAGCAGTTAAGCTTTACCAGGTAGCCTTTGCTATGCGTCAGGCGCTCCGTCCATGTTTATACGGGTACCCTTCCTTTTTCACGTGCTTCGTCTGGTTTAAATTGATTGCTTATTTTTCTTTGATCTGATAAGTGCCGTTCTCTTTGTTAAAGGTGTTTGCGTCACTCTAAGCTGAAAATGCATTACTGTACTGTGTCATGCATTGTTTGTCGCATTCTGATAGTGCGTGTTTACGGCCTGTCGCCGCTCACTGCATGGCTTGCTTTTGTGCGCGCTACTGCCGCTTAAAAAAAAAAAAAAGAGAGAGAGAGAGAGAGAGTAATCGTCTCACTAGCGAAACAATAGCAAGAGACTGCTATTTGTTGTTACTTACACTGCTGCTTTCTTTGATAATGATCAACAAGAACCAAATAATAGACTGTGTATGATAGAACATGTTCTGAACGAGAGTTAGGTGAAAATGTTTCTCCGTTTGAAAATCTTCTTTAGTACATCAAATTCTGCACAGAAATTAGAGCCATCTTAGAATTAAAAATCTAGTCAGTTGCCGTGCTTCATTTCTGACTGTATCACTATTAGGCATAAGAATAATACGAATATAAACATGACACGATACGTATATTCTTCCGCGTTTGCTGTTGTCTCACTCTAGTTTCGTAGTTTATTAGGCAGGCAGGATTTAAATGAGATAGCAGCAAACACGAAAGAATACATGACAAAATGTTGATATTCGTATTATTCTTATGGTGAAGACAATACTGCATGTGATTCACATTTCATCAGGTTCATATTAGCAACCATCTCTTCTCATTGGTAGGAAAAAAAAAATCAGAAAGTAGAATTGGCCATATTGACAAACATTCCAAACAGTCTTGCATGTCGGATTTTCGTGGTACATTGAAATTCTGCTACATTCGAAGATGAACAATACGGAATTTGTATTTGCTTCGTTGGATAATGTATGAAAATGCAGTGGTCGAAACTCGGGGCGGAGAAAAAAAGCTCGTCTTCCACCTTTTTTTTTAAATTTATTTACTAGCGGGGGTTTTGGCGCCAGTATTTATCTTTGTGCCTACAAAGCATGCCTGTGTAGCGCTACTTATATTTGACGGCAGAAGTTAGTTGTGGCGGCACCTACCAACATTTTTCAGAACTTCCACTTGCTTTGCACTCGATTCTAAGCCGCAGGCAGCTTTTTGGATTACGAAAACCGGAAAAAAAGTGCGGCTTAGATTCGAGTAAATACGGTGTATTTCACCTCTTCTCTAACAAGAAATCAAATGGACACCCATTAATCAAAACTCTTTCAAAATTAAACTGTTCAGCATAATAACAGACAGTAAGCAAGTAGTACCTATGCAAGCCCTGAAGCAACATAACAAAGTCACTAAATCTGCACAACACATATAGCAAATGGGAAGTTGTTGAGCACTTTGTATCAGTTCAGAAACAATTTTAAGGAAAGTCAGTTAGTTACCCACGGCAGCAGCACCCTTGTACCATAGTCATATGGTAGGCACTTTACAATGAGAAGGCGAACTGTGACAAAATATTTACATGCTTTCTCACTAATTGTAAAAAAAGACAGGCCTGCCTCATAACCACTAGTCATCCACATAGGTTGTAAGGCCATGATAATAACCCCACATGCGTATTTAGAACTTCATTATAGAAGAAACAATGCTACTTACCTTTGTCGATTCACTTCGTGTCAGAGTTTAATAATCAGTGTCAGCAGCCACAGGAAATCCAGACAACTGCAGCTCCTTCGGGTTTTCAAATAAATCCTGAGAAGTTTCATTCACTCATTAGATATAAATGCAAAAGAGTTTGTATAATACAACTTTGTAATCAGTATTGCATGGAGTGGGAGAGGGTAGCATGGGGGAGGAAGTGGGAGGGGTGGAGGGCTAACAGAATAAGACAGACAGTAACTGCTATTTTTATTTGCACAAGTGTGAAAATGTGGTATTTATTGTTTGTATCTCAGTATCAATGTAAGCAGATCTCTTGCACAAAAATAAATGCACTGTCAAGAACAGAAGGCTTAAAGCAAAACAATAATGCTACCAGACCCCAAAGAGCCAAAGAGAGATCAAGAAATGTATCGCACCTTCACCCTAGGAATAATGTGTAGGAAAAAGGTGAGATAACACCAACAATCAAGTCTCTGCCCCACTTCCTCCTCCTCCTCTGCCCTCATTAAAGGATTCAGCTGCCACCACTGCAGTGCTAATGATCCCCTCTTCCAGGCCACATGAGATATCAAGTAGGGCATAAACCTGGGACAGTGCAGTGTAATAATATTATCTGGCAACAAAATGCACCTTCCTTAACCTATTGCATTTTGATTTCCTCCATAGGCTCTTATCAAAATTGTAAAAATCATAACAACACAGACCACACATAGTACATGCAGGATTCAGTAACTACATAAATGATCTGCCTCTCATCACTACCAGAACATGGTGACAATACAGCCTTATGCACTGCTCAAAAATTGCACAAAAGTTTGAAAGTCACAGAAATAACTTACCACAATAGAGAAATGATGTAATACAAACAAAGTCCAGCAAGGCAAAGACAAACATTTCACGGTATATTGATAACTGAGGAATACAGGGCTACAAAAGTTGAAGATGACAAACATTTCAGTTTTCCACAAAAAGATTTATAACAGCTCTGCGGGGGGGAAAAAATAATAATAATTGGGGGGGGGGGGGGGGGGGGTTTGTGTTGTGACGAATTTTTTCACAGCACTGGAAAGGAGTGTTCTGAACAACATATTAAAACACATGATTGATGGGGTGTGAGATATTGAGGTTGGGCCAAGGGTGTGGGAAGGCGGGTGGGGGGGATGATGGGGAGGATGACGTTTTGTTTTTCTCAAATAATTCTAAAAACTGTGGCTTCAAACAAGCAGGTTTCCCGCTACAAAATTGACCTACCTTAAATTTGCTACAAAGAAAGCTCCAATCCATTTTTTTTCCTGCAACAAATGGTTTCCGTGTCGCAGGGATTGGAAAAATTGCAATTATTAAAAATATATAAAATTCACATTTATCTTTAAATGAAATTGGTTGAAAATAATTATTAAATGTTTGTGCCATACCTAAACATAGTAGAGCTATATTAAAAGAAACACTGCACAACAGGGTGAAAGGGGAGGGGGAGGGGAGGGGAGGAGAGGAGAGCAGAGGTGGCAGGGGTTGGGGGTGGGGGGATGTGTACAGTAGAAATGTAAGGAGAGGTACGTTGCCGGATTGTGTTCATGAATTTCCCTCCTTCATAGGTTTGCAAACTGGGCAAACTGAAAATCTAGCAAGTGATTACCCACTCCATTCACCCCAACATGTCACAACAAGCAACTACAGCGTGTCTCGAAGTTATGGCAACCTTCCACAGTGTGTCTTATGAAACACTGGTGATGCAGTGCGCTGAATGTCTGAAGGATGTTTATTTTTCCACATAATGTGTTAACAGTATATAAAATGCAAGTACGAGTTAGAAATAACACGAGCACGCGAAATGCATATGTACAAATTCTATGTAAATCTCTGCTAGAGGGGAAATTAATTGCCATCCTATATGGCACCTGTAGCATTTTTCCAGGAAAGGCTAATTCCCCTCCATGAGCACTGTTTGCTTTTCATTTTGTAGACAGACTATACCTCCCCACTATTTCCTTTGCAGGTCTGTTACGTGAGTAGACAATACAATTTAATTGAGTTCATGTTTCTGTAATCGAGTACATACTTACAGTTGTTAAGTGAGCTGTTATGTAAAAAGCTGGAAACATTGAAGACCCTGGTCCCAAGTGGAACATGCTGTCAATAAGTATTCGATAATGCCTCACACCGAAGTGAATAAAATGATGTCAATTTCATTATCTCCACTATCCTGTCAGGAATACTTTAAGACATGAGGGTTAAACAATGCATCACCACCTCTCAACATTTGAAGAGACCCAGGGCCTTAAACTGCATCCTCCTTCAACAGAGGTAGGTCACGCAGGTGTTATAGAACTTCAGATATTTCAATGTCAGTCAAGCAATGTTTTACAGCACATTACTGTTCTACATCTGAGCACAATTAGTCCCCATTCCTTCGGACATATTCAAACACAACTTGGAAAAAACACTGTGGATGTGGGGTGAGTGGCTCCACTAAGTGCACTCTTCTCTACAAGTGCTGGCAATTCCTGAATGGGAAAGATTTATACAACCTCTCACTATCATAGCGCAGTAACTTTCTCGTCATGCATTAACTCACCAGCAAGTAACTATAACACAATTACATGGCTTTACAATACACAGTCAATGATGGACAGCAGCAAGGTATCACATTTGCCAATCCAGCCCCTTTCCCATTAGTACTATACAGGCCACTGACATCACCACACTTACAAATTAAACACTTCTCCATCATTGTTTACAGGAATGTAGTTTGAACAACAGCTCATATAACATTTGCAATAAGTACTCACTATATAAATGGAAAATAACTCCACCATACAAATATGAGCTCGGTGAAGTTATTTTGTCTACTTACAGGAGACAACCGGATAGAAAAAACTGGGGGAGGTATAATGTGTCTGTAAACTGAAAAATGAGTGTGTCACTTAGTGGGGGAAGTTGCCTATACTGGAAAACGCTACAGCTGCTGTAAACAGTGACTAATAATCAATTTCCCCTTTAGAATTGTAGAACAGTGTTAAGAGATTTATGCAAATTCTGCTCCCATGCATTTCTTGTGTTAGCATTATTAGTATATATCTTCATTCCATGTATTGATGTATTGTTAATGCATTTTGTGTGAAAGAACTGTAACTCCCCCCCCCCCCCCCCCCACTCCCCCATCTGCCTGTGACGATGTTTGGTTTGTGGGGCACTCTACTGTGCAGTCATCAGTGCCTGTACAAATCCCAATCTTTACGCAGGTCAATCTAGCCATTTTGATGAATGATGATGAAAGGATGAGGACAACACAAACACCCAGTCCCCCGGCAGAGAAAATCCCCAACAGGGTCGGGAATCAAACCTTGGACCCCGTGATCCAGAGGCAGCAATGCTAGCCACTAGATAACTAGCTGCGGACCCTCCTGCCTGCGCATGTCTTCACATTGTGTCACCTGTGCTTCATAAAGTGCGCTGTGGAGGGTCAGCATAACTTTGTGAGAAACCCTGTACTTGCTTCGTGTGACGTAGTAGGGCAGAGTGGAGAATCACCTGTTCAATCCTCAGTTGGCAGACCTATGAAGGACGGAAGTGCACGACTACAGTCCAGCGACCTACCTTCCCTCACACTTCTACTCCCCTTCTACTGTCTCCCTTCACCCTAGACCACTGGAAAACAATGTATCCCTAAACACAGAACTACTGCACTTACACGTAGTACACACATTTAATGTGTGTTTTTAATCCACTTTATTTACAGATAAACATTAATTTTATACTGTTAAAATAATATTTCTAATAATCTGTAATTTTTCCATCCCCTGCAATGCGGAAACTGCTAGTGTTAGAGAGAAAATGAATAGGACCCTTATTTTGTAAGAAATTTAATACAATTTAATTTTTGCTGTGAAACATTTTTCCCAGAATCCACAGTTTTCTTGTTATTCGAGAGAAACACCTGTAACACCCCCACCGCCCGCTAAAAAAGACCTCAAACCTCACATCCCACCAGTCGGGATTTTTTGTATGCTGTTCAGGACTCTCCATCCTAGCAGTATGCAAAAATTTATGACTACAAGGTATTTTCTTTCATTGACTGAACCAAGTGTAGTGACTTACGTATGATGAGTCAAAGTACCCCTTGGGTTGACACTCGATAGGAAGTTATTTTTTTACATATTACAGAGAAGCGATAAAAATCCTTACAGCTGGCAAAATTACAAGTCTTGTTCTGCATTGGCACCAACATACAAATCAAACAAAATTGGTATTATGCAAGGTGTGTTCAAAAGATAACAGGAAATTTGTAATTTTATGTATCATTTTATTCTGATTCATAAAATTTATACACTGTTATGTTGGCAAACATGCTTGAAAGGTATCTGTACAGTATTAGCCATATCACATTTAGTCTGTTCTCAGCTGTCAAAAATGTCATGTGTTTTGATAGTATTGCCAATTATTCTGTATAAAAACGGATCAGCAAATCCGTGTTAAATTTTGCTATAAAAACAGAATAAGGCGCAGTCAGTCACGTTTTAGAAGTGTTAAATACTGCTTTCGGTGATTTGTAAAACAAGGGTTTACAAATGGTATGAGCTTTTCGTAGAAGGCCGTCAAGACACTGAAAATGCCAAGTGTTCTTTATATGCCCAACACACCACCAACTGATGAAACTATGGAAAATTTGATAGAAACTACAGGGTTATTACAAATGATTGAAACGATTTCACAGCTCTACAATAACTTTATTATTTGAGATATTTTCACAATGCTTTGCACACACATACAAAAACTCAAAAAGTTTTTTTAGGCATTCACAAATGTTCGATATGTGCCCCTTTAGTGATTCGGCAGACATCAAGCCGATAATCAAGTTCCTCCCACACTCGGCGCAGCATGTCCCCGTCAATGAGTTCGAAAGCATCGTTGATGCGAGCTCGCAGTTCTGGCACGTTTCTTGGTAGAGAAGGTTTAAATACTGAATCTTTGACATAACCCCACAGAAAGAAATCGCATGGGGTTAAGTCGGGAGAGCGTGGAGACCATGACATGAATTGCTGATCATGATCTCCACCACGACTGATCCATCGGTTTTCCAATCTCCTGTTTAAGAAATGCCGAACATCATGATGGAAGTGCGGTGGAGCACCATCCTGTTGAAAGATGAAGTCGGCGCTGTCGGTCTCCAGTTGTGGCATGAGCCAATTTTCCAGCATGTCCAGATACACGTGTCCTGTAACGTTTTTTTCGCAGAAGAAAAAGGGGCCGTAAACTTTAAACCGTGAGATTGCACAAAACACGTTAACTTTTGGTGAATTGCGAATTTGCTGCACGAATGCGTGAGGTTTCTCTACCGCCCAGATTCGCACATTGTGTCTGTTCACTTCACCATTAAGAAAAAATGTTGCTTCATCACTAAAAACAAGTTTCGCATTGAACGCATCCTCTTCCATGAGCTGTTGCAACCGCGCCGAAAATTCAAAGCGTTTGACTTTGTCATGGGGTGTGAGGGCTTGTAGCAATTGTAAACGGTAAGGCTTCTCCTTTAGCCTTTTCCGTAAGATTTTCCTAACCGTCGGCTGTGGTACGTTTAGCTCCCTGCTTGCTTTATTCGTCGACTTCCGCGGGCTACGTGTGAAACTTGCCCGCATGCGTTCAACCGTTTCTTCGCTCACTGCAGGCCGACCCGTTGATTTCCCCTTACAGAGGCATCCAGAAGCTTTAAATTGCGCATACCATCGCCGAATGGAGTTAGCAGTTGGTGGATCTTTGTTGAACTTCGTCCTGAAGTGTCATTGCACTGTTATGTCTGACTGATGTGAGTGCATTTCAAGCACAACATACGCTTTCTCGGCTCCTGTCGCCATTTTGTCTCACTGCGCTCTCGAGAGCTCTGGCTGCAGAAACCTGAAGTGTGGTTTCAGCCGAACAAAACTTTATGAGCTTTTCTACGTATCTGTAGTGTGTCGTGACCATATATCAATGAATGGAGCTACAGTGAATTTATGAAATCGCTTCAATCATTTGTAATAACCCTGTATTATCAATAACTGTCAAATAACATTCACAGATGTAGATGTTGGCATGTCAACTGGCTCATTGCATAAAATTTTTTCAGTTGTTCTGGGTACAAAAGTGACAGCAAACAACGATCGAGAATTACTGAATTTTGAACAATGACATTGGCAAATGCAAGTTGCTCAGGAGTTGCTATGTGAAGTCCACAAGAGTGCAAAACTTTTCAAACGGGGATAAGTGTTTGGGCAAATTTTTCAGTATGATGCTCGACCATTGCAGTGGAAGCATTCTGCATGGACAAGATAATAAAAAGCTTAACAATTGTTGTCAAATGTGATGCTTATGCTGACTGTGTTCTTCAGTATTAACAGCATAGCACACAGTGAGTTCCTAGCCAAGGTTGAAAGTTCAATACAGAGTTCTAGTTACCAGTTCAATGCCCTTTATGTGAAGCAATCTGAAAAAGGAAAAGCCTAAATTTGTATTAAACAATTCACTGCATTACTTGTTCACGGATTTTGGCCAAAAATAATTTCGTAATGATGCCCCAGCCTCCGTATTCACTCTATGGAACTTTTTTCATTCTCAGAAATGAAAACCATCATTTTACAAGCACAGATGAGACTAAAGAAGTTTCACTGAGGCAGCTAAAAGCCACCACAAAGATCATGTCATAGAAGCATTTCAGGACTTGAAAAAAGCACTAGCATTAGTGTATAGTGTGTTATGGGTAGTATTTTGAAGGAATAACATTGATGTAGATCTTGTGTGTGTGCAAGAATACATCCTGCAGACCATGCCCTGGCACAAGCACCACAGCACTCAGCTTCACTGGCACATTTCCCCCACCGCCACGCCATGCAGTCTGAACGCGAGCAGAGGAAAACAGCAAACACGCCACATTT
Source organism: Schistocerca cancellata (assembly GCF_023864275.1). Taxonomy (NCBI): domain Eukaryota; kingdom Metazoa; phylum Arthropoda; class Insecta; order Orthoptera; family Acrididae; genus Schistocerca; species Schistocerca cancellata. Next base: position 449,138,452 of record NC_064634.1, on the reverse strand, counting down.
AAATGACAATTCAGCTGGACTTTGTTCGATTTGGTTTAGTATTCCACATTTTTCAAGAACACAAATCATAAACAAAACACAGTTTCAGTATTACTTAAATATGAAGACATGAAATTTTTGTCTAGTACTAACTGCTGGCAAGCAAGTAGACGCAGACCATTTCAAAGAATTTCACATTCAAGTTGCCATGTTATCATGACTTACTTAGTCTCATAAATGAAAAAATGTCTTTCACACATATGTTGACTGAAATATTGTAGTACTTTTGCAGTCTAATATGGAGACATGGAAAAACTACATGAGGAAAGCAATGTAGATGACCTGAACAGTTTTAATGTTCTACATCTACATGTACATGATTACTCTGCAATTCACATTTAAGTGCTTGGTAGAGGGTTCATCGAACCACAATCATACTATCTCTCTACCATTCCACTCCCGAACAGCGTGCAGGAAAAACGAACACCTAAACCTTTCTGTTCGAGCTCTGATTTCTCTTATTTTGATGATCATTCCTACCTATGTAGGTTGGGCTCAACAAAATATTTTCACATTCGGAAGAGAAAGTTGGTGACTGAAATTTCGTAAATAGATCTCGCCACGACGAAAAACGTCTTTGCTTTAATGACTTCCATGCCAACTCGCGTATCACATCTGCCACACTCTCTCCCCTCCCTATCACGTGATAATACAAAACGAGCTGCCCTTTTTTGCACCCTTTCGATGTCCTCCGTCAATCCCACCTGATAAGGATCCCACACCGAGCAGCAACAGTCTAACAGAGGACGAATGAGTGTAGTGTAAGCTGTCTCTTTAGTGAACTTGTTGCATCTTCTAAGTGTCCTACCAATGAAACGCAACCTTTGGCTCGCCTTCCCCACAATATTATCTATGTGGTCTATGTTAAAGGGAATTCTCTTTAAATAGGGAATTGCCTTGCAGAGCAATCATCTACATCTGCACATGCGCAAGGGTACTTTCAACTGAAATGGCAAACAGTCTTAAAAACAGCTCAGAAATAGGTGTAAAATTGTCAGTGTCCTCAATATATTTAGGAAACTAACACCATAATTATTCCAAGGCCACAATGAATCGTTCCCATCTCGCCTTTTCTTTTAACACCAGTGAGCTTAGGGAATTGGACTGTGCCTGACGGTCTCACTTCTACAACAAGGTTCTTTTCAAATGCGCCCCCATCACATCAGAAATAAGTTAGTTCTATCCTTTTAGTGTTTTACTGTGTGCAGGGTACAGTCAAGTCCACTTAAAATGCACAGTCTAAATCCATTCCAGATCTTTTAATTATCATTCTTTTAATCCTTTTTTCCTCATAAATTCAACAATAGGGGGTATTAAATTAAAAAAAAAAAAAAATTCATTTCCATCTAAAACTTTTGCCACTGACAGACGAACAATGCGTGCAATCTCAGAAATTTTTACTATTCATACCACCAATTACTTCATACACTCCATGCCTGCAAGTTTAGCACTACAGGTTTGTCAAGTTGATAAAATGAAAAAAGCGAGCAGCTGCTCCTGCGTAATCCGCTAAAATGGCATCCAGAGTACAGGGCAGGCCAAGATCAAGATGCAGTGTATTAAAATCCTGACAGGACATTAAAATGTGGCGGACAGGCAGCAAGTGCCCACATGGGCAGAACGGCACCAGCGCAGCCATCAGCAGATGGTGATGGCTGAACCGGCAGTGTCCAATTTGTAACAGGGCCAAAACGACCTCCTCCTGCCGAGAAGGGCGTGAGGAGGACGTCCACGCCGCAGGAAGAGGTTTCAAGGCCCGAAGCTTGTTGTCCGTAAGTGCAGCCCAATTGGCATGCCACAGCGATAAAATGCGCCAACAAATGACCCTGCTACAATCTGACGAAGGGACACAACAAGAAGCTGTCCGAGGCTGGAGGACCGCAGCCTTGGCCGCGGCATCTGCAGCTTCATTCCCAGGGATACCGACATGGCCGGGAACCCACATAAAGCTAACCGGAGAACCGACGTCCACCAGCTGCTGAAGAGAGCGTTGGATCCAGTGCACGAAAGGGTGAACCGGATACGGATCACTGAGGCTCTGGATGGCGCTCAGGGAATCGGAGCAGATGACATAAGCAGAATGTCAGTGGCGGCAGATGTAAAGAACAGCCTGGTAGAGGGCAAAGGGCTCAGCTGTTTTTTTTTTTTTTTGTGGTTTTAGGGCGCACAACTTCAATGGTCATTAGCGCCCTGACTACTCTAAGAATGCACCGCGAGGCACAAGTTGACAACAACAACTAAAAGGGAAAACACGATAAAAGACAGACTGACAGGCATAGGATTAAAAAAACAACATCATCAAATGTCCTTAGCGAGGTTTGTCAAATTGATAAAACAAAGAACACGAGCAGCAGCTGCTCGTGGGTCATCCGCTAAAATGGCATCGAAAGTATTATGCAGGTTAAGATCGAGGCGCAGTGTGTTAAGATCTGGACAGGACATTAAAATGTGTCTAACCGTCAGCAAGCGCCCACATGGGCAGAACGGCGCCGGCGCAGCCATCAGCAGATGGCGATGGCTGAACCGGCAGTGTCCAATTCTTAACCGGGCTAAAACGACCTCCTCCCGCCGAGAAGGGCGTGAGGAGGACGTCCAAGCCACGGGAAGAGGTTTTAAGGCCCGAAGCTTGTTGTCGGTAAGTGCAGCCCAATCGGCATGCCATAGCGATAAGATGCGCCGACAAATGACCCTGCTAAAATCGGACGAAGGGACGCAACAAGAAGCTGTCCGAGGCTGGAGGACCGCAGCCTTGGCTGCGGCATCTGCAGCTTCGTTCCCAGGGATACCGACATGGCCAGGAACCCACATAAAGCTAACCGGAGAACCGACGTCCACCAGCTGCTGAAGAGAGCGTTGGATCCGGTGTACGAAAGGGTGAACCGGGTACGGATCACTGAGGCTCTGGATGGCGCTCAGGGAATCTGAGCAGATGACATAAGCAGAATGTCGGTGGCGGCAGATGTAAAGAACAGCCTGGGAGAGGGCAAAGAGCTCAGCTGTGAAGACCGAACAATGGCCATGGAGCCGGTATTTGAAACTTTGTGCCCCGACAATAAAGGAACACCCGACCCCGTCATTGGTCTTAGAGCCATCTGTGTAAATGAAGGTCATATTAATGAACTTCGAATGAAGTTCGACAAAATGAGAGTGGTATACCGAACCGGGGGTAACCTCCTTTGGGAGCGAGCTGAGGTCTAGGTGAACGCGAACCTGAGCCTGGAGCCAAGTGGCTCTCACCCACTCTAAAGGTTGCAGGAAGTGAAAAATCAAGGTGTTGAAGGAGGCGACGAAAGCGAACTCCAGGGGGTAGCAGGGCAGAGACATACAACCCGTTTTGACGGTCGAGAGAGTCGTCAAAAAAGGAACGATAAGACGGGTGGTCAGGCATTGACAGTAGCCAACAGGCATACCGACAAAGCAGTATATCGCGCCGGTAGGTGAGTGGCAATTCACAGGCTTCAGCATGAAGACTCTCGACGGGACTACAGGGTGTATATGGGGAGAAGGAAAAAAAATTCGCGGATTTCTCCCGGATATCCCGTTTAAAAAATACGCTTTTTCCCGGGCGAAAATACACTTTTTCTGTGCTAAGTGACAGTAGGTTTTCCGTAGATTTTCCCTCGGAACTGTAAAACTTTTTTTATACAATCGCGTAGAACTTCCCGGAAAAAAAAAGAGATGGGCAGAGAAGTTTTGGAGAGACTTTTAATTTTAAAAAAAGGAGAGAAGAGTTGGAAAGATTTGCAGCAACATATACGTTCCATATTTTCGTATTACGAAAGTATAAATTCGAATTACACCAAACACAGCGCGTTAGTTTGCAGAGCGTTGAAACCGAGGTTGCGATGTCCTTTTGTAAGCGAGTCATATCTCAAGCCACAAGATCTCGTCAGCCGATGGCAGCAGCTATTCAGAGCATAGGACACGTGTTATAGTCAGCCAATAGCAAGATCACTGGTTACATAGCACGAACACGCAAGAGGAAAAGTTAACGGTTTACATTAATGTACACAGTACCGTATATCTACAAGAAAAGCTAAGCTTTCACATATAATATTAGCCTCTAAGGGCCCGCTGCTCGTGGTCGTGCGGTAGCGTTCTCGCTTCCCGCGCCCTGGTTCCCGGGTTCGATTACCGGCGGGGTCAGGGATTTTCTCTGCCTCGTGATGACTGGGTGTTGTGTGCTGTCCTTAGGTTAGTTCGGTTTAAGTAGTTCTAAGTTCTTGGGGACTGATGACCATAGATGTTAAGTCCCATAGTGCTCAGAGCCATTTTTTTGAAGTCTCTAAGGTTAACACGCTACAACAGAAGCTAAGCTTTCACATGTAATATTGATCTTTTTTGCGTGTGTTATATTTTTAGATACATCACACAAATGTGCCAGTAAATTTAAAATTATGACATAAATGTCTCGGTTCGAAATTCTTGTAAGTGGCTGGTCCTCAAACTGTTCAGTTTCGAACGCTCTGTGGTTTAGGTATTCATCCCACTTTCTCACACGTAACATAATTCATCTTGCGTAAAAAGAAATTTACTTTGAAAGTAACGCTTTTCTAACCACCGTTCGCAATACTATCCGAAGACTGTTAGAAATAGGTTCAATTTACGTTTCCAGAGAGTGCCAGAAAACAGGCATTATTGTGCGTGTGCAACTGCAGTGGTGTAGGAAGCCCGTATGTTCGTTTGTATAAAGCACTAAAAGAGCTTACATTACACCATAAAAGAAACAGGGCATCAGAGGGTGCTCCAAAGAGCATCGGAATTTCGTCAACCATACTAAAATCCATAATTCGGCTTGAAGTGTGAATTGGCTTTTTCCAGATTCACAATGAAGTAGGTCCCATCTGATATTAAGCTTTTCAGTGTGGTTCTTGGGATGTAAATTTTCTTGGAGTACCAGTACTCTACGCTCTCATTTTTGGTTCTTTATTATGGCATAATGCCATATATGGCAGAAGGTGATAACGTGCACTTGAAATTCAGCGAAAAGTTGGAACTAGCAAATACTGTAGAATGTAACAATTCGTTTCAAATAAAATGATTGCCTCAGCGGAAAGATTAATAAAGCTAAATTTCTTTAGCAGACTTGCAAAAATAATTTCACTGTTCTGCAAGGCGATTAATGCTTGACTGCTACTAACATGGAAATAAAATAAAATCAGAAAACTGAAATTAATAATATATTTCTGTCCTCCGTAACTATGTGAACGTATTTTAATTCACTTGATAGCTCCCGGCCACAGAAATCCGTTTTGTTTTCATTTGACTTGGGAGCTGCACACGAAGAGAAGCAGCGAAATCACTTAACGTAAACACGTGTCACGTGGAGGTTAACCCTCTCCCCACTACAACTCTGTGCAAGCGTGAATCTCGTTTGCATCTGGCTGCTTGCTGCTGCTACCGATACAGCTAACAGCCAAACTTCAAGTAGCGGGAGAAGGTACGGCTTACACGCGAGTCAAATGCGCATGCGCAACAGACCGCTGGCAATTGGTCAAACGAATCTAATGTGAACAGTTGAGACGTCATGCTCATAGCATGCAGTTTATTGTTACGAAGAATTACAGCCTGCGCCCTACGGCCTTTGACATACTTTTGCTTTTTGCAAACGCTTGTGCGTGCACGGTTTTTTGTTGTTGTAAATTGCACATTTCCTTTGTCACTTAAGTTTTATTTTTTTCCCCTCTCGTTTATATTTTATTACTGCAGTATCATTCTCCAGCAGCAGGATACAATAACATTCTTCGCTAGAGAATCAATTCTGCAGCCAAAATTAAAAAAAAATTTAACTGAAAGCTAAAACAATGAAAAATTCCCGGGGTTTTCCCGGATTTCCCGGGTCGTATACACCCTGGACTAGTATAAAACGCTCCGATCGCAAGACGTAAACCCCGATGTTGTATGGAGTTGAGGCGGCGTAAGATGGACAGCTGTGCGGAGGAGTATACGAAGCTCCCATAATCCAGCTTGCAGCGGATGATCGACCGATATAGGCGAAGTAGGATGGTTCGATCCGCTCCCCACGACATACCACTGAGAACACGGAGGACATTTAGAGAACGGGTACAATGGGCAGCCAAATATGACACATGTGGAGACCAACTAAGTTTCCTGTCAAATGTAAGACTTAAAAATTTTGCTGTCTCCACAAACGAGAGAGCAACGGGACCGAGTCGTAAGTACGGTGGGAGAAACTCTTTGTAGTGCCAGAAGTTAATACAGACCGTCTTCTTGGCAGGAAAACGGAAGCCATTGGCGACACTCCAGGAGTAAAGACGGTCAAGAGAACGCTGAAGACAGCTCCAGGAAACATGTACGCAGCGCGCTGCAATAGATGGTAAAATCGTCCACGAAAAGGGAGCCTGATACATCAGCTGGGAGGCAATCCATTATTGGATTGATCGCTATGGCGAAGAGAGCGACGCTCAAAACTGAGCCCTGTGGCACCCCATTCTCCTGGCGAAAGGTGTCTGACAGGACAGAACCCACACATACCCTGAACTGTCGATTCATTAAAAAGGAACGAATAAAAAGAGGGAGGCGACCGCGAAGGCCCCATGTATGCATGGTGCGGAGAATGCCCACCATCCAACAGATGTCGTAAGCCTTCTCCAAATCAAAGAACACAGCCGCGGTCGGGCGCTTCCGCAAGAAGTTATTCATAATGAAGGTCGACAAGGTAACCAGATGGTCAACAGCAGAGCGGCGCCTACAAAATCCACATTGTACATTGGTAAGTAGGTGTCGAGATTCGAGCAGTCAAACCAAACGAGAGTTAACCATTCACTCCATCACCTTACAGACACAGCTGGTAAGCAAGATGGGTGGATAACTGGAAGGCAAGTGCTTGTCCTTCCCCAGCTTACGAATCGGTACAACAATAGACTCGTGCCAGCATGCGGGAACATGTCCCTCAATCCAGATGCGATTGTAAGTACGAAGAAGGAAACCTTTACCCGCAGGAGAAAGGTTCTTCAGCATCTGAATATGAATAGAATCAGGCCCTGGAGCAGAGGACCGTGACCGGGCAAGTGCATTTTCGAGTTCCCGCATGGTGAATGGGACATTATAACTTTCACGATTCGAGGAGCGGAAGTTAGGTGGCCTAGCCTCCTCTGCCTGTTTGCGGGGGAGGAAGGCAGGGTGGTAATGAGCGGAGCTCGAAACCTCTGCGAAAAAGCGGCCGAAGGCATTGGAGACATCCTCAGGGTCCACAAGGACGTCATTCGCGACCATCAAGCCAGAAACTGGTGAGTGGACCTTAGTGCCAGATAGCCGGCGCAGGCTACCCCAGACAACAGAAGAAGGAGTAAAACTGTTGAAGGTGCTTGTGAAAGCAGCCCAGCTGGCTTTCTTGCTTTCTTTAATAATACGACGACACTGCGCACGTAATTGCTTATAATTGATACAATTCGCCACTGTAGGATGGCGTTTAAAGGTGCGTAAAGCACGTCGACGAGCACGTAAAGCGTCTCTACATGCTGCGGTCCACCAGGGGACCGGTACGCGACATGGAGAAGAAGTAGTGTGAGGGATGGAATATTCAGCAGCAGTGAGAATGACTTCCATGAAGTGTGCGACCTGACTATCGCAGCTTGTGACGGTTTGATCCTAAAAGGTCACACTGGAAGAGAAGAGCCCCCAGTCTGCTTTGGAGATGTTCCAACTAGTTGAGCACGGAGAGGGGGTATGATGCAGGAGATGGATAACACACGTGAAGTGGTCGCTCGAATATGTATCAGAAAGTGCATACCACTCAAACCGGCGTGCAAGTTGGGTAGTACATATAGAGGGGACTAAATGGGAATAGGTGTGAGATGTGTCCGAAAGAAAAGTAGGGGCGCCAGTATTGAGGCAGACAAGATTGAGCTGGTTGAAAAGGTCTGCTAACAGGGAGCCCCATGGGCAGGATGCTGGAGAGCCCCAAAGGGGATGGTGGGCACTGAAGTCTCCAGTTAACAAAAATGGTGCAGGTAGCTGAGCAATAATTTGCATCATGTCTGCCCTGGTAATGGCAGACGACGATGGAGTGTAAATGGTACAAATGGAAAATGTAAAAGTGGGGAGAATAATTCGGACGGCAACTGCCTGCAAGCCGGTGTGCAATGTGATGGGATCGTAGTAAATATCATCCCGGACCAGCAACATAACCCCTCCATGAGCCAGAATACCTGCCACAGGGGGTAGGCCAAACCGCACAGAGGTGTAGTGTGCTAAGGCAATTTGATCACACGGGCGTAGCTTCGTTTCCTGGAGGGCTACGACGAGCGGACGGCGCAAGCGGAGCAGCAACTTTAAGTCCTCTGGGTTGGAGCGAATGCTGCGAATATTCCAGTGAAAAAGTGCCATCGGTTACGGCATCGATGATTTCAGCCGTAAATAGGAATATTAAAAAGGGTAGGAAGATTTTTCCGTTTAGAAAAAGTGACAAAAAGCAGATTTCAGAGTACCTGTTGGCTCAACACAAAAGTTTTGTCTCAAGTACAGATAGTGTTGAGGATCAGTGGGCAAAGTTCAAAACCGTCGTACATAATGTGTTAGATGAGTATGTGCCAAGCAAGATCGTAAGAGATGGAAAAGAGCCACCGTGGTACAACAACCGAGTTAGAAAACTGCTGCGGAAGCAAAGGGAACTTCACAGCAAACATAAACATAGCCAAAGCCTTGCAGACAAACAAAAATTACGCGAAGCGAAATGTAGTGTGAGGAGGGCTATGCGAGAGGCGTTCAATGAATTTGAAAGTAAAGTTCTATGTACTGACTTGGCAGAAAATCCTAAGAAATTTTGGTCTTATGTCAAAGCGGTAGGTGGATCAAAACAAAATGACCAGACACTCTGTGACCAAAATGGTACTGAAACAGAGGATGACAGACTAAAGGCCGAAATACTAAATGTCTTTTTCCAAAGTTGTTTCACAGAGGAAGATTGCACTGTAATTCCTTCTCTAGATTGTCGCACAGATGACAAAATGGTAGATATCGAAATAGACGACAGAGGGATAGAGAAACAATTAAAATCGCTCAAAAGAGGAAAGGCCTCTGGACCTGATGGGATACCAGTTCAATTTTACACATAGTACGCGAAGGAACTTGCCCCCCTTCTTGCAGCGGTGTACCGTAGGTCTGTAGAAGAGCGTAGCGTTCCAAAGGATTGGAAAAGGGCACAGGTCATCCCCATTTTCAAGAAGGGACGTCGAACAGATGTGCAGAACTATAGACCTATATCTCTAACGTCGATCAGTTGTAGAATTTTGGAACACGTATTGTGTTAGAGTATAATGACTTTTCTGGAGACTAGAAATCTACTCTGTAGGAATCAGCATGGGTTTCGAAAAAGACGGTCATGTGAAACCCAGACCGCGTGAGACGACGCTTCATCCAGTCCCAAACATGCTCAATGGGGGACAGATCCGGAGATCTTGCTGGCCAGGGTAGTTGACTTACACCTTCTAGAGCACATTGGGTGGCACGGGATACATGCGGACGTGCATTGTCCTGTTGGAACAGCAAGTTCCCTTGCCGGTCTAGGAATGGTAGAACGATGGGTTCGATGACGGTTTGGATGTACCGTGCACAATTCAGTGTCCCCTCGAGGATCACCAGTGGTGTACGGCCAGTGTAGGAGATCGCTCCCCACACCATGATGCCGGGTGTTGGCCCTGTGTGCCTCGGTCGTATGCAGTCCTGATTGTGGCGCTCACCTGCACGGCGCCAAACACGCATACGACCATCATTGGCACCAAGGCAGAAGCGACTCTCATCGCTGAAGACGACACGTCTCCATTCGTCCCTCCATTCACGCCTATCGCGACACCACTGGAGGCGGGCTGCACGATGTTGGGGCATGAGCGGAAGACGGCCTAACGGTGTGTGGGACCGTAGCCCAGCTTCATGGAGACGGTTGCGAATGGTCCTCGCCGATACCCCAGGAGCAACAGTGTCCCTAATTTGCTGGGAAGTGGCGGTGCGGTCCCCTACGGCACTGCGTAGGATCCTACGGTCTTGGCGTGCATCCATGCGTCGCTGCGGTCCGGTCCCAGGTCGACGGGCACGTGCACCTTCCGCCGACCACTGGCGACAACATCGATGTACTGTGGAGACCTCACGCCCCACGTGTTGAGCAGTTCGGCGGTACATCCACCCGGCCTCCCGCATGCCCACTATACGCCCTCGCTCAAAGTCCGTCAACTGCACATACGGTTCACGTCCACGCTGTCGCGGCATGCTACCAGTGTTAAAGACTGCGATGGAGCTCCGTATGCCACGGCAAACTGGCTGACACTGACGGCGGCGGTGCACAAATGCTGCGCAGCTAGCGCCATTCGACGGCCAACACCACGGTTCCTGGTGTGTCCGCTGTGCCGTGCGTGTGATCATTGCTTGTACAGCCCTCTCGCAGTGTACGGAGCAAGTATGGTGGGTCTGACACACCGGTGTCAATGTGTTCTTTTTTCCATTTCCAGGAGTGTACATAAATGACCTGGTGGATGACATCGGAAGGTCACTGAGACTTTTTGCAGATGATGCTGTGGTGTATCGAGAGGTTGTAACAATGGAAAATTGTACTGAAATGCAGGAGGATCTGCACCGAATTGACGCATGGTGCAGGGAATGGCAATTGAATCTCAATGTAGACAAGTGTAATGTCCTGAGAATACACAGAAAGATAGATCCTTCATCATTTAGCTACAAAATAGCAGGTCAGCAACTGGAAGCAGTTAATACCATAAATTATCTGGGAGTACGCATTAGGAGTGATTTAAAATGGAATGATCATATAATGTTGATCGTCGGTAAAGCAGATGCCTGACAGATTCATTGGAAGAGTCCTAAGGAAATGCAATCCGAAAACAAAGGAAGTAGGTTACAGTACGCTCGTTCGCCCACTGCTTAAATACTGCTCAGCAGTGTGGGATCCGTACCAGATAGGGTTGATAGAAGATATAGAGAAGATCCAACGGAGAGCAGCGCGCTTTGTTACAGGATCATTTAGTAATCGCGAAAGCGTTACGGAGATGATAGATAAACTCCAGTGGAAGACTCTGCAGGAGAGACGCTCAGTAGCTCGGTACGGGCTTTTGTCAAAGTTTCGAGAACATACCTTCACCGAAGAGTCAAGCAGTATATTGCTCCCTCCTACGTATATCTTGCGAAGAGTCCATGAGGATAAAATCAGAGAGATTAGAGCCCACACAGAGGCATACCGACAATCCTTCTTTCCACGAACAATACGAGACTGGAATAGAAGGGAGAACCGATAGAGGTACTCAAGGTACCCTCCGCCACACACCGTCAGGTGGCTTGCGGAATATGGATGTAGATGTAGATGTAGAAGAAGAAAATGCAAGAAGGGGTCACCTCGAAGGCCGCTGAGGGCCTGGCTGCGAGCGAGCACTGCCGCCGTTGTCAGTAGGCGGACAGTCATCGTCCATTTGTTCTATAGGCTCATCGGCGATCTTGTTAAGATGGCCGGGAGGGGGAGCTTCCTCCGCCGGTGAACGGCCAGATGTTCGGCTACCAGCGGTGCGGCCAGGCGAAACGGATGACAGCCTGGGGTGGCAACCGCTGGGTGGCGCAGGAGAAGAAATGCGCCGTGGCGGAGAAGGAGAACTGTGCTTCCTATGAGCCTTCTTGGAAGGTCATTTAGTCAAAGTACTGGTCGTTGGTGGGAGTTCGAGGTACGTAGGAAGTCTGCACGGGACGGTTCCTTCTTGAAGGCCCGTGCCATCTGACTTCTGGGTCTTCGTCTTGGCAGAAGCTGATGAAGGTGCTTGTGTCTGAGGGGTGACGGGAGGAAGAGGAGATGTCGACCGCGCGATCTTAGCACTGGCCGAACGGACGACCGTAGTGCTGAAGGTCAGATTGCATGTCTGCGTCGCCACCTCCCTGGTAGTCCGAGGAGAGGCGAGGACAGTACTGTATTTCCCCGCTGGGAGCAGCGTGTGCTTCCTACTAGCAAATAGTTTGCGAGCAGCTGAGGTGGACACTTTCTCTTTGACCCGAATTTCCTGTATACAGCATTCTTCCTTGTAGATGGGACAGTCGCGGGAGGACGCTGCATGGTCACCCTGACAGTTCACACAACGAGGAGACGGAGTTGGACAGTCACCCTCATGGGCATCCCTGCCACAAGTGACACATTTAGCCGCATTGGAACAAGACTGGCGAGTGTGATTAAAATGCTGACGCTGGTAGCAGAGCGTAGGTGTCGGGAATTAGGGGCGAACAGAAATAACCTCGTAGCCCGCTTTTATGCGCGACGGCAGCTGAACACTATCAAAGGTCAAAAAAGTGTCCGGGTCGCTACAAGGTCATTGTTGACCTTTTTCATGACCCTATGGACAGCCGTCACGCCCTGCTCAGAGAGGAAAGACTGAATCTCCTCATCAGTCAATCCGTCGAGTGATTTAGTATATACCACACCACGAGACGAATTCAAAGTGCAGTGAGCCTCCACCTGGACAGGGAATGTGTACAGGAGTGTGGCCCAAAGCAGTTTTTGTGCCTGAAAGGCGCTCTCAGTTTCTAGTAACAAGGTACCGTTACGCAACCTGGTACAAGACTTGACAGATCCGGCTATCATATCTACGCCCTTCTGGATAACGAAAGGGTTGACAGAGGAAAAATCCTTTCCGTCCTCAGATCGAGAAACTACGAGGAACTGTGGGGCAGGCGGTAGTACTTTTGTCACTGGTGGTTGGTCAAGTTTCCGTTTTGGGCAGAAGTCGAGATAGAAGAAGAAGAAGAAGAAGAAGAAGAGAAATCCATTGCGGAGGAATCCCCCATGATTGCCAGCGTCTCCGATGGCGCGCTCCTTCCTTGTGGGGACCCTCTCAGAGGGCACTCCCGCCTTAGGTGAATGTTTACACCTCAGGTCACACCTCCCGAGAAATGAACGGAGGGACTAATCGGCATGGTCGGAAGGTATCAGCTCAGGCAATCACCCCTCCCTGGGCCTGGCCTTTACCAGGGGGTACGTGCGTCTACCCAGGGCGGGGAATTACGCGTTACCCCGTCACCGGCTACGCGTGCAAACGCGTGGGTCGGCCTTCAGGCACGCACAGGGAGGAAGGAAGAAGAGGAAAAAGAAGGGAGAGAGGGAGAGAAAGGACAGACTGTCTCAAACGCTGAGGCGGAGACCAGAGAAGGCAAGGAGAAGGAGGCAAGGAGGAGGAGGCAAGGAGAAGGAGGCAAGGAGAAGGAGGCAAGGAGAAGGAGGCAAGGAGAAGAGTAAGTAAGACAGTTAGATGTAGAAGAACAAAGATAGGAACCAACCAAAGGAAGGAAGAAACCAGAAGAAGTGAAAAACCAAAATGACCGCAAATATAGGTCGTGGAACCGTCCGTCTCCGGACGCAGGCGCTAACTACCCCCTTAAGGGGGAGGGACTCCTTTTAGTCGCCTCTTACGACAGGCAGGAATACCTCGGGCCTATTCTAACCCACTGACCCGCAGGGGCGTTTCTCTTTCATAGCCAATTAAACCTTTAAATTCTTTCTGCACTGTCTTGTAACGTCATTTTATTGAAAATTTGCGGTACCTGTCACTTACGCAACTGCATGGTGTATACTGATAATTCTCATTTCCCTCTTGTCATTCCCATTCATTTCTAAAAGTTTGTGATGATAGATTGCTAGATTGCCTCCTTTTGTGCAAACAGCCACTGTAACTATAAATGCCCTCTGTACCACAAACAAATAGCGAAGGGTCAAGAGCACTGACACTACAATTCTGACAACCTGAAGGGAGCTGTGCAGACCGAAAAGCACAAACAAGACATAGTAGTTCTTGAACTATGCACTATCAAAGCCCCACAGTTAGAAGAATATCAACCACGGATAATTTTCGAGCAAGACAGAGCACCCCCCCCCCCACCCCACCCCACTGGGCTTCGATAGTACATGATTTCCTGGATGAAACATTTCAGGATCAATGGACTGGAAGGAATGGTCCAACACCCTTGCCACCCCACTCTCCAGACATTACGCCCCTTGACTTTTTATCTGGGGCTATATGAAGGAAAGTCTTCATCACACCAGCTGCTGACGACGAAGAACTGAGGGCTAGGATACAAGCTGCTGTGGGTACTGTGACAGAACACATTACGAAACACCTGGCGGGAACTGGAATACTGCCTCGACATTCTCAGACCCACCAAGGGAGCACATATTGAGGTTTACTAACATAAGTGGTCTTAAAAAAAAAACTAACCTATGTAATGGCATAAAACGTAAATTATTATGTGAAGCGGTTATTCTGTAAGAAATTTTTATAATCAGGGCCAGACTTTGTGCTCACCCTGTACATTCAACAACTTTTATGTAAATAAAAATTTATCACTGTTTCACCGCAATGTGGCACCACCAGGGATGCTTCACCACCCTTTCATGGCATAAATTTTCTATCTAGAAAGCATGATGTAGTTTTGAAATTAGTCTGCCATGACGACTGGATCAATTAAAACATGTCTTTATGCATCTAAATACCTAGATGATCCTGGTGTGTATGTCAGCTCTCAATATGACAAAACTTTGTAATGCTTGTACTTTTATCATGTTGCTCTCTGTACATTTGTCTACTTTCTGTAATTTGTATTTAATTGATGAAGGGTGTTTCCCAAAATGCGTCAAATTAAGTCATTCATGTTTTAACTAGTGGAATTTCACTTGGTGACCAATTCAGCAACTATGCAGCACTAATATTAATGAGAAGACAATGAAACGTGCTGTCTAACTGAAACAATAATGAAATGCCTTACACAGATCTCGTGGGGTGCTGGCTAGTAGTGCCAGAGCAAAATATCCGTGTTTGACTAGACTATAGCAATATTTGCTCATGGCTGAAAATCCAGATTAATTGCAAATTTGTACAACTGAGGGCCGGCTAATCGAGACTCCACTGTAAAAGCGAAGCAGTCTGGAAGGTTGTAACACAAGAAATACTAGAATAAACAGAAGCACAACAGCACAAAGATAAAAGACAAGGGAAGTCAATGAATGATCCTCAGAAGACAGGAAATTTTATGAATGATATTTTTTTTTCATAGCAGAGACACAAGAACTAAAATTCCCACAATCAAATGATCTTCCAATGAAAGATTATGCAGCAAGTATAATGTTGTTAGCATCCACATGATACAAAGTTAGGAAAACAATACAAAAATTAAAACCTGCTGCTGATTATGGGCTTAAGGAGACAAAACTGTGGTATACACAGGGCTGGACCCTTGCATATTCAGTCACCTCACTTTAGAACATGCTTCGTAGGCCGGGAATGGCTCCTGCCTCACCTTGTATATAATCACAATACTGTGTACAGCCAAGCTGCCGGCACCCGTGTGACAATATGTGGTGTATAACCTGCACCTCACACTGCTGTGGTCATAGGTCCTACTTAAATCCATGTGGTTATGTGACACCATAGATATATCCTTCGGTCAGCAGTTTGCTGTCTCACCATGTGTGGTTGCTTACTACAAGAGTTGATGCACATACCAGTTATTTTCACATGGGACTTCATGACTGATGTTTTTCAGGAAAGCTCAGCTACCATGTAGTTAGAGGGCCTGATGATGATGACGACGACGACGATGATGATGACGACGATGATGACGACGACGATGATGATGAAGATGACGATGATGATGACGATGATGACGACGATGATGATGACGACGACGATGATGATGAAGATGACGATGATGATGACGATGATGATGATGACGACGATGATGAAGCATATCATTGAAACCAATTGCCAATAACTGATAATGAAACAACAGCTGACAGGAGTGTTGACAATTTTTAATATTCATTTTGGCTATTGTTCTCTCCCCCATTCAACATGGACATCCTGACATTAGATGCAAATTTTGTCACACTTTCTGCTGCCTCAAAGTACTGCTGCTGTCTTAAAATATGGCAGCTGCTTCCTAGGTGGTAGTGTCATCATTTTCACAACTTTTCATTCATGACAATTCAGCCAATTTTTTCCAAATATTTATTATTATATACAGGAACCTAACTTGTGAATCAATGTACCTATTACTGGAAACTGATTCAAAATCTGTACAGCAGTTCCCGAATTAGCCTACACATACAGATGAACGCAAGGAAGCAACTTGAATTTTCATGTGTATAGAGAATTGATTGTGAATGCCCACATGTGTGCAAGCACTGAACTTACATAGCTACCTACAAAGCAGTGTATGCATATTATTTAAGAGGAAAAAAGAAAACTTTTGACAATCACACTCAGACAAAACCATTTATTATTGGTTCAAATAAATTTATTATTAAATATAGTCAATTTAGAAGCAAATTGTCAATCACTGATGGAATATGTACTTCTATTCCTGTTGGGAATATTACTGTGGGCCACGTGCCCGAGACATAACCATTCGAGATGCAATCTCCACATACCTTAACTTCCCAGTTATTTTTTATAAGTCTTACCTCTTATAACAGTTTAATGGAAGTTTAAGATGCTGTCAGTGCCTACAGAGTGACAGAATTGCTAACTTTTAAGCTTCCAATTCTATTATGCAAATACAGCACTAAAGAGCTGTTCAGTACAGAATTCACTGAGTTCTATGAACTGGGACATTACGAGTTGATACAGCATTTTGTGTACATAGGCACTCTCTTCATATTATGCCTACAGTAGTTTGGTATTAACTAATACCCC
The DNA here is from genome assembly GCF_023864275.1 of Schistocerca cancellata. Classification (NCBI taxonomy): domain Eukaryota; kingdom Metazoa; phylum Arthropoda; class Insecta; order Orthoptera; family Acrididae; genus Schistocerca; species Schistocerca cancellata. The sequence goes on along the minus strand of NC_064634.1, from coordinate 449,121,728 downwards.
ATCCAGAAGCTCCAGTCACATTAATGTGACCCCTGTATGTTTGACATCAACAAGCAATAACCACTCACAGATGGCAGCACTAGCAGTGGAGGGTATATAAAGTGTATTGGGGTGATGCAGAAAAAATGCAGGTATTGTCATAATGTGGAACGGGAATAAATTATCTTATGTCTGCAAGGGCGTGATCAATGGCTTTCAAGCAAAGGGTGGAAGCACTTGTGAAATGGCTGTGATTGTAAACATTTCATATGCCACCATAGTTTATCTAAACCATACAAAGCAAAATGGTGCTATCCAAAACTGGCACATCACGGGCCACAAATGCAGGGGTGGGAAATTGCTGTGGAGAGGTATATGGAAGAATAGACCTGCAACTGTTAAGCAACTGCCCATCCAAATGAACCAAGGGGCTACCAACAGTGTCTTCTCATCGACCGAATGTTTCTGCGTATGCACATCTGCAGCAAGCACTCGGTTTATGTGCCCTTGCTGACGGCTGTTTCATCAGCGACGAAGGCCGGAATTTGCACGCTAATACTGCAACTGGACATCCACTGACTGGTGACAGGCAGCCATTTCAGATGAATCACATTTTATGGTTCATTAGACAGACAGCCGTTGGAACATACGGCACGAAACATCGAAGCAGACACCCTGCAACAGCATTATGGCCTAGGGAATGTTTTTGTGACATTTGGAAAGGCACAGTGGATCCTTCGGGACTATGTCCACCCATCAATGTGGTTTGTTTTTCTTCGGCATGATGGCATCTACCAGCATGACAATGCAATGTGTCACACAGCTTCCAGGGAATGTGCACAGTTCGAAGAGCACCAAGACGAGTTTATCACTCGCCTGGCCACCAAATTTCCCAAATGTAAATCCACTCGAGAATCTGTGGGACAATTTCGACTGGGCTGTTCGTACCATGGATCCTCAATTGGGAAACCTAGCGCAGCTGGCCACAGCACTGGAGTGGGCACGGCTCCACATCCCTGTCTGTGCCTTCTAGAATCTCACCGACACTCTTCCTGCACGTCTCGCAGTGGTCCACACTGCAAACAGTGGTTATTCTGGCTTATGACTTCTGACATGTGGGCATATTTATGTAACTGACAAGTGTACATGGATCTGTCCCATCTCTTAATACCTTCACATTTTTCATTGTCCTACATGGATGCGATTTCATTTTATTTATTAGCAAGCTAATTATGTTTTCATGGAACAATCAAGATGTATTATGATTTATTCTTGATATTATCCAAGCTACAGCTTTAGTTTCTCCCTTGATAATTGCAATGATGTCTATGGTTGTTATGCAGCTTTGTCTTATGAAAACATTTCCGTTGCAGTACGGATAGTATCTCCATTGAATTCCCATACCTAGGTGAGACAGATTATTTTGAACATCTTACCAGCAGACTGCCACACGAAATCTGCTTTCCTCAGCTTGCCATTCTCCGAGGCGTGGCACCACAGTGGCATATGACCGAAGGATGCAGAACCCACATGACCTAACTGTTTGAGACTGATTCGCCAGTAAATTCTTGTAAAACATAGCATGATGTGACTTAACAGACACACATACAGGGCGTTACAAAATGGTACGGCCAAACTTTCAGGAAACATTCCTCACACACAAAGAAAGAAAATATGTTATGTGAACATGTGTCCAGAAACGCTTACTTTCTATGTTAGAGCTCACTTTATTACTTCTCTTCAAATCACATTAATCATGGAATGGAAACACACAGCAACAGAACGTACCAGCATGACTTCAAACACTTTGTTACAGGAAATGTTCAAAATGTCCTCCATTAGCGAGGATACATGCATCCACCCTCCGTCGCATGGAATCCCTGATGCGCTGATGCAGCCCTGGAGAATGGCGTATTGTATCACAGCCGTCCACAATACGAGCACGAAGAGTCTCTACATTTGGTACCGGGGTTGCGTAGACAAGAGCTTTCAAATGCCCCCATAAATGAAAGTCAAGAGGGTTGAGGTCCGGAGAGCGTGGAGGCCATGGAATTGGTCCGCCTCTACCAATCCATCAGTCACCAAATCTGTTGAGAAGCGTACGAACACTTCCACTGAAATGTGCAGGAGCTCCATCGTGCATGAACCACATGTTGTGTCGTGCTTGTAAAGGCACATGTTCTAGCAGCACAGGTAGAGTACCCCGTATGAAATCATGATAACGTGCTCCATTGAGCGTAGGTGGAAGAACATGGGGCCCAATCAAGACATCACCAACAATGCCTGCCCAAATGTTCACAGAAAATCTGTGTTGATGACGTGATTGCACAATTGCGTGCGGATTCTCGTCAGCCCACACATGTTGATTGTGAAAATTTACAATTTGATCACGTTGGAATGAAGCCTCATCCGTAAAGAGAACATTTGCACCGAAATGAGGATTGACACATTGTTGGATGAACCATTTGCAGAAGTGTACCCGTGGAGGCCAATCAGCAGCTGATAGTGCCTGCACATGCTGTACATGGTACGGAAACAACTGGTTCTCCCGTAGCACTCTCCATACAGTGACGTGGTCAACGTTACCTTGTACAGCAGGAACTTGGGGAACACTTTCACACATTTGCAGTCTCCTTAATGGCATGAAATTTATTGTGCGTACTGTAATGCCACTCTGACTCCCAAGGCCGGAAAACCTTGCACCGTAAGACAGAACGCAGGTCAGTTTCAGAGAGGCCAATCTCCAGAAGCGGTTTCTGTTTAGCATGTTTGGCCAGCCTGTCAGCGAATTCATTGCCTGGGATGCCGACGTATACTGGGATCCAGACAAACACCATGGAACGACTGGACCGTTCCAGGGTATAGATGGCCTCCTGGATGGTCGCTACCAAATGATGGCGAGGGTAGCGCTGGTCGACAGCTTGTAAGCTGCTCAGGGAGTCAGTACAGAAGAGAAACGACTTGCCAGAGCATGAATGGATGTACTCAAGTGTCCAAGATAGGTCCACAAGCTCTGCAGTGAATACACTGTAGCCATCATGAAAGTAATGCTGTTCAATATGGCCGGAGTGAATGTAGTACGCTAAGCCAATGTGACCATCAGCCATCCAGCCGTCGGTGAAAACCACCTCAGATCCCTGGAACATTTTGAGAATCGAGAGGAGCTGACAGTGTAGGGTCGCGGGGTTAATGGAGTGCTTAGGGCCACGTGAAACGTCCAGGTGAAGCTTCGGCCTAGGGCTACACCATGGAGGTGTACGTGAATGGACCTCGAGCAGAGGTGGTAAAGAGAAAGACTCCAATTCAGACAAAGAAGCGGACGTGGACCTAGGCAGCCTATGCAGGTGTTAACCGCTGTGGTTAGGAAAAGAAGACGGTAATTAGGACGTTCAGGAGAGCTACAAATGTGTGCAACGTAATTGGCAAGCAGTTGTGTACATCTTATCTTCAATGGAGAGACCCCAGCCTCCACCAATAAGCTAGTCACCAGACTCAGCCTAAAAAATCCTGTCGTTAGTCTAACTTCGCAATGGTGCAACAGGTCGAGCAAACCCAACGCTGATGGCATTGCCACGCCACAAATCACACTGCCATAGTCAAAGCAGCATTGAACAAGGGCTCTGTTGAGCTGCAGCAGCATACAGCGATCTGCACCCCAGTTGGTGTCGCTCAGGAAGCAGATGGCATTGAGCTGCTGCTGCCAGCTCTTTTGCTTAAGCTGATGAAGGTGAGGAAGCCAAGTCAATCGGGTGTCCTAAGAATTGATATGTCCCCACTACAGTGAGCAGATCGTCATTAATGTAAAGTTCTGGTTCCAGATGAATGATACAACACCAACAGAAGTGCATAATACATGACTTCACTGTCAAAAACTGGAAACCATGGGCTAGAGCCCATGACTGCGCCCGGTGGATGGCTCCCTGTAGCAACCGCTCAGCAACACCAATACTGGTGGAGCTGTACAAAATGCAGAAGTCGTTTGTATACAGAGAAGGTGAGACCGACAGCCCTACACCTGCTGCTAGACCGTTAATGAACATTAAGAAGAGACATACACTCAATATAGAGCCCTGCGGGACCCCATTCACCAACTTTAACACGGAAAGTGCAAAGAGACAGGAAATTTTGGCTAAAAATTGGAAGTGGGCCTCAGAGACGCAACTCGTATAATGTTACAAAGATATGATATTGCCAGTGAGCCATAGTTGTGACCGGCTCTTCGAAAAGTGCGTCAGGCGGAGTGCTTTCACTTCGCGTCTAGTGTTTGCAGTGGCGCTTTCGGTTTGGTGCACTGTTTGGATCGCTACCGCCCTCTGGCGGGAGGTGGAGCAAGTCTATGGTCACGTGATGATCGAGGAGTACGTACTGGGCAGTGACCGAGAGACGTATTGGCGCGAGCAGGGCCCTGCTGTTGGGGGTCGTCAACTGCTCGCCAAGTGCTTTGACCAGCCTCTTTGCTGTCAGGGGCTAAGTCTGCCTTACTCACATGTACGTGGCTTATGAAGCTTACAAGCCGTGGTGCAGGAGATCAGCGCGTGGGACCGTATGTCTTCTTATCCGCCGTTTAAACCACTTGCAGCAGTTGGCTCTGACGAGCAGTTGGAAGTGCAATGTGTTCCCGGCACTGGGGTGGAGAGTGAGAAGTTGAGTACTGTTTTTACTTAACAGAGTTAGTTGTATATCTATATATGTATAAGAGAAGGTTTTCAAGTTCTAGTGAAGTGTACGAGTTTCTTCACCAGTGGTTTTGTTGGGGTCATCCCACCACAGTTATCGTTTTCTTGTTCGCAGGAATGTAGTAATTGCTTCTTGGTCGGGCCTTTTCATTTACACCTCGATTAGGTGATTAGGGTCAGTGTCGTGGGTCTCTGTGGTTTGGAGTCTGTGTAGGCACTGCCCTTGCTACATCTGGTTTTGAGTAACTTGGGGAGGTGGCGGCTTGTAATGGAAGTTTTGGGGCTGATCTGCTATGGCCCTGTAGACCACCAGTAACTATTCTGCCTATTGTGATTTGGGCCCCTTTACACATGTCACTCCCTCACCGGGCTAAGGAATTTTGTGTGTGTGTGTGTGTGTGGTGGTGTGGGGGGGGGGGGGGGTGGACTGCCTTCAATGTGAAGGGTTGTGTGCTGGCTTATTCACATTTATCTTTTAACTGGCGAGAGAGAACTATTTTTGCTTTGTACAAGCAAGCTACTTAAAGTTTTTTGGAATTGTTCCCTTATTGATATAACAAGTTTAAATTCTTCTTATTGTTAACGTCAAAGCTTGCAAAATCCTTTACACAGAGAAAATTTGCCAGCTATTTAAAAGAGTTTTTCTTTAATTGTTGTCTTATACATATATATTTCAAGTTAAAATCTTACTATTGGGAAGTTGTTAACGTCGTACCTGGCAATCTCCTTTTCATAAAGAAAATTTGTCAGCTACTCAAAATTCTTTTGAAATTGTTTTTTTCTAAATGCCATACTTAAAAATTTATTATTGAGAAAGCCCTTTAAAACAAAAAGATAACTTTTTTTCTTTTTACCAGCACCTCCTCACCCCTACTTCCATGATAACGTTTTTGGAATAACGTGTGTACTTAAGTAGTTGTTTGTGAATTGCTCTAATTGACTGTTCATTACTGGTAGCAGAGTGTGGTTGTATGTTCGCTACCTGATCCCCTTGAGTTGCTGGTGGAAGTTTAGTTAGAAACTATTTTTATTTTGTTTGTTTGTTCACATTTACTTTTAGAGCGTATATTTCAGGGTGTGATGGCGATGTGGGAGTGCCCGGGCTTAGGATTGCTCCGGCGCGAGCAGCTTTTGTACAAAATTAAAATTCGTGGGATTGACAAGGGCCTTTTTCTAAATTACCTAACCCGATTGGACTTCCTTTTTAAGGATATAGGGAAGTTAACTATTGATTCTTTGAGTAAGATCGAGGAGGTACTTTTGTTGCTGGTTCACTTTGAACAGCAAGCCCACTCCTTTGGAGTAGTGCACTCCACCCTTCTAGCTTTACTCTACCCTTTAGCCAAAGGGGGACTTAGAGATCTTGTCTCCAGAGCTCTCACTGAACAGATGTCCTTGCTTCAGCTTAGGCAGAAGATTATTACTGAGAGACTGCGGGCTTTAGGAAGTTTTTAGAGTGTCACTACATTTGGAGGGTACAGGGAGAGTGCGAGAGCCTACAGCAGTATGTGGAGAGGGAGAAAGTTGCCTCATAAGCACTCTTGGTTGATATGTCTGAGGACCAGTTGGTTTCTGTGATTTTGGAAGGGGTGGCTACTGCAGATAAATTACATTTTATCTTCAAATCCCCTCCGGTTACATGGGAGGATTTGCGTGGAGCAAGAGTCACGGCGTCTGCGTTAAAGATGCGAGAGGAAATGGGGCGCTACGGTTTCTAGGCCCGTAAAAGAACTTTTGGTGGCCGAGGAGCGCGGTTGGGGTAGAACCACGGGGGTTGAGACAAGGCGATGTTTTCGTTGTGGCGAGGGTGGTCATTTAGTTCAGGATTGTCCTGTTCCCCGTTGTAGTAGGAGTAACAAATGATATAAGGGAAAGCGGTGTGCCTTGTTTGGTAAATTTACAGCTTGTTGTGGGCGTGCTGTTGTAGCTGAGTCCTGGTCGCGTCTTCCCTATATTAGTGTTCAGCTTAACCACAAACCCATTTGTGCCTTGTTGGATTCTGGTAGTACGTACTCCTTACTTAGTGAGGCTTGGTTTTTGGAGTTTGGCCACCTTACTGAAGCTAAACCCGAGAAGATCCCGCTTCGGAGATGTCGTGTCACTAATGGTCAGGTATTGTCTCTGGCGGGGTGGGTTAACAGTAGTGTTTCAGCAGGGAAGTTTTCTTGGCCAATCACCTTCGCTCTCATGACGCATTTGCCAGTGAACCTGGTACTTGGCTGTGACTTTATTTCTAAAACGCAGCTGGTGTTGGATTATTTCAATGAGCTTTTCTTCTTTAAGTTTGCTCCTCTGGAGAAGTTCGATCTCTGTGAATGTCGGGAGGAGTTGTCGTCAGTGGTCCCTGCCTTTATGGTAGCTTCTGTTGAAGAGTGGATATCAGCCACCTTTTGCCGCAGCAAGGTCAGCAGGTGTGTGAGTTATTAGGGCAGTTTCTGGATTTACTGAGAGATAAACTGGGGGCGACTAACATTCTGGAATATGACATTCGTTTGACCGATGACATTCCTGTTAGGCAATCCCCGTACCGGTTGTCTCCTCCCAAAATGAGAATACTACGAGGGAAGGTACGTAAAATGTTAAAGCAGGGAGTTATTCGTCCCTCCACATCTCCGTGTGCCTCCCCGATATTTCTGGTCCCCAAAGATCAAGGATTGGGGGGGGGGGGGGGGGGGGGTTTCAGGGTGGTAGTAGACTACCGGCATCTTAATGAGAAAGGGATTTTGGAATCAGTACCCCTTCCCCACCTCCACAACTACTTGGTTTGCTAGCGCGACTTGGTTTACTGTACTTGATTTGAATCAGGCCTATTATCAGATTCCTTTGACTGTACCGATTGGAATCTGTATGTATTCAATTGCGTTCCATTCGGTCTTGCTACTGGGGCTGCTGTTTTGGCCCGTTTATCAGATAATATGTTGGGTGATTTAAAGTTACATTGCGTCTGCAATTATTTAGATGATCTAGTTATAGTAGGTCATTTGAAGAACATTTGCTCCATTTGTGTCAGGTTCTGGCTAGGCTCCAGATGGCCGGTCTAATGGTCAAACCATCTCAGGTTACACTGGCGAAACTGCAAATTTCCTTTTTGGGCCATATCGTTTCGGGACAGTCAGTCCGGATCAATCAGATTGGCACGAAAGCCTTGCGCGCCTTGCCCCCTCCTGAGGATATGCGGGGAGTGGCAAAGTTCATTGGTATGGTGAACTATTTTAGGCGTTTCGTACCCGATTTTGCCTCCTTAGCCGCACCCTTTAATTAACTCCGTAAGAAGGGTGTTAGTTTTCTTTGGGGTCCTACTCAGCAGGCTGCCTTTGGGCAGATTAAAACGGCTATTGCCAACCCGCCGGTCCTTGGGGCTCCCCACTTTGAAAAACCCTTTCTTGTGCAAACGGACGCGTCAAATGCTGGAGTTTCGGCTGTTCTTTTACAAGAGTCGGAGGGCAATAGACAACCTCTGGCTTATGCATCTTGCAGGCTAAATGACGCTGAGTCAAAGTACTCAGTGTACGAGTGCGAGGTGTTAGCTGTTCTCTTTGCTTTGGAGAAATTTCGTTTTTATCTGGAGCATAAGCCTTTCCAGCTCAAGACTGATAATCAGGCTTTAAGCTGGGTCCTGGCCAGACCACGCAAGACGGGGCGGATAGCCCGGTGGGCCATGAGGATCTCTGCTTTTAAGTTCACGGTAAAACACATTAGGGGTACCCGAGAATGTGGTGGCGGACGTCCTTAGTCGAATGATTGACCAGCAGCAGAGGGGTTCCGGCAACAGACAAGATTATTCACAAGAAGTTCAGGCCACGGTCTTGGGCGAGGTACCTCAGCTGTTCAGGAATCTTACCGAGAATCAGGATAAGGATTTCCAAATAGCACCAATTCAGCAATGGGTGAAGTCGGGTGAGTTAGTTCAGGGATATAGTATTAGGAAAGGAATTTTGTGTAAAGAAGTGGGTCAAGATCGTCATCCCAGGATCTGCTTGCCCCCAACTGTTGATTCCAACCCTTGTTTCAGTATTATGACTGTTCCTTGGTGGGGGTTCATTTGGGCACATATAAAACTATTCAACGGATTAAACAATAAGTTACGTGGCCTCACCTTGGATGGGATGTTGAACAGCTGGAAGCTAAGTGTCACTTATGTCAGGCTGCTAAACCTAACAACGCCATGCGGCAGGGTCTATTGTCCTCCGAGCATGAGAGCAACCCTATCGACCATTTACATATTGATTATGTGGGTCCGTTGCCTTGGTCCAAGAGAGGCAATTTATATATATTAGTAGTCAGTGATGCTTTCTCTCGGTTTACGTGGCTGGTTCCTAGTCGGAAGATTACTACCGAAGTCACCATCTCGCATCTCACCAACATCTCACTTTTCGGTCCACCTAAGAGTCTGGTCAGTGATAATGCTCCCATCTTTGTTTCGGCAAAGTTTAAGGCCTTTTGTTTAGGGAATGGTGTTAAAACATATAACCACTACCCCAGTGCAGAGCAGAGCAGAGCAGAGCGCATGAATAGGAACTTGAAATCAGCCCTTATAATTTACCATCAGGGTAGTCCAAGTAGATGGGCCAATTTACCGTGGATCAACTTCGCTTGTAATACAGTGGTAAACGAGGTGTTGAAAGTTACTCCAGCCTCTTTGTTGTTCGCCTATCCGGTCAATTCCCCCTTGTCAAACATGTGGCAGATCCAAGACCTACTCCACGAGTGGATAACCCCTTGCCTGATTAAAAAGAATTGGAATCAGGTGCGCCAGAATATTGCTGCGGCTCGTGGTAGACAAGCTTCGAGATATAATTGCAATTGGCGGCCTTATAAGGGAAAACCAGGTGATCAGGTTTATATCAGGAATTTCTCTGGGCGGGGGAGGGGCGAAGGCAGAGAGAGCAAATTTACGCCCTGTTTTTTGGGCCCTTGTACCATCGTTCGGATTCTGGGTACAGTTAACTTGCTGGTTAAGCTCAATCAGTCTGATAGGGAGTACTGAGTCCATTTTGAGCCAGGTTAAGTCCGGTTAAGTTAGCTTTCGGTTACTAGCGCGTGGTCACCTTTGGGGGGGGGGGGGGGGGGGGGGGGGGGGGGATTGAGCCACAGTTGTGTCCGGCTCTTCGAAAAGCGCACCAGGCGGAGTACTATCGCTTCGCATCTAGCGTTTGCGGTGGCGCTTTCGGTTTGGTGCGCTGTTTGGATCGCTACTGCCCTCTGGCGGGAGGTGGAGCAAGTCTACGGTTGCGTGACGATTGAGAAGTACGTACTGGGCGGTGACCGAGAGAGATGCTGGCGCGAGCGGGGCCCTGCTGTTCGGGGTCGTCAACTGCTCGCCACGTGCTTTGGCCGACCTCTTGGCTGTCAGGGGCTAAATTTGCCTTACCCGCATGTACGTGGCTTATGAAGCTTAAAAGCTGTGGTGCAGGAGATCAGTGCATGGGGCCGTATGTCTTCTTATCAGCCGTTTAAAACCAATGGCAGCAGTTGGCTCTGATGAGCATTTGGAAGTGTGACGTGTTCCCAGCGCTGGTGGTGGACTGTGAGAAGTTGAGTACTGTAACACAGTTAGTTATATATCTATATATGTATAAGAGAAGGTTTTCAAGTTCTAGTGAAGTGTATGAGTTTCTTCACCAGTGGTTTTACTGGGGTCGTCCCACCACAGTTTTCGTTTGCTTGTTTGCAGGAATGTAGTAATTGCTTCTTCGTCAGGACGTTTTCATTTACACCTCGATTCGGTGATTTAGGGTCGGTGTCACGGGACTCTGTGATTTGGAGTCTGTGCAAGCACCGCTCTTGCTGCAGTCTTCTGGTTTAGAGTAACTCGGGGAGTTGGCGGCTTGCAATGGAAGTTTTGGGACTGATCTGCTATGGCCCTGTAGACCACCAGTAACTAATACGCCTATTGTGATTTTGGCCCTTTTACACGTGTCACTCCCTCACCGAGCTAAGGAAATTTTTTTTTGGGAACTGCCTTCAATGTGAAGGTTTGTGTGCTGGCTTATTCACATTTATCTTGTAACAAATGTAAGTTATGTAACTGGCAAGAGACAACTATTTTTGCTTAGTACAAGCTAGCTACTTAGTTTTTTTGGAATTGTTCCCTTATTGATATAACAAGTTAAAAATCTTCTTATTGTTAATGTCAAACCTTGCAAAATCCTTTACACAGAGAAAATTTGCCAGCTATTTAAAAGAGGTTTTTCTTTAATTGTTGTCTTATACATATGTATCTCTAGTTAAAATCTTACTATTGGGAAGCTGTTAACGTCATACCTCGCAATCTCCTTTTCATAAAGAAAATTTGTCAGCTATTCGAAATTCTTTTGAAATTGTTTTTTTTTCTGAATGCCAGACTTAAAACTTTATTATTGAGAAAGCCCTTTAAAATAAAAGATAACCTTATCAATGTGTGTGTTTTTTTTCCTTCACCAGCACCTCCTGGCCCCTACTTCCACGATAACGTTTTTGGAATAACATGTGTACCTAAGTAGTTGTTGGTGAATCGCCCTAATTGATGGTTCAGCCAGGTCGTGACATACACTTTTCTTAAATCAAAAAAGACGGCAACTAGGTGTTGCCTCTGGAAAAGGCTGTTCGGATGGCAGACTCGAAGGGCATAAGATTATCAATGGTAGAGCAACCCAGGCAGAAGTCACCCTGACATGGAGCCAGTAGGCCACATGACTCCAGGACCCAACCCAACCACCGACGCACCATACGTTCCAGCGGCTTACAAAGAACGTTGGTGAGGCTGATGGGCCGATACATATCCATATCAAGCAGGTTTTTACTGGGTTTGAGCACCAGAACAATGGTGCTCTCCCGCCAATGTGATGGAAAGACGCCATCGCACCAGATCCAGTTGAAGATGAGGAGGAGATGTCGCTTGTAGTCAGATGACTGATGTTTAATCATCTGACTGTGGATCCGATCAGGCCCAGGAGCTGTGTCAGGGCAATGTGCAAGGGCACTGAGGACCTCTCAATCTGAAAATGGGGCATTATAGGATTCACTGTGGCATGTAGTGAGCAAGAGGACTTCCCCTTCCAGCCACCGTTTGAGGGTGAGAAGGCTGGGGATAATTCTCAAATGCAGATGCTAAAACAAATTGCTCAGCGGAGTGCTCAGAAATCGCATTTGCGTCAGTAGATAACACGCCATTTATGGTAACACTGGGAACACCCATTGGGGTCTGGTACCCAAAAAGACATTTGATCTTTGCCCAGACTTGGGAAGGTGATATATGACACCCAATGGTCGAGACTTATCTCTCCCAACACTAGTGCTTCCGTTGTTTGGTAAGTTGGCAAACACGAGCACAGAGCCGTTTAAAAGGCTATGAGGTGCTCCACGGAAGGGTCCCTCTTATGCCACTGTAGAGCTTCCTGATGCTCCTTAATTGCTTCAGCCACTTCCAGCGTCCACCAAGGGATTGCCTTTTGCCGGGGGCACCCTAAAGAGCGAGGGATCGCATTTTCTGCTGCAGAAACGAAAGTTGTAGTCATCACATTGATGTTACCATGTGGAGGAGATTCAACGGTGACAGCAGAGGTAAAAGTTTCCCAGCCCTCCTTGTTTAAAGCCCATCTGGGCAGGTGTCTGTGGGTCTGACATTGAAACAGTGACAGGAAGATGGGGAAGTGGTCACTACCACACCGGTCGTCATGTGCTCTCCAGTGGATAGATGGGAGAAGTCCTGGGCTGTAAATTGATAAATCAATGGTCGAGTAACTACCATGAGCCACACTGAAATGTGTGGCGGCCCCAGTATTTAAGAGGCAGAGGTAGAACTGAGACAGTAAAGTTTCGACATCTGTGCTGTGGCCAGTAAGCACAGTGCCACCCCACAAGGGATTACGAGTGTTAAAATTTCCCAAAAGTGGGAAAGGTTTAGGGAGTTGATCAACCGGTGCAGCCAATGCATTCAGGGATACATTACCATCTGCAGGAAGATATACATTGCAGACAGTTATTTCCTGTGTCAACCTTATCCTGATAGCCACTGCTTCAAGAGTGGTTTGAAGGTGCACAGGTTCACTGCAGACGGAGTTTAGGACACAGACATAAACTCTACCGGACACTATTGTCATCGCTACAGTTCCTGTAATATCTCCTATAGCCACGGAGGGCAGGGGTCTGCATTCCCGGGAACCAGGCTTCCTGGAGGGCAATGCAGACAGCAGGTGTAAAGCTTAACAGTTGCCGTAGATCAGCCAGGCAGTGGAAAAAACTGCCACAATTCCACTGGAGGATGATGTCATTGTGAGACTGGGAAGCATAGAACATCCAATGAGGCAGTTTACGCCTCAGGGTCACCTGCCGCCACTGACTTATTGGCTGAGCAGTCTATGTCTGAGGGTCCGGTGAGATCTAGGTCCTCAGCGGACGCCAGAATCTCCACAGCATCCTCAGATGCAGAGCTTGTAGGTAGCGGTGGTGTGGGTGCCACCTCAATTTCCTTGGTCTTAGGGGTCTTCTTTTTGGATTCCTCTCGCTGCTCCTTGGGTTTCACTGGCTGGGAGGACTTCGCTGATTCAGTCTCCAGGACTGAGGATGAGCGCGAAGCCCTATGACCAGCTGCTTTTGGGCCCTTCAGCCACTGGCGGGTGTCATCTTTCCCACTAGCAGAAACCTGGAAGTGAGCCAAGGGACTTCTTCCTAGCAAGAGGAGACGAAGAAAACTTAGCTTCTCCAGCTGAGAAGTGGGGACTGATATCCCAGATGGTTGGGGGGGGCGGGGGGTGTTGCTCCTAAAGTAGGTGGTGCAGGAGCTGGTTGGTTTGTGGGACTGAAGGGACCAGACTACAATGGCCATCAGAACTTTAAACACCCACAAAGAATAAACGATGATGGCTAGGGACAACACAGGACAAGAAAGACACAGACAGAAACCAGACAAGAGGAATTAAAATCACTCAGAGTGTGACAGTGGTTGGCCGACCATGGAAACAAAAAGGAAAAGCCAACCACTGAGTGACACACTAAAAATCACAATCTAAAACTGTAGGCCAAAGGCCAGACTCAACACAAAAAAAGGACAAACACTCATGTCAAGCAATAAAAACCCCCTGCACAAATGAAACTCAAAACTAAGTCTGCCAACGCAATGTCATCTGACGAAAGTGCAGGAAGCGTATCAGGCAGCGCAAACGTCTGCCCGAGCGGAGTTAAAAGTGGGCGGTCCAACAAAATATGGACCACCGTCAAAGCTGACCTGCAGTAACATAAAGGTGGGTCCTCGCGGCGCAATAAATAACTGTGCGTCATCCAGGTGTGGCGAATGCGCAGCCGGCAGATGACAACCGAGTCCTTGTGAGATACCCGCAAGGAGGAGTGCCATTCACCGGTAGTCTCCATGATGGCCCGAAGTTTGGTGAAGGCAGGGTGCGCCATTCATCAGCCCAGGTACCAAGTACATTCTGCAGCAAAACCGACCTGAGATCACTCTCCAAAAGGCCAATCTCCAATGCCAGTGCACCGACAGCCTGTTTGGCTAGTGTGTCAACACGTTCATTATCCAGGATGCTGACATGACCTGGGGTCCACAAAAAAACAACAGAGCGGCCGCAACGGGCAAGAGTATGGATGGACACCTGGATAGCCATCACCAGACTAGAGCGAGGAAAACACTGGCCGATAGCTCGTAAATTGCTCAGGGAGTCACTACAGATAACGAAGGACTCACCTGAGCAGGAGCGGATATGCTCTACGGCACGAGAGATTGCGACCAGCTCTGCAGTGAGGACACTGCACCCAGCCGGCAATGAGCATTGTTCATAAGCATTCCCCATAGTAAGAGCATAACCGAAGTGACTAGCAACCATCAAACCGTCGATTTAGACCATATCAGAGCCTTGAAATGTGGCAAGTATTGAAAGAAGGCGACAGCTGCGGGCCTCAGGAGGGACTGAGACCTTCAGAACCTGTGCCAGATCGAGCCGAAGGCACGGGTGGGGCACACACCAGGGGATAGATGTATATGGGCCCAGAAAACAGGTGGGAGAGGGAAAAACTCAAGCCCAGAGAGAAGAGCCCAGACACAAACTGAGATCGTAGATCCTGATCGGGCCGCCGCTCTGGCAAATGGACGACTGATTTCGGGAACAACAGACAATAATTGGGATGCCCAGGCAAGCTACATACGTGGGCAGTATAAGCAGCCAGTAATCGTTGGCGCAATCCGCTATGGAGGGACACCAGCCTCCACAAGTATGCTGGTGACAGGGCTTCTGCGGAAAGCTCCAGTGGAGAATTTGATTCTGCTGTGAAGGATGGGGTCAAGCAACCGCAACACTGAAGGGGATGCCGAACCGTAAGCCAGGCTACCATAATCTAGACGGGACTGAATTAACGCCTGGTACATTCTTAGAAGGGTAGACCGACCGGCACACAAGCTGGTGTGACTCAAGCAACTAAGAGCGTTAAGATGCTACCAGCACATTTGTTTAAGCTGCTGAATATGAGGGAGCCAAGTCAACCGGGTATCAAAAACCAATCCCAAAAACTGGTGCATCTCCACCACAGCAAGATGTTCGGTGTCAAGATAAAGCCGTGGCTCAGGGTGAACAGTCCGACGCCGGCAGAAATGCATAATGCAGGTCTTGGCAGTCGAAAACTGGAAGACATGTGCTACAGCCCAAGACTGCGCCCTGCAGCTGCTGTTCAGCAGCTGCAATGCCAGTGGAGGCAGAAGTCATCAGCATACAAAGAAGCTGAGACAGACATTCCCACCGCTGCTGCAAGCGCATAAATTGCAACTATAAAGAGGCATACACTCAATACAGATCCTTGTGGGACCCCATTATCCTGAACTCGGGAGGAACTATAGGAGGTCGCAACTTGCACGCAGAAGGAACGAAGTGAAAGAAAATTTTGTATGAAAATCAGGAGCGGGCCCCGAACACCCCACCCAAGAAGCGTGGAGAGGATGTGATGTCGCCATGTCGTATCGTACGCCTTCCGCATGTCAAAGAAAACGGCGACCAGATGCTGATGGCGGGCAAGGCTCACCAGATTATCTGTGGCAGAGCGGCCCTTACGGAACTCACCAGAGATGTGGCCAGAAGGCCCCAAGACTCAAGTAGCCAACTCAACCTTCGGCTCACCATGCGTTCGAGCAACTTACAAAGAACGTTTGTGAGGCTAATGGGGCGGTAGCTGTCCACCTGCATAGGGTTCTTGTTGCCAGGTTTCAACACGGGGATTACGATGCTTTCCCGCCATTGTGATGGGAACTCACCCACAGCCCAGATACGGTTGAAAAGGTCTAGGCGGTGTCACTGGCAGACCACCGAGAGGTATTTGAGCATCTGACAGAGGATGCGATCTGGCCCGGGAGTCATATCAGGGCAAGCAGCTAGGGCACTTTGGAATTCCCACTCACTGAACAGAGCATTGTACGATTCAGGGTAGCACATGTGAAATGAAAGGCTCCAACGTTCCAACCGCCCTTTCAGGAAGTGGAAGGCCAGAAGGTAATTCACAGAAGAGCAACTCTGAGCAAAATGCTCCACTAAGCAGTTTGCAATTGTGTCGGAGTCAGTACAGACTGCGCCATTCAGTGAAAGTGCAGGTAAGCTGACGGATATCCGATCGCCATAGAGTCGCCTAATCTTGGCCCAAACCTGCAAAGGAGAGGTATGGAGGCCAATGGTGGAGACATACCTTTCCCAGCACTCCTTTTTGCGTCGACGAATGAGGCGGCGGGCCCGTGCACGGAACCGTTTAAAGGCGATGAGGTGTTCCAATGAGGGATGCTGCTTGTGACGCTGGAGGGCTCGCCTGCGATCTTTAATCGCCTCAGCGATCTTGGGTGACCGAGGCACAGTCCTCCGCCAAGGGGACCCAGAAGAACAGGGAATGGCAGATTCTGCGGCAGTAACAATGCCGGTGGTGACCGAGGCTCAGTAGTGGCAATGGAGGTGAACAAGTCCCAGTCAGCTTTATCCATAGCCCATCTGCAGGGGCGCCCAGAAGAGTGACGCTGTGGCAATGAATTGGAGATCGGAGAGTGATCATTGTTGCATAAGTCATCATGCACACTCCATTGGACAGATGGTAATAGGCTAGGGTTGCAGACTGAAAGGTCGATGGCTGAGTACGTGCCATGCTCCACACTGAAATGTGTGAAAGCACCATTATTTAAAAGAGAGAGGTCAAGCAGTGCCAACACTTGCTCAATGACGCTGCCTCGGCCTGTTGGCACGGATCCATCCCACATAGGGTTATGGGCGTTGAAGTCGCCCAGTAACAGAAAAGGTGGTGGCAATTGGGCTATCAGCGCAGCCAGGACATAACCATCCAGTGGAAGATAGAGACTGCAGACAGTAACAGCCCGAGGCATCCACACCCGAACAGCGACAGCCTCTAAAGGTGTTTGAAGAGGGACACACTCACTGTAAAGAGAGTGAAGGACGTAGATGCAGACGCCACAAAATACCCTGTTATAAGGTGCCTGGTTCTTATAATAATCGCGATAGTCACGGAGGGCGGGGGTTCACAACGCCGGAAACCAAGTTTCCTGAAGAGCAATGGAGAGGAAAGGGTGAAGGCTGAGAAGTTGTCGGAGCTTAGCAAGATGGTGGAAAAAATCGCCGCTGTTCCACTGGAGTTCAATTGTCCATGGCTGAGAATTGCGTGATGGGACCGAGGAGGCAGATCATGCCGCTGGGTCACCTGCTGCCACTGATTAAGTTGCTATTGGAGCGACATCCATTGCATCTGAGGGACTGGCGAGATGTAGGTCCTAAGCAGATGCCAGAATCTCCACCTCATCCTTAGACACAGAGCTTGTAGGTTGTGGTCGGAAGGGTGCCACCACAAGTTCCTTGGTCTTAGAGGTCTTCTTCTTGGACTTTTCTCGCTGCTCCTTGGGTTTCACCACCTAGGAGGGCTTCACTGATTCAGTCTCCAGGACGGAGGAGGATCGCGAAGTCCTACGACCAGCTGCTTACAAGCACAAGTGGGTACTTATGCCATTAGTGGGCGTCATCCTTCCCACTTGTGGAAACCTGCGAAGGGAGGGACCCAAGCGACCCCTTGCAAGCAAGAGGAGCTGAAGAAGGTGGACACTTCTCCAGCTTAGAAGCCGGGACGGACGCCCCCAATGGGTGGGTGGGTGGTGTTGCTCCTGAGGTAGATGGTACAGGAGCAACAGGGTGGGTAGTGGCCCCCACAGTCAAGGGGGATGTGGAGTCGTACGGCTTGGAGAGACAACTGGAATTCCCTGAACTAATGGGGCTATCATGGTGGTTGTAGCGGTGGCATACGAGGAAGTCATTTGCACAGGATGGAGTCATTCATATTTTCTCTTGGCCTCAGTATAGGTCAGTCAGTCCAGGGTCTTATATTCCCTGATTTTCCGCTCTTTCTGTAAGATTCTGCAGACTGGTGAGCAAGGTGAATGATGCTCCCCGCAGTTGACATAGATTGGAGGCGGAGCACATTGAGTATTGGGATGTGATCGGCTTCTGCAATCTCAACATGTGAGGCTGAAAGTACAGCAGGAAGACATATGGAAAACTTCCAGCACTTAAAGCACCACATTGTGGGAGGGATATAGGTCTTGACGTCACAGTGGTAGACCATCACCTTGACCTTATCAGGTAATGTATCACCCTCGAAGGCCAAGATGAAGGCACTGGTGGCAACCTGATTATCCCTCAGTCCCCGATGAAAGTGCTGGACGAAATGTCAGCCTCGCCACTATAAATTGGCGCGCAGCTTGTCATCAGACTGCAGAAGTAGGTCCCTATGGAATACAATACCCTGGACCATATCCAAACTCTTATGGGGCGCGATGGTAACTGAAACATCCCCCAACTTGTCACAAGCGAGTAACCTTCGTGGCTGGGCAGATGAAGCCGTTTTTATCAGAACTGAACCAGAGGGCATTTTGGACAAGCCCTCCACCTCCCCAAAATCCTCTACAAAGAATTGAATCTTCATGGACACCAAAGGATTCCCCATCAGCTCTCGTACATACTAGATAGTGGGGCGAATAAGCTACACTGCCATCCTTAGACTTACACTACTCCCATGGTGTGGCCAAGTAGGGAAACGATTTTGGATCATACGTGTTCACATTAAAGTGAGCCCTATAACGCTTAGAGACTGCTGGCGGCTGGCCACCAGCAAGAGATGATGTACCACACTTCATTGCGGGTCATCCGCCATGATGCCATCGACTCTGAACAAGGGCCCTCCCTACGGGCGACACCCAGCCACAGCAAGAGCCACCTGGCAGGATGGCCATTGCCAGGAGTCCCGATGCCCCCGGAGGATGGGCCCTTGGCATACGTGGGGAGTTGACAGCGCAGGCACCAGCAGAGCAATCCCTGTGTGGTCATGGGGCTACAACCAACAGTGTACATGGTGGACCCACCACATCGGACTGGGTACTGTGCTGGATATCAGGTGCAAAGAAGTCCGTGGTCATTTTCAGGGAAGAAAGAGACACTGCATAGTGCATGGTGGACAACGTACCCAGGAAGGTGTCCTCGCCCAAGAGATTGAGAATGAGAGGGACTGAAATGCGACGACGAGAAAGTGGGTTAAAGATCTCATTGCACGATGGATACGATGCACCACGTAAGGCGCCCTTCCCCAATTGGCTCGTTCTTCGGGAAAATTTTGAAAAATGGAGGTCAGATGCCACAGGGGACCATCACGAAGGCCTAAATGTGTGAAACTCCTTTTAGTCGCCTCTTACGATAGGCAGGAATACCTTAGGCCTATCTAACCCCCGGAGCTGCAGGGGATCTTGGTCTTGTAAACCCTTTGACTACTACTAATTTTGGCTTGCAGTTTTCTGTCTTGTATTGTCAGCATCTTCCAAAACTTATTGGGATGTCTGCAATTTTTGTCTAGTCTCCTGTAGAGTTACTCTGTTGGAGGTGTCAAACCTAAAGCTAGCAGGTTTGCTGCATCTCTTGAACCTTGCCTGGTAGTATTTGACCACAGTCTGGTCATCTACCCCATTTCTAATATTATTGCTGTCAACTCCTGCTCTCAACTGTTCTAATTCTGCTTGTGCTACTGCCTGGTCAGATCCGAGTTTTACAGTCAGCTGCACTGCACTTCCTCTATAATCGTACAGCTCTAGGTACAGCTACAACATTACTACATGCTACCAACAACCCTATTAGAGCTGACTTTCACAAAACCCAATGTAAAAAAAAGAAGAAGAAGAAGAAGAAATTGTAGGAAGTCTTTAAACTGTCTAGTATTTCTCACGAATCTGCAGCTGTCTCCACACTTGTCCACTGTGGTGGTAGTTTTTTAGACAAACAAGATTACTTAGCTGTAGACCCTCAATGAAGAATTGTGAATACAGGGCTTTTTGTAGTTTTGTTACGATACTTATACATTGTGCACGGAATTAATGTGTATGTATAAACGTAACTGAATCACCTGAATATTAGGTTATTAAATATTTTCCATAAATATGATGTTTCCTGTAAGCGATTTAACTGCCACTACATCAGAGACAGATTGGGTTAAGTTGCACTGACTCTACATAAATATAATCAATTGTTTCAATAAAATACAATAATGCAATTTGTTATTTTTATCCTCTAAATTGATGAAAATCCCTCAACTTCCGTACATGAACAGAAAATGTTAACTATTGTTTACAACCATGTTCTGATATTTAACTTCCCTGTCCTTGGAATTTCAGCTGACCATTATTTGGCACTAATAACTGTTAATACACTCATATCAATACTTCAGTTGCACATGCTCTAATACTTAACTTCTAAGGTGGGAATTTAAGGAGATGGGACCTGGATAAACTGACTAAACCAGAGGTTGTACAGAGTTTCAGGGAGACCATAAGGGAACAATTGACAGGAATAGGGGAAAGAAATACAGTAGAAGACGAATGGGTAGCTTTGAGGGATGTAGTAATGAAGGCAGCAGAGGATCAAGTAGCTAAAAAGGCGAGGGCTAGTAGAAATCCTTGGGTGACAGAAGAAATACTGAATTTAATTGATGAAAGGAGAAAATATAAAAATGCAGTAAATGAAGCAGGCAAAAAGGAATAGAAATGTCTCAAAAATGAGATCGACAGGAAGTGCAAAATGACTAAGCAGGCATGGCTAGAGGATAAATGTAAGGATGTAGAGGCTTATCTCACTAGGGGTAAGATAGATACAGCCTACAGGAAAATTAAAGAGACCTTCAGAGAAAAGAGAACCACTTGTATGAATATCAAAAGCTCAGATGGAAACCCAGTTCTAAGCAAAGAAGGGAAAGCAGAAAGGTGGAAGGAGTATATAGAGGGTCTATACAAGGGCGATGTACTTGAGGACAATATTATGGAAATGCAAGAGGATGTAGATGAAGATGAAATGGGAGATATGATACTGCGTGAAGAGTTTGACAGAGCACTGAAAGACCTGGGTCGAAACAAGGCCCCGTGAGTAGACAACATTCCATTATAACTACTGACGGCCTTGGGAGCGCCAGTCCTGACAAAACTCTACCATCTGGTGAGCAAGATGTATGAAACAAGCGAAATACCCTCAGACTTCAAGAAGAACATAATTCCAATCCCAAAGAAAGCAAGTGTTGACAGATGTGAAAATTACCGAACTATCAGTTTAATAAGTCACGGCTGCAAAATACTAACGCGGATTCTTTACAGACGAATGGAAAAACTGGTAGAAGCCGACCTCGGGGAAGATCAGTTCGGATTCCGTAGAAATGTTGGAACACGTGAGGCAATACTGACCCTACGACTTATCTTAGAAGCTAGATTAAGGAAAGGCAAACCTACATTTCTAGCATTTGTAGACTTAGAGAAAGCTTTTGACAATGTTGACTGGAATACGCTCTTTCAAATTTTGAAGGTGGCAGGGTTAAATACAGGGAACAAAAGGCTATTTACAATTTGTACAGAAACCAGATGGCAGTTATAAGCCTCGAGGGACATGAAAGGGAAGCAGTGGTTGGGAAGGGAGTGAGACAGGGTTGTAGCCTCTCCCCGATGCTATTCTATCTGTATATTGAGCAAGCAGTGAAGGAAACAAAAGAAAAATTAGGAGTAGGTATTAAAATCCATGGAGAAGAAATAAAAACTTTGAGGTTCGCCGATGACATTGTAATTCTGTCAGAGACAGCAAAGGACTTGGAAGAGCAGTTGAATGGAATGGATAGTGTCTTGAAAGGAGGGTATAAGATGAACATCAACAAAAGCAAAACGAGGATAATGGAATGTAGTCGAATTAAGTCGGGTGATGCTGAAGGAATTAGATTAGGAAATGAGACACTTAAAATAGTAAAGAAATTTTGCTATTTGGGGAGCAAAATAACTGATGATGGTCGAAGTAGAGAGGATATAAAATGTAGACTGGCAATGGCAAAGAAAGTGTTTCTGAAGAAGAGAAATTTATGAACATCGAGTATAGATTTAAGTGTCAGGAAGCCATTTCTGGAGGTATTTGTATGGAGTGTAGCCATGTATTTGAAACATGGATGATAAATAGTTTGGACAAGAAGAGAATAGGTTTTGAAATGTGGTGCTACAGAAGAATGGTGAAGATTAGATCGGTAGATCACATAACTAATGAGGAAGTATTAAATAGGATTGGGGAGAAGAGAAGTTTGTTGCACAACTTGACTAGAAGAAGGGATCGGTTGGTAGGACGTGTTGAGGCATCAAGGGATCACCAATTTAGTATTGGAGGGCAGTGTGGAGGGTAAAAATCGTAGAGGGAGACCAAGAGATGAATACACTAAGCAGATTCAGAAGTATGTAGGTTGCAGTAGGTACTGGGAGATGAAGATGCTTGCACAGGATAGAGTAGCATGGAGAGCTGCATCAAACCAGTCTCAGGACTGAAGACCACAACAACAACAACGATTAACCATCACTTGTACAGTGTCATTATCACATTGAAAATTAGCAGCACTTTCCATTTTTAACAATGTGTACAGCACCAGTGTTACCAGAAGTTTTTAAGAAACCACATTCTATGAAAGCTAGCTAGAGCTAATAGGGGAAACCAATTCCAGAGAACCAGAACTCATTAGTACTCAATCACTTTAACAAAGCATACACATTTCCTGTTTAGTGTTGTTGATGCCAGTAGGCATAGCCTTAAAGACATGAAGACCAGTTAGTTGTTAAATTATACCAACAATTCATTAAACCTTTGTTGCCTCCCATGCATGTCATACCCAGGAATATGTTAACACAATCTAACTACATTCTACTGGAAAGAGCAGTGGCACAGCTTTGAACAAATGGACCACCGGAGGTGGGGGCACAACCATAAACAGGAAAGTTCAGTGCAGTGTTGCTACAAGTGTGCAACCGGCACAGGTGGTTGCAAAAATTGTGTGTCGATTCGGGACTGCCAATAACACGCGACTCAGAAACCAGTTTGAAGTGATGGAAGTTGTTCAAACATAGAACATCCAAAGAGCTACTCCAAGAAAGACAGTGAAATGTAACTGGGTCAGTTCCAAGACATTGAATGCTGTGTGATGTGTAGCTTCATACAGTACTGGAGAGTGACTGTCAGGCTGCCACCATTGGGTGCTTAACAGTGTTACCCACAAATGTCATGTGACCACACGACCCTGGATGAACACTGCGCACAGGCGGTACCACATGCTACTGATTCTTGACACCTCCAGGGTCTGTTGCAATACGTGTCAAATACACCACTGTATCAGACTAATGCTTGACCCATCATCTCTAGTAGTAGTGTGACTAGTAATGGAAAAATCTTGAACCCAAGGTGTGGATGCAGTCACTACTTAAATTTTAAATACAAAACATCAGCAATGCCAGCTAAAGATTCTTGATATAAGGAGTCACCCCCATTCTGCCAAAGGCTTTGTCAAGGAAGGCACATGGTGTGACAGCTTCAGGGCAACCTCCTTCCCTTGAGGTTGTAAACTTCCCCTACAAGGCAGAAGAATAAAATGGTCAGCAGCATGAGTGTACAGAAGGAAATGGAAACCATTACATTAAAGACACACTATGTGTATCCACAAGACATATGACTCGTAACTGAGAAAATATAATTATAATTTCTCCAAAGGCCAAACACTCCCAATTAGTCCCCCACTGGGATATCTGAGAGGGTATTGGTATGTGGGAGGTAATATCATGAATTATGGTTTATTAGCCTAATAATGTTTATAGTCCGAATCATATAATTCAGGTACAGGATTTAGTGTAACAGGACATTGTAGGTCAAGAGACGGCATATGAGGAAAGATGTAGCTGCAGTGCGCAGAATGCAGGAGAATGCTTACTACTTGCTGGGCACCTGGTACACAGTCCATGGACCCAGAAGGCGTGCACAGAATACATGGGATTTATGAAATCTCTTAGGAGAAAAAAAAATGATGTTTATTGATTGTAATGTAAGAAAGCTTGGGTATTACGGTTAGATTGGCAGCGCTCTTGTTTGAGTTCTCATAAAGACAGAATGTATTAACGCCATGTTAATGGACTGAACTGTAAATGCAATTATGCAATAAACATCTTGAAACGGTTGGTTGAAAGTGAAAATATATGTTCAGTCATCATTTGTTAATTACGTATAAAGTCATTAGTTGCAAAGCTTTAGCAGTTTCCTGCAGGAGAGAAGACACTTCCGAGAAGTCTGCAGGAGGTGGACAGGGGGGTGGGGGTGACCCTGGTCCATAAAATTCTACACAATGACCAGAATTCATACAAGCCAGATTCATCAAAAAAGTTGTAATCCTTTAACAGAACATTCTGCCGCATGGTACAGGATGCAAGTTATATAGTACTGGATGATACCAAACTAAGCTGAACCAACTAACACAACCAAAATCCAAATGGATATTCTTTTTTTTTCTCTCCGTAAGAACACATGTCAAAATTTAGGTAAAAATGTCACCATAAACATAGAACAGCTGATGTTAACAAACAGCAGAATAATAATAATAATAATAATAATATAATTTTGACAATGTTATGAATAGGATAGTTGCTACCACATGGCAGAAATGCTAAGTTGCAGACACGTACAACAAAATGACTGCCAAACAAAGCTTTCGGCCAAGCAAGCCTTCATCAGAACAGACCGGGAAGGGGGATGAGTAGCAGGGTGGGGCGGGAGCAGTAAAGTACTGCCTGTGGGGGCATACAAGGATGAGGTGGGGAGGGGGTAGGGCAGCTAATTGTAGTCAGGAGATTTGATGGAGTGCAGATGGGCAGGAAGTGGGCGAGGGGAGAAGCGAAAAATGAGAGAAGTGAGAGACAGTGGGTGCATTAGTGGAACAGAGGGCTGTGTAGTGCTGGTAGCAGTACAGGGAAAGGGATAGATGGGTAAAAGACAATGACTAGCAATGGTTGAGCCCTGGACAGTTACGGGAACATAGAATTTATTGTAGGGAGATTTCCCACCTGTGCAATTCAGAAAATCTGGTGTTGATGGGTGGGGTCCAGATGGCACAGGGTGTGAAGCAGTCATTGGAATGGCAAACATTGTGCTGGGCAGCACGCTCAGCAACTGGTTCGGTCAGCCGTTTCTTGGCCACAGTTTGTCGGTGGCCAGCTTGTTGGTTGGCACGCCCACGTAAAATGAAGCTCAATGGTTGCAGCTTAGCTAATTGATCACATGACTGGTTTCACAAGTAGCCCTGCCTTTGATAGAATAGGTGATGTTTGTGAACGGACTAGAGCAGGCGGTGGTGAGAGGACATGTGGATTCTGTACGGATGGACAAATATATTGTGTAGGTTTGGTGGGCAGCTGAATACCACTGTGGGAGGGGTGGAAAGGATAGTGGATAGGACACAATTTCTGGTCATGACAAGAGATAGTCAAAACCCTGGTGGAGAATGGGGTTGAACTGCTGCAGTCCTGTGTGGTACAGAGTCACGAGGGGATTGCTCCTCTGTGGCTGGACAGTCAGTCTTTGGAGGTGATGGGTGACAGTAGAGACAAGGCATGGGAGATGTATTCTTGTACAAGGTTGAGAGGGAGCCCCTTGGCATATATCGAGAGTGAGTGCTCGTCACTACAGATGCGACTCTTGTATGGAAGGGACTTCTTCGTATGGGACGAGTGGCAGCTGTCGAAGTGGAGATATTGTTGGTGATTGGTACGTTTGATATGTACAGAGGTACTGATGTAGCCATCTCTGAGGTGCAAGTCAACATCAAGGAAGGTGGCTCGTTGGGTTGGGAGAACTGGGTGAAGACAACAGGGGAGTAGGTGTTGCGATTTTGGAGGAATGGAATAGGGTGTCCTCATCCTCAATCCAGATCATGATGTCATTGATTAATCTGAATCAGCTGAGGGGTTTGGGATTCTGGGTGGTTAGAAAGGATACCCTTAGATGGTCCATGAACAGGTTGGCACAGGATGGTGCCATGTGGGTACTCATACCATAACCTGGATTTGTTTGTACATAATGCCTACAAAGGAGAGGTTATTGTGGGTGGGGATACAGTTGGTCATGGCAACTAGGCAGGAGGTTATAGGTTTGGAATCTATTGGGCATTGGGAAAGGTAGTGTTCAATACGATCTAGGCCATGGGAATCAGGGATGTTGGTGTAAAGGGAGGTGACATCAACAGTGATGAGCAGAGCACCAAGTAGTGAAGAAACAGAAACTGTGGAGAGTCGGTGGACAAAATGTTTGGCATCTTATATCAGGAGGGTAGGTTACGGGTAATAGGCTGAAGACATTGGTCTACGAAGGCAGAGATTCTCTCACAGGGAGCACATTAACAGGCCACAATGGGATGTCCTGGGTGGTTAGGTTAATGGCCTTTAAGAAACACATAGAAAGTAGGGCTGTTGGAAGTGGTAGGGGTGAGGAGAGAGATGGACTCCATGGAAAGGTTCTGGGGTGGGCCTCAGACTTTGAGGAGAGACTGGAGATACTGCTGGATTTCTGGAATGGGGTCACTGTGGCAGTGTTTGTAGGTGGAGGAATCTGGCAGCTTTCAGAATCCTTCTGCCAGGTAATCCTTGCTGTTCAAAACAATAGTTGTGGAGCCTTTGTCAGCAGGGAGGATTGTAAGGTTGAGATCAGTTTTTAGGTGGTGGATTGCAGTTCTTTCTGCAGAAGTAAGGTTAGCTTGCATGTCGAGGGACTTGGGGAATAATGGTGATACAAAATTCTAGGTAAGGAAATTCTGAAAGTTAACGGGGTGATTTGGGGGGAGTGGGGGTGGATCACAGTTGGATGGACGAGTGAATTGAGTCAGGCAGGGTTCAACATTGGTCTTTGGTTGAGTCTGGTAGGTACAATTGGTGGCAAAGAAGTGTTTCCACTGCAGGGACCAGGAGAAGGTGGAGGCAAAAGGTGAGGTCTTTGGAAAGGACTGGTACTCCTGTGGGGCTAAGGTCTTTACAGGAAAGGTTCCTGAATGTTTCGGGTCTGTTTGGGTTCTGGATTCTGTATGGCAGTGGGATGGAGATTTCGAGGGTGGGGTAAATGTGATAGGTCTCCAAGGAATGGTTAGTCAGCTATGAAGGGATGTGGGGGATGTTTGGAGGTGGCTGGAGCGGTGATGGATAGTCATAGTGCAAGGCAGGAGTAGGAAGTGAAGGGAGTGGAGAGATTTTTGAGGTGGTGGTGGGCATGCTGCTGTAGTTCCTTGAGGCCAAGAGTTCCCCAACATGTGATATGAGATTCAGGAATTTATAGTTGCATAGCAAGAGAATTTTACTGATGGAGAAGAGACATTGCAAGGAGGTTTGAGCCAGATTGACACGGCTTTGCAGGATTATGTTGGTGAGGGTTAAGAACTAATGGAATCTGAACAGATGGTGGTCACTGTAGGATGAGTTGCAGCCAAAAATGGATAATTTGATTGTAGGCCATTTGGGGGAGAGGGATTCCATGAGCCAAGCAACAATGTAGGAACAATACGTGGGACTGGGTTCTGGCTAGGGATAAGGAAACTTTTCTATTTTGACACAGATGGAAGCAGCAAGTATTCAGGTGGAGCACAAAACCAGCAAAAATACGTAAATAATGTAGAGAGACACCCAAAAAAAAAATTGCAAAACTACACCAAAACACGTGGGAAAATCACAGAAAGGATAAAACTGATGAGTATGGGGAAACAAGATGAAATCTGAGGGAGGAAGCTGACACTGACAAGCAAAAACCAATTGAAATCAATGTAAACACATTATGAGAACAAAGAAATTTGGTAGGTTGGCTGGTTGATTCATCTGGGTAAAGGGACCAAACAGTGAAGTCATTGATTCCATGATCTCGGATGGCCGAAATAAAGGGAAGAACTACACTAATAGCACAGTCCAGACAAGAGGAAGGGATAACGTGCAGACAAGAGGAAGGGATAACGTGCAAACAAAGAGGGAAAAGGGACGTCAGGGCAGAAGAAGGAAGAAAGAACAGCAGGGCAGTGGGTAGGAACGGGGAAAATGAGGGGTGCCCCAGAAACAGCACCACCTACCCTCCCAACACCCAAACAATACCAGCATCATGATACAACAGGGACAGCACCAGGGGAAGAAAACACAATAAAAGGGGGAAACGAAAAAGCATAACAGACCTGACAAAATGTAGGGAAAAGGCAGGGAGAACATGGCTGGTACGGAGGCAACATCAACGTCTCCAGAACCAATGCCTATGCTAAATGAGGAACTCGAAGTCCAGACGAAAATCCAAGGACTTCTACCTGATAGTACAAACCACTTCTATAGAAAACCAAGGACAGACATAACCATGCAAGGGTCGTCCATTAACACCCAAGACAACGAGATGGGAGGGCACTTTTAGTGCAAAGGACCACAAGGTGGAGCAGTGCAGCAAAATATGGGTCACTGTGAGCGGAGTCCAGGAAGTAAAAAGGGGGGTGGCTAAATGGGGAGTAAAATCCCATTAGTCATTCTAGCATGGCCAATACAAAGATGGCAGAGGATGGTAGATTCCCGCCACGACAGACAGAGTGAAGAACGCCACACAGTGAGTGTCTCCTTGATGGCGCAAAGTTTATTACACAGCTGGTAGCCCCCCAAGAGTCCACCACTAAACAAAAAGGGACTTTATATAAAGCCACAAATCTACCCCCGAGCGGTCACAGAGAATAGGGGGGGTATGTGGCAGTCCACCATCACCACCACCCCCCCTCTCCCGCTGACAGAGCACTCAGCATCACCAAGATCGTCGAGAAAACCGTGGATGGCAAAAATCCCTGGATGGTGGGAGAAACACAGAGCAATAGCCTGAAGGCCACTCATTGAGCCTGTACATAACAAAACCTGGGTGAGGGAGAACTGTTTAATAAGAACAGAGGGCCCAATACGTAGCCAT
Organism: Schistocerca cancellata; assembly: GCF_023864275.1. Lineage (NCBI taxonomy): Eukaryota > Metazoa > Arthropoda > Insecta > Orthoptera > Acrididae > Schistocerca > Schistocerca cancellata. The sequence continues at coordinate 449,092,792 of NC_064634.1, read as the reverse complement.
CAATTCCACAGTAAACACCCCATGTTTGGCAGGCAAGAGATGGTGTTCTGTGACAACAGAAGATGTGAAAGAATATCCCACACGATCAGCGAATGTAGAGCCATCAGTGTCAAATAATGGCATCCTGAAACTCAAGTAACTGCGTTCGGAACAAAAAATGAAACACATTGGAGCAGTGGCAGCTTTCAGACCGCAGCAGAGATCCTTCTGAATCTGTGGCCAAGGTGGTCAGGAGAGAATGTGAGGAAGAGAACAAGGAGGCAAAATGAAAGTCATGGCAGAAAGAAGCGAGGCAGAGCCTAACCGGTAAACCTATCAGAGAGCTAGCAGTGGACGGGTGTCATTCTGCAGCTGCGGAAAGAATAGAGGAGGAGAGATGAGCAGGGGAAGGGTGGATAGTGATGCCACAGGAAACCAGGATCCCAGACTGCCAAATCGAAAAGGTAGGAATCAAAGTGCCAACCACAAGACTATCAACAAGACTAGTGTGAAAGGAACAGTGGTTGAATTGATACCACGATGGTGAACCCGGTCCAAGAGAAGCAGCATAGAAGAGGCAGCTGATCCATAAACTTGACAACCATAGTCCAGACGAGAAAGAACTAAAGCCAGGTAAAGGTGGAGCAAGGTAGAATTATCCACACCCGAAAAGGAGCGAGCAAGGAAGTGAGAATAAATGAATCTGTACTTAGGTCACCTGGAAGGGCAAGGCTCAGAATGGTAGGTTGCCACAAAAAACCCTGGAGGTTGTGGAATGTAGCCTACATCAATGATGACGGAACAGAAGAACCTAGAGAGGAGACAAAGCATTCCCAACACACCCATTTGCTCTGTTTGATTAAGTGACTAGTGGAGGACTGGTGACCTTTACAACATTGCAAGGCCCAACGACGATCACAGACAGTGGTGGCAATGGCCATGCTCCACCACAGAACTGGCCGAAAACGAACGGGACCCGTCAATCGGAGATCGGGCATGCTGGCAGTGCAAAGTATCTTATCGGACAAATCACAGATGACTTCATCAATACAACCTGACAAAGAAGGTGAAAACACAACCAGGGAGGTATACTGAGGCCTATCAGCATGATGGAAAGCACAGAGGAATAACCTGGTCAGTGGGAGGTGGGAAGCAAACGAGAGAATCAATGGGAATTGGTCACTATCACGGAGCCACCAGTGTAAGGAAGGAACAAGGGGAGGGGAAGAGAGCGAGAATCAATAGCAGAGATATGCCATATGTGGCACTAAAATGAGTATGGGAATGATCATTAAGAAGACACATATGGTGGTCTACAAGAAATTGGTCAATGGGGAGCCCCCAACTAAATGAAGAATCACTGTCCCATAAAGGGTTATGAACATTAAAATCTCTGAGGAGGAGGAGGAGGAAGTTGTTGAAGGAGGGCAGTCATAGCAGCAGACGTAGTTGGCCTCTCAGGAGGGAGTAGAAGTGGACCAAAATAGAAACTGCTTCCAGTGGGGTACAATGTGGGATCCATGAACTAACAATATCCATATGGACCAACGTCCAGACGCCACCAGAAGCCCTCAAAGGGCCGATACTGTTCAGACAGAAAGCATGGAATGCATGAGTGAGCACTAGTAAAATGAGACTACTGAAGAATGACACAAGCTGCTGGGTAAAAGGCAGTAAGGGGTTGCAATTCTGGTGGAGTGGCAGTAGTATCCATTACAGTTCCACTGAATATTCGCAGATAGGCTACAAAAATGGAAGGCAAACAGGCTGGACCCAGTCAGACCCCTGTGACACCATCCAACACCAACGACGACGGGGTGACATCTCAAAGTAAGTTACCAGATTCAGGCTGTGAGAGGGGAGTTGGCACCAACAGGGCCACGGCACGGGAGAGGGATGGGAGGGGGGGGGGGGGGGGCGGCTGGGTGTGGTGGCCTTGTCCTGGGACTTAAGTTACTCCTCCTCCTCTTTCATAGGTTGACAGGGGCAGGGCACAGAGGGAGAGCCGGCTTCTGCAAGATCCATAACTGAAAGACAGCAGGCAAACTTGGGGCACACAGACTATGTGTCCCATGGCCGAGTTGTGGTAATGGACCTCTGGTCTGAGAGAGACCAGAGAGGAGGGGGTTTTGGGAGGGAGCCCCATCACCAGCGGATCCCGAAGAAGGGGGGCACTTCTTCACCTGGTGAGGGGGAGTGGCACCTGGAGGGAAGGGCATGGGAACTGCAGGGGATGGGGAGACGACAAGGGGATTGGACTGGGTAAGGAAGAGGGAGGAAGGGGAAAGGACATACCTGAGGCAAAAGAAGAAGCATCAACACAGGATGAAATCAGTCGTGTTTCTGACGAGCCTCAGTGTAAGAAACGATCCAGGGGCTGACATCATCTTTTCTTCCTTATAAGCCAGGCAATATGGCGAGTGTGGAGAGTGACAGTCATGAGAATTAATACACACGGATGGTGGCACACAGGGGCTCCCCTCATGGAGTGGGTGTCCACAGTCACCACACAGAGGCTCTGCCGTACATCGGGAAGATGTGCCCGAAACACAAGCACTGAAAGCACCTCATGGGTGGCAGGATGTACGGCTTCACGTCACAGTGGTAACGCATAACCTAGACCTTCTCTGGGATGGTACCTCCCTCAAAAACCTGAATAAAGGTGTGATTGTCTTTACAACCTACTTGTACACACTGAACAAAATAAAATCTTCATTATTCCAGATTGGCCTGGAGCTCCCCCACAATTTGAAGGTTGAGAAACCCTGTAAAAAATTACTCCCTGGACCATTTTGAAAGACTGGTAAGGTGTAATGGACAATGGGGCGTCGTCAAGATGATCACAGACAGGAAGAGAAGCAGACTGGGAGATTTTTTGGTATTTTACACAAAAAATAACAGCTTTATGGCAGCAAATGTGTCCCCATCCATCTTAATACAGACCAGGTAGCGGGGAAAGGGTTTCTCTCAAGCTAACAAACCTGGCCTTCCTCACAGGGTACAGAAAGGGAAGGCAAGGCTGCAGGGCCAGAAGAAGCAGCATTCAGTGATCCCTTACCAACCAAAGAGACAATCGTAGAAGAACGGCCACGTTTGTGGAGCTTCATACATTTCATATGTAAAGCATCAGCCCTGATACCACACACGTCGATCAGGGGCTCTGCCTGTGGGCCCAACCCAGCCATAGTAAGGGCAGTCTGGCATGGTGGCTGTTGCCAGGAGTTCCAAAGTTCCGGAATGACAAGCAATCACTCCTAGGCACACATGGGAAGGCAACAGTTCAGGTATCAGAAATCTGACGCCTGTGTGGTCAGGGGGTTTAGTCAGATGGTTACATAATAGCCCCACCACATGAACTGGCTGCAAGCGTTAGTGACATAGTAGAGCAGAGGATGGCTTCAATGGGGATTCTACATCTTAGATTCTAGGGAGTGTGTTCTTCCCCAAATGGCTCACACTACAGTGAGAAAATTTAGAAGTGGAGGTCAAATCCCAAAGGAGGACAAGAATGCCAAAAAGGATGAAAGAGATGAGACATGGGAAACAAAACTGCAAGGAATAAAGGAAACCAGGTTGATAGCCAGGTCGACATAAGTAAGAAACGGAGAGATGGGAAGGAGGAGGCAGCAGGGAAGGAGCGACGACAAGGAGCAAGAGACACAGGAAGGAAATACAGCCGAGGAAGGAAGAATGGGCTGCAATGGGTCAGGGCCCTATGGTCACCACACACGTACTCACGAAAGAAATGTGAACCCCCTCGAGGCTAAAACAAAGGTAATGTGGCTAGCAGGTCTATGGGTGGATAAGTGTGAAGAAGGGGGACGGCAAATGTGACTAGATTAGGTGAACTTAGTATGTGCCCACTGGAATAGAGAAGGGAAGGAGTGGAGGGTGGGGAATGGTTGATAGGATGAGATACTAGTTCATGTGGCACAGGAACTTACAAAAAGTGTTTGGCCAAAAGCTTTGTTTGACAGTCTTTTTGTTGTGTGTATTTGTAACTCAAGATCTCCACTATATGGCGATTAGCAACTGTCCTTTCCATAATACTGTCATTATTCCATCGTGAAATTTTCCGTTGTTTAATAATACAGCTTTGTTATATGTAGAGAGAGAGAGAGAGAGAGAGAGAGAGAGAGAGAGAGAGAGAGAGAGGAGAAGAAAGGAAGGAAGGAAGGAAGGAAGGAAGGAAGAAAAATTATGATCCATCAACATCAAGGTCATTAGAGACAGAGCACAAGCTCAGTTTGCTTCAAGGATGGAGACGGAAACTGGCCATGCCTTTTCAAACGCATTTGCCTATAGTGATTTATGGAAAACCTAAATCTGGAAGGCTGGATGTGGTTTTGAACTGTCGTCCTCCCAAATGGGAGTCCAGTATTACAGTAAAAAATTCGTTTGTAGAATATGCTGAAAGTGACCCCCTACAACATCAATACATAGCCGTGCATGCCTAAGCATATTCAGGTATTAATAGTAGCAACTTCAGGGCTGATGATTTCTTTCAGTTCCTGTATTGTGTGTGGATTTGTATCATAGACTTAGCTCTTCAAGTATACCCACAGGAAAATAAAAAATAAAAAAATCACAAGTTGTTTGATACGGCAAACATGGTGGTCATAAATGTTTGGTTCCTTAGTGAAGACATTATGGACACATTTCAGGGATACCTTAGATGAGTGGCATGTTGCCACATCTTGCTAGAAGAACCAATATTGCATGAAATTGACAAGGAAATGGCTGTTGGATGGAATGATTCAGCATACAGAAAAGTAAAAAAAAACCTTTGGTGAAATTAAAAGCACAAAGTGTCAGCATTAATACTGCAATGAGACTTTCACTGTGAAGTGAAGAAGAGAGAATGGATAGGCGGAAAGAGTACACTGTAGGCTTTTATGAGATGGAGGAAATATCCAATGTGATGATTGATGAAGAACTGTGAGTCATAAGAAAGACAGAGGATCCAGCCAAACAAGGCAGAAGGACACCCAACATTCCTTTGGAATTTATGAAATCAGTAGGAGACGTGGCATTTAAGTAAACTTCCAGAAACATATCATCCACACAACCTCAAAGATAATAGGAGGAGATAAATGCAAGAGGTGCTGCACCATCAACTTAATGGCTCATCCATGTTGCTGAGCATAATATATAGAAGAATGGAAAAGAAATTTGAAATCTATTAGACCATCAGTTAAGATTCCACAAACATAGGAGCACCAGAGAAGCAGTTTGGACATTGCAATTGCTAATGGAAACACAACTTAAGAAAGATCAAGACATGCTCATAGAATCTGATGACTTGGAAGACGCGTTTGATAATGTAAAATTGTGCAATATGTTCAAAATTCTGAGAAAAGTAAGAGTAAGCAATAAGGAAAGATGGACAACATATAATATGTACACAAACTAGGTGGGAACAATGAGAACTGAAAACTAAGAACGAATGCTCAGATTAAAAAGGGGTGTAAACACAGGGATGTAGTTTTTCAATCCTAATATTCAACCTATACACTGAAGAAGCAATGATGAAAATATAAGAAATATTTAATAGAAGGATAAAAATTCAAGATGAAAGGAAATCAATGACAAAATTGCCTGATGACATTGCCATTCTTCATGAATGTGGAGAATTGCAGGATGTGTTTAATGTAATTAACAGTCTAATGAGAACAGATTATGAACTGACAGTAAACTAAATAAAGATGAAAGCAATCGGCAACAGACATAAGATTAGCAATAAAATTGGGGACCAAAAAGTAGACTAAGTTAAGGAATTCTGCTACCTTCGAAGAAAAATAACACATGATGAACAAATGAAGGGTTAACCTAAAAGCAGAACAGCACAGCCAAATTATCATGGGCTACAGGAAAACCAGGAACGAAAGTAATTGAAGCATTTGAAACGCAGTACTATAAAGAGACATCAAAAGTAAGTTACACTAATAAGATAAGAAATCAGTTGGTTCTCCACAGGACTGACATAGAAAGGCAAACACGGAAAACAATAACAATGATAAGGGACAAAGAAAAAACAGAAGTTAGATGTGGCAGACAATAATGACATAAATAAGGCACATCACAGACTTTAGATGTGAAAACGCAAACATTTGGTATTTTTTCTTTCCTTTTTCTTCTTCGTCCTCCCTGTTTGATTTACTGATACTTATGATACTACATTGTATTCTAGGACACCTCACCAGAAAACTTATTCATTGTGTCAAAGTGTGTAATAAGGATAATACATAGTGTACACTTTAAAAACTCTTACAGATAATTATTTAAAAAGTTTGTCATATTGACCACTCTCTTGCAACACATCTATTCCCTTATGAAGTTTGTTGTGAACGATCAATCACTGTTCAAAATCAGAAACAATCAATGTAACACTAGGACGAGGAATGATTTCCACTATACATTGCTGTATCTCACCCCGTATAATAAATATTTTGCATCTGCTCCACAATTCCTACTCCATTATCTTCAGGCTAGTGTTATTAAGAATCTAACACAGTTGAATTACCATTTGAAGAAAAAACTAATAATGTATAAAACATCCAAAATTGTGTAGCAGTAACTAGGTAGGCGAAAGCATATACACTATACAATACCTGACAGCCCCTTGACTATTAAAGGTGTCAATGAGAAACTTCGACCACAATGCAATTATTCTTAAAACAGAGAAGGTAACATTGTTATTATGGTTGAATTTGAGTATGATGAAAGTTTTGCAATTATTTGATAACACTAAAATTAGTAAAATAGGCAAATATCCCACTAAAAACTGTAACAATAGCACAAAGAAAAACTTAATAACTTTCTTTTTACTGATATAGCAATGGAAGACTATATAAACATGAAGTGCATTAAAGTCATGAGTACAACATAAAATACACAAAGACATCCCAATTCATCTCATTGGAAACTGTATGGATAGCCCTGTCTCAGAGATTAGTAAAAACCTGAGCGTCTGCTTACCGTATTTACTCGAATCTAAGCCGCACTTTTTTTCCGGTTTTCGTAATCCAAAATACCATCTGCGGCTTAGAATCGAGTGCAAAGGAAGCGTAAGTTATGAAAAATGTTGGTACGTGCCGCCACAACTACCTTCTGCCGTCGAATATATGTAGCGCTACGCAGGCATGCTTTGTAGGCACAAAGATAAATATTGGCGCCAAAACCACTGCGTCAGTAAATAAATTTAAAAAAAAAAAAAGGTGGAAGACGAGCTTTTTTTCTCCGCCCCGAGTTTCGACCACTGCATTTTCATACATTATCCAACGAAGCAAATACAAATTCCGTATTGTTCATCTTCGAATGTAGCACAATTTCAGTGTACTACGAAAATCTGACTGGCAAGACTGTTTGGGATGTTTGTCAATATGGCCAACTCTACGTTCTGAATTTTTTCCTATCTGTGAGAAGAGATGGTTGCTAATAGGAACGTGATGAAATTTGAATTACATACAGTATTTTCTTCATCATAAGAATAATACGAATATAAACATTTTGCCATGTATTCTTTCGTGTTTGCTGCTATCTCATTTAAATCCTATCTGCCTAATAAACTACGAAACTAGAGTGAGACAACAGCAAACGCGGAAGAATATACGTATCGTGTCATGTTTATATTCGTATTATTCTTATGCCTAATAGTGATACAGTCAGAAATGAAGCACGGCAAGTGACTAGATTTTTAAATCTAAGATGACTAATTTCTGTGCAGAATTTGATGTAATAAAGAAGTGGCCGCAACGATTTTCAAACGGGGAAAAATTTTCGCCTAACTCTCGTTCAGAACATGTTCTATCATACGCAGTCTATTATTTGATTCTTGTTGATCATTATCAAAGAAAGCAGCAGTGTAAGTAACAACAAATAGCAGTCTCTTGCCATTGTTTCGCTAATGAGACGATTCCTCTTTTTTTTTTTTATTTTTTTTTTTAATTGTACGCGGCGGTAGCGCGCACAAAAGCAAGCCAAGCCGTGAGCCGCGACAGGCTGTAAATGCATGACACAATGCAGTAATGCATTTTCAGCTTAGAGTGACGCAAACACCTATAACAAAGAAAACGACACTTATCAGATCAAAGCAAAATAAGCAATCGACTCAAACCAGACGAAGCACGTGAAAAAGGAAGGGTACCCGTATAAATACGGACGGAGCGCCTGACGCATAGCAATGGCTACGTGGTAAAGCTTAACTGCTAAGCTTACGACTCGAACTCAACTACTGTAGCTGTATCGTCATTCATTCGACCTAAATTGTGTCTCATATTACAATGGACCAACTTTGTTTCGATTTGGAGGTGCGGCTTAAAACTTTTCTCTCCCCTTGAATTTCGAGTCTCAAATTTCAGGTGCGGCTTAGATTCGGGATATATATATTTTTTTCCTTTATTTCGAGTCTCATTTTTCAGGTGCGGCTTAGATTCGAGTAAATACGGTAAACAGTCTCATAATTTGAGAAACAGTATACTGTTTACATCTCATAAAAGGTATACGTTTCATTTAATATTGTGATATATATTCAAATGTCTCAGTAAAGAAGACAACAGAGGTAATAAAGAAGAATGTATTATTAGAACTATCCACTCCTGTTAGTACTTAACATTCCATAGTACCATGTATACAAAACAAGACAGTCTTGCAATGGGCAACTGCCTGGCAGGAACATTGGCCATTATTTCTGTAAAAACTTTAGCAACATTTTCACCAATTTTCAACAAACAACAAGAGAATTTGGTAATACAACCAATATGCAGCTAATATATTGGTACTTTTCAAAGAATCTATTACCAAAATCGACACAACACATGACCAACTCCATAGCTTGCATACTAACATTTATAAAATAAATAGATGCTAATACAAGTATACATTTCCTAGACTTGCAAATTTCAAACATTAAAAGCCACCATCAATTTGTAATATTTTGTAAGCCCATCATCAATCGGTAATGAGTCCTGTCATCCAAAATGCCACAAGCAGGTCTATTTCAATTCAACGATACAGAGGCTTAGCAACCTTCCACTTGCAATCTTGCAAGAACTGGTTAACAATAATGATTTCATAGGAGGAGTGGTCACACGTCTATGAGTGGCAAGTTGAAAAATAGAATGTAGATGTAACTGGTGGAATTACATTATAAAGAGATGATGTCAAGTACAAACAATGGAAAGTCCAGGTTGTAATGTCAAGTGCAAAAAGACTAGGTACACCAAATTTATCCCAGTTAGATCCAGTCTCAGACCAAGTCACACATGTGATCAAGAAAACTAACATAGGTACCAGTTTTCATAGAAACAATACACTAGAAAAGATAATCTGACAATACTGGTAGAACCAACAAGTTTGAAAGATACTGACAGTGGAACATGCACAAAATTTTATATTGAGCAACCTGGGAGGACATTCAGTGAGGTTTGAAGAGCATACCAGGTAGGCAGAGTAGAACCTTCACATTCATTCAATAAATATTTAAGTAACACTAAGTTTCTAGTTGTGTGTTGAGAGGCAGTTTGCTCTAAATGTTGAAAATGTAAGTTAATGCAAGTGAATGCAGAAAAGCGATCCTGCAATGATTGAATAGGGCACTAGGTGTGCTGCTCGACACAGTCACATCGAGAAGTATCTAGACACACTGCTGGAATGTGAAATGAAACAAAACAAGCATGCAAAAGGGGTAGTAGCGAAAGCGAACTTGTTGACTTCGAGAATTTTAGGAAAGTGTGGTTTATCTGTAAAGGAGACCACATATAAAATAATAGAATAATACTGTGATCCATTCTTGAGTACCATTGAAGTGTTGGGTATCCCCACAATGTAGGATTTAAGGAAGACATCAAAGCAATTCAGAGTTGTGCTGTTAGACCAACATGTGAGTATTACAGAGAAATGCTTCATGAAGTCAAATGAGAATTCCTGTAGGGAAAACGAATATTCTTTTCGTGGAACACTATTGGAAAAATTTACAGAACTGTCATGCCAGTGCAAAATGATTCTACTGCCACCAATGTATGAGGGTAATCCCAAATGTAAGGTCTCCTTTTTTTAATATATAAGTACATAGACCTGTTTATTTTTACAATGGTTTACATCAGTTTACAGCTTGAATATTTAGCTATTTTTCGACATAATCACCATTTCCGTCAATGCATTTTTCTAGACGCTGTGGCAGTTTCTGTATTCCCATGCTATATCAGCTCATCGCCATGCTGTTCAGAAAGTTATGAACCTCTTCTTTCACCTCGTCGTCGGAGCTGAATCGCTGGGACCACCATTAACGCAGACAGAGCAATTCAGAACCGGAGAAGAGGAATGTTGAGCAAGGGCGTACACATTCTCCATGACAACGCTCGCCCACACATCGCTCGGCAAACCATTGCTCTCCTGTAACAGTTTCAGTGGAACATAATCACCCACCCACCCTATATTCGTGACTTTCACCTGATCCCTAAGTTAAAAGAACATTTGGTCGGAAAGCGATTCAGCTCCGACAACAAGATGAAAGAAGAGGTTCATAACTTTCTGAACAGCATGGCGGCGAGCTGGTATGACACGGGCATAGAAAAACTGCCACAGCGTCTACAAAAATGCATCGACAGAAATGGTGATTATGTCGAAAAATAGCGAAATGTCCAAGCTGTAAACTGATGTAAACCACTGTAGAAATAAACATGTCTATTTACTTACAACAAAATAGGAGACCTTACTTTTGGGACTACCCTCGTATATTTTGCATGAAGATATTAAGAGAAGATAAGAAAAATTAAGGCTCTTATGAAGGCATATAGACGGTCTTTATCCCTCACCCTATTTGCGAGTGGAACAGGAAAGAAAATTACTAGTGGTGGTACAAGGTACCCTCTACCATTCCCCTTGTGGTGGCTTGCGGAGTATGTATGTAGATGTGGACTGTGTAACCGGTTTTACCATTTCATCTCAAATAGCCCTTTCTCACTAAAATTCTAAGGACCATGGAATTGTATGACTACATTAACACACTTTTTTTGCATATTTGCAGTAAATTTTCCATATGAGACATTGGTACAAGAAAATGTTGTTTAATTGGTGGGTAACATCTCATCACATATTTTTGTCTCAATTTATTGTACTTGGTTTTTGGTTGTTATACTAAACCAGCTCATGTATGAACTGGGCTATAAACGGGATTCATGTTTTTTGTGATGTTCATCCATTATAAAGTAGGGCTGTCGCTATTTTCAAAAATATCGGGAATCCAATATATCAATATTAAAAAAACTATCATTATCAGCACTCGATCTATCGAAACAATATCACCATATTGACAGAAAAAAAATTGACATACCAGCTACACAGCTATATCGCCTGTTTTAGAGGTGTATATTCAAGTACTGATTTATTATTAGAATTGGGGCAAGAATTGAATGAAAAACACTGCATGTTTATGCTTGGCAAAAACCACATTGCTAACAATCTTAACTGCAAGTGGCACAATAAAAGGTATCCAATGGGTCCATCCTTCAGTTTCATCACTCATCAGATTTGTCTGGAACACTGTGTTGACCTCCCTGTTTCTTCATTTCTCCTAACACCAGTAAATTAGCGGCTCTAGTGTCAAAATTGCAGAGTAACATAGCAGTTTCTGTTGACAGCACCGAGTGTCGGTTATGTCAATGTTTCCCCCCAGCCGTCTGCATCCACCCGAAGGCCAATCTGATTTTTGTTCATTTTCAGCAACTGTTTTTGAAGAATGTCAATGTGAAGAAATATCACACAAGTTAAAGTTGTTTTTTAATGCAACTGGTGTGCTATTTCTTCACATCGGAAATCATGTACCCGTTATTGTTCACAGCCAAAGAGAAAGACTGAATGTGATGAAAACTCAAAAATTAGAAAGACAACTCCAAACAGTGAAAGTAAAATTGTGTTCTCCTACAATTTCAAGTACTTATCGAATAATGCAAAAAAATATTACACAAGATAAAAATATTGGTACTCGATATTGCCACTTCAATATCTCAGTGAAAAAAATTTTGCCACACTGTTTTTCAGAAACATCAATATATCAATGTAATAATATTTTACCAACAGCCCTATTACAAAGTACATTCAAACAAATGGATAAGTAATATTAGTGCTCCCTTTTTTAGCATCCAGGCTACTGAAAGTCTTTCAAGACAGATGACATGTGCTATTATCCCACACACTGTTCTTTATTTTTTTTTTTTAGCTTTTGCAGTATCCATTTCATAACGGCCGTAAGGTCGAAATTACAGTTGTCAAAACAAATAATTTTTACAGTCGATGGCAACTATGACATCTTTTAAAAAGTACTCCATTATAAAATTTCTCAACGAGTGAGACACTAGCCAGCAGGCACGACCATTACAAGGATACCAAATGTCCAGACAAATGAATGCCAGGCACCCCACTGTATGCTTCACCTAACGCCTGCATGCCCCCTCCCCCCTCCTTCATCATCACTGAGTCTAATGTACTGGACGACCACAGGCTCCCAGCTCACTAACTCGTTAGTTGGCCCCACCTGCCCACCTGAAAGTCTCCCATCAGGGCATGAAGCATGGACCACTCAAACCCTTAATCAGAGCCAGATCTGGAGCTCGGAGGGCCACGTCAAATATCAGAAAACAAGTTTCTCCTCATGGGATGAGGCTTTATAACAGCAGACGAGAACAAACAAAGCTCAGCTCTGAACTGCACACTGTGCCTTTTACAGTATGGGATCTAGTTAGCGCAATTCCATATAATAGTAATAATATTCAGCAATGATATAAATATGGCTTTTGGAACAGACAAATGTAAGAAAAATAGCATAGTCAAGGGAAAACACACTAAACAAGAAGATTACATATTGGATAACCACAGCGAATGCATAGAAGTGATGGAAAAAACAGATGCCTATAAATATCTAGGATACAGACAAAAAATAGGAATGGATAATAAAAATATTAAAGAAGAACTAAAAAAATATAGACAAAGACTAACAAAAATACTGAAAACAGAATTGACAGCAAGAAACAAGACAAAAGCTATAAATACTTATGCTACTCATTTGGAGTAGTGAAATGGAGTAACACAGACCTAGAAGCACTCAATACACTTACACGATCACAATGCCACAAATATAGAATACATCAGATACATTCAGCAACAGAAAGATTCACATTAAGCAGAAAGGAAGGAGGAAGGGGATTTATCGACATAAAAAACCTACATTATGGACAGGTAGACAATTTAAGAAAATTCTTTCTAGAACGAGCAGAAACTAGCAAAATACACAAAGCAATCACTCATATAAATACATCGGCTACACCACTGCAATTTCATAACTACTTCTAAAACCCTCTAGATCACATAACATCAACAGATACGAAGAAAGTATATTGGAAAAAGAAAACACTACATGGCAAGCACCCGTATCATCTAACACAGCCACACATCGATCAAGACGCATCCAACACATGGCTAAGAAAAGGCAATATATACAGTGAGACGGAAGGATTCATGATTACAATACAGGATCAAACAATAAACACCAGATATTATAGCGAGCATATTATTAGAGATCCCAATACCACAACAGATAAATGCAGACTTTGCAAACAACAAATAGAAACAGTAGATCACATCACAAGCGGATGTACAATACTAGCAAATACAGAATACCCCAGAAGACATGACAATGTAGCAAAAATAATACATCAACAGCTTGCATTATAACATAAACTTACAAAACAACACGTTCCCACATACAAGTATGCACCACAAAATGTATTGGAGAATGATGAATACAAATTATACTGGAACAGAACCATTATAACAGATAAAACACCACCACATAACAAACCTGACATCATACTCACCATTAAAAAGAAGAAATTAACACAACTAATCGAAATATCCATACCCAATACAACAAATATACAAAAGAAAACAGGAGAAAAAATTGAAAAATACATCCAACTGACTGAGGAAGTCAAGGACATGTGGCATCAGGATAAAGTTGACATTATACCAATTATACTATCAACTACAGGAGTCATACCACACAATATCCACCAGTACATCAATGCACTACAGCTACATCCAAACTTATATATACAACTACAGAAATCCGTAATTATTGATACATGTTCAATCACCCGAAAGTTCCTAAATGCAATATAACATATACCGTACAGTTAAAAGGAAGTCACGCTTGATCAAGGTCCGCGTCACTTTCCATTTTTGACCAGACATAACGTCTGAGAAAAGAAAGAAAGAATAATAATAATCATAATAATAATCGATGGTGGCTACCAAGAACACAATATGCAACGAATCCATGTGATCAGTTCCAAACCTTCCCCTCCCACTATTATGCTGGTGATCCCAAGCATTACAAGACATCTGTTATAATGCCAATTTATAGAACTACACACATTTAACAAGCAGCAGTATAGACCGTTATACATACTCAGAGAAGGATTTAGTAACTGATAAATATCAGCATTTAGTGTCACAACAATAAATTACTTTTCCAGAACATGTACATTTTCCTCACAATAAAATGTGGATGTTATCTTTCCATCAGGAATTAAATATTTTCCCAGTTTTGCATTATAGTAACATTTTTCCACTCCTGCACCACACAACAAATAAGAAATCTAGTCTCGGAATAGATGGCAGTGTTACATGTTAGTAGCTCTTAACATTGTGGAATGATGGTTTATAACACTTTGTCAGATCCCGACATAACACTGAAGTAATTCATCACTTACGTAACAAAAATAATTCTCTATGAGTACGCAAACTATTTAGAATGAATGATCCATTTACTGTAAGGCAAAATGTTTAATTATTCCACTCGCTGTCCATTTTCTACCGGGTGCATGTTATATTACTGTGAATATTGTCTTTATATCAGTTACAGCAAGAAACTTTACTTCAATCTTGACTGACTGCTGACAAATTAAAGTCTTGCTACATGATGCTATCAAGCCTAGTAACAGCAGATTATCTACATGGAAATAGAAGTGTTTCTCATAAATGAGCATCTACCATCTTATATTAGCAATCCATAGCACAAAAACATGTAATGGAATATAAGTGATATCAAATTATAATAGGTCCTACACCACAGAGTAGACAATACCTGTTTGTTGAAGCACTAAATACAATTTCAGACTGATACAAAGATGTAAAATTCTGTGTGGAGTACAAATAATGCAGGGAGTATAGATAATCACTCAGCAAATAGTGTCTCTGGGGTATGGGGGAGGGGAACAGGGAGGAGGGGGTATAGAATGCTCAACAGGTATACTAAAACGAACAAGGCAAATTGTTGCTGAACCTCCAGGCAATGTCCTCCACGGCTAACTAACAACACACATGCGCACATACACTGTGTGTGTGGAGGAAGGGGGGGGGCTACTGAAAGTGCGGACAATGTCAGGAAGCTCATCAATATTTTCAGTCTTGTCGATGAGCTTTGCAACACAAAATTACAGGTCATTATAGTCAGTTAGCAAAAAATTAGTAACAAAGAAATAGGTTTGTAAAAATATTTGTGAAAGTAAGGGAAGCAAACGTAGATGATTTGGGCTTCAATATGATGCACACCTACCCTCTCCCCGTCTTCCCCATCTTGATAGTGATTACAGGCCGATATCTGGCATATCCCAATGTCTAGGTTGGAAGGTGATAATCTGGTTGTATTGGCAAAACCAAATAACGTGAATGGCAAACAACGACTGTAGTAGCAGATATACCAGTACCCAGGCCTAACGTTTACATATATTTAAACGCCCCTTTCATCATAGGAAATGAAACTGCAATGTAAATTCAGATATATCGCAACTAAACTGTGAAAATAAGGAGGCGTGCGAAATACTTTTACCAAATTTGAGCACTTGACAGATCTTTCCTAAGGTGAAGATCAGTGAAAATAATTACCCTTTACTGTCCAGGAAGGAGAAATGGGGCGACTGTTGCTCAACATTAGGCTAGTATATAAATCGTAGTGTTCTAGTAACGGCATCAACATACATGCAAACGATTATTTGCATTCAGACTCCCGAGTCCTGCGACTATTAGACAGAAATTAAGTCCACAACACAAAAGCTGTGATTGTCATGAATCTGAAACACATACACTTTTATACAATGTATAATAAACAACTGAACGCTTATATCATTGACATGAAATTGAAGTAGATAATAACCCAATCATATTTAGATGTTTATTCAAACTGGTGAAACTATTTAAAAATACATATGAAAAACACTCTTGCCTATGCCAACCATTTAATGAAGAAATTGGGGGTCAACAGAAACATCCGATCTCACGCGTCGGCTTTGACCCGTGACGTAAGGGTGTTGTGGTGTGTGACGTCATTTCAATCTTTATAGTTTTGTCGCTACTCGTTATGTCTAATGAATCAATATTGTTTTTTTCTTTTTTTTATTTGTTTCTTTTTTTTATCTTTTGATTGACCTACACATTGATCTGTAGCGTAGCCCTGAATACGAGGTTAGGTTGGGAGTTTTTTTTTTTGGCGGGGGGGGGGGGGGGGTCGGGGGGGGGGGGGTCGCAGCTCCCCCCCCTGCCTGGCCTTGAGTACCACTTGTTTATTATTATCTTTGTTTGCTATCAATGTTAGCAGATTGTTCTTGTGAAACCTTTGTGTGTGTTCTTTTTCTATGTGTTTTCGTCTTTGTGATACGTATGCAACGTTTCTATATCCGCCATATTGGAATTGTCGTTTCCGCTATATTTGTGACGTCATGGGTCAAAGCCGACGGGTTAGATCGGACGCTTCCGTATTTCCGAAATTGGTGTATCGCATCTCCGAACCAGCCCAGAAACTTTGTTAGTCAGGCATATTTAAAGCAGCATGAAATAATTTTAACGATTACTATGTGGACAAATCGGTATAAATTTCAAAACAAGTTTCCACGAGCAGACTGACTGTTTCAGACTCAGCGAACGCACGAAATTAGGTTTTGCTTAACGTATTATGGCCTTCATGCAGAACACTTACCTCGAAAATTGTCGTATCAGAAGAAAATATTCACCAACGGATACAAACAGAAAATTGATATCGACTTCAAAGCCCCGCTGTACCTGACTAATGCCCGATTTAAACTAAAGAACGAGCAGGAGAATCCTCACCCTCTACCCAATTACGCCACGAGTAGCATCTAAACTGCTGTCACATTATTCTAATAACCGCTGAGAGCGTACACAAACAAGAACTTTCCCTACCGTCACAACAGTATTTTTGCTTACCGGTACTTTCAAAGCTGCTGCCGTCCTCTGGTTCTTGACCATCAGGAATTAGGATGTGACGCTTAATCTTTTGCATCCTCTTTTTCATAATACTCCCTCAGATATCACTTGAGTTCGCGGTCCTGGCTATGCAGCAGGCTTTGTTCCTCCGCTTCACTTAACATTTTTCGTTTCTACCAGTCGTCGCACTAAAATCAGCAAGAACTACAAAGTAGACTTCTTATTAAACAATGAGAGACGACAGCACCGGTTACACGTGAGACATTCACTGTTGCATTTCAGATTGTTGTGGTCTTCAGTCCTGCGATCCGCGCGCATTACTTTTGCACCGTAGCTCATGCTCTTTCAGTCATTGGCTGGCTTCGTGCGGTCGAAACGACGCTGTGTATCTTCTTCTTCTTTTTTTGTTTTGTTTTTGTTTTTGTTTTTGTTTTGTACAGGCGTCTAAAGCTAGCGAAATGAGGGATGCTCAATTACCTGACCTACTGATAGATGGCTCTAGCGTCAAGCTACCGCTAGCTTTAGACGCCTGTGTCTGTATGCGCCACAGAAATAGGTGCCCATTTAAGACAACAGAAACAGTACGTGTCAGTATACCTTAATTTAGCTGCTAACGACTCTTCACTGGCAGTATCCGTCAAAACCACAGTTAACCTATCTTCTCTGGTGATGTAGTTATTTTTCATATCTGTGAATGTTGGTTCGTCGCGAATGATATTGCCGATCCTTTGCTTGAATCTATTCCGAGTGATTTTGTTACATTTTTAGTTCCCTTGCCCGTCAAAGTATTTCTTCTCCAATAGTTATCACATACCATTTGTGTGTGTGTGACGGTCTTGATCCATATTGTAATACTTCAGTTATAATTACAATACCAAATATCCTTAATGAAATTGTAGCGGAACGACTACAGTTTTTGGCTAGTAATGTTAAAGTCCTGCGTTCAATACCCAGTTAGTAATCATTGAAGTTTTTTTTCTGGTAGAAAGATCTGGAAGGAGGTTCCTTCTGCCTTGGGAAACCAACAGAAAAGCTACTTGAATATAAAAGGAGCGAAACTGACGCGCAAATCGCTAACGTAACGGTTTACGTCGAAAGGCTTGCTTCAGGATTGGTGACACATTTGTTAACAGCAGAAGCATCAGCCTTTATTTTTTCGGGTTGGTGAATGAGATGCTCTATGCATTACAACTACAGATCTTATTCTTTCCAAGATTCCAGACCAGTTCTACAGAATTTAGGTCGAAACTGTGTGGCGGAACTAGGAAGGGAACCTTTCCTTGCAAGATTTTTTCACTATAGTTAGGGTCAAGTCTGTTCTGCGCATCTACGTCACGCATTCTCCGACAACCAATATGTGTTCAGTACTGTTCTCAGATCTCTGCTGTGAAAGTGGTTGCCATCGTGAGCATTAAACGCGACCATAGCGAGTTATTTGCTAAACTTTAATTCCATTTCTTGCAAGTTGTCACGGTCGATGGTAGAGATAAGCAACAAATTCGCACAGGCAAGAGAGAATCATAATTTGCAGCAAACACGCTTTTTTCTAGCGCAGAGCACGTGTATGCGCTTACGGCAATAGTCGCTTGAAACCGGCAAACAGTGCAATCCCCGTCCATATCTCGATCTGCGCGAACAGTTATCATTCATAGATCAGACTATAGAATAAGCAGGAGTTGGAATTTCCTTGCCGCTCCGTATTACAGGCGTCGCAAAGGATCATGGTAACGTGACCGTAGAGTCATCTATCGTTAAATCCTGTAGTTGAGCGTGACCCGTGACACCTGGACTCGCAAAGGATCATGGAGGCTTGACGCTAGAGCCACCTATCGGTAGGTCAGGTAGTTGAGCATCCCTCATTTCGCTAGCTTTAGACGCCTGTGTGTTTTGTGCTGCTGCTCCTCCAAAAGTAAAACTGAGCAGTGAGCACTGTGAAGTGACGTAATGGCCATGGGGATCGCCGAGAGCTTCTGGTTTTGTGAGGGTCGCACTCGAATCCCGTCACAGATAAGGGTTAAGATCTTCATTCATTTCAAAATAAGAAAAGAAAAACCGAGTAACACACAACAGAAAGTAAACCCACGGCCTAGACTATGGTAAAGCGCAGTACTCAAAACATGCGCTAACGGCTATAGCGCAATTTTTTGCTGAGGTTGCGGTATCGTAAATATGGTACGTCAGGCCCGACATCAACCGGTATCTTAAACAACCACAGATAAAAAAACTTCATCAATAAAGTGTCTGTATAACAAAGACTGCTCTCCAATGTTATACGGGTCCTTCAGTAGCACGCCTTTTAAATGAACGTTCACGCAGCACTGAGACGCCTGGAAGCGTGTATTTCCACTAAGCGTGTTAACAATATAGCGAATACAGACATCACTAACCAATGTGAACAACGCAAGAAACCCACACCAACAGAATATACGTATATCAACACACACTGCACTGCTAGACGCAAAACAGAAATGGATTATATTCGAACTAAGGTTGAAGAGGGAAAAAGCTCTTGGGAACTGGTAAAGGTAACAAGTAATGAACGAACAGGGTACAGTCTTTAACTCGAACTACATTTGAGCTTGTAGGTAGCTAAAATCTAAATACTCTGCAAAACACGGAGAGGTGCATGGCAGAGGGTACGTCCCACTGGACCAGTTATCAGGTTTCTTCGTGTTCCATTCATGTATGGAGTGCGGGAAGAATGGTTGTTTGAATGCCTCTATGTGTGCAGTAATTATTCTAATCTTATTCTCACGAACCCTATGTAAGTGATACATAGGAGATTCTAGTATTTTTCTAGAGTAATCATTTAAAGCTGGTTCTTGAAACTTCATCTGTAGACCTTCTCAGTATAGTTTATGTCTATCTTCAAGAGTCTTCCAGTTGAGTTCCCTCAGTATCTCTGTGACACTCTCCTGTGGATCAGACAGACTTGTGACCATTTTTGCTGCTCTTCTCTGTATACATTCAATATCCACTGTTAGTCCTATTTGGTACAGGTCCCACACACTTGAGCAATATTCTTGAAGTAGTCGCACTAGTGATTTGTAAGTAGTCTCCTTTGTAGACTGATTACACTTTCCCAGTATTCTACCATTAACCTGAAATCTACCACCTTCTTTACCCATGACTGCATCTCTGTGATCATTCCATTTCACACCACCACAAAGTGTTACATTCAGGTATTCATATGAGTTGGCCAATTCCAACAGTGACTCGTTGATATTATAGTCACTGGATACTACATTTTTTCGTTTTATGATGAGCACAATTTTACATTTCTGAACGTTTAAAGGAAGTTGCCGATCTTTGCAACACTTTGAAATCTTATCGAGATCTGACAGAATTTTTATGTAGCTTCTTTCAGACAGTACTTCATCATAGATAACTGCATCATCTGCAAACAAGTCTAAGGTTACTATTGATATTATCTCCAAGGTCATTAATATACAACATGAATAGCAAGGAACCCCACACATTTCCCGGGGGCACACCTGAAGGTACTTCTACATCTGATGATGACTCTCCATCCAAAACAACATTCTGCATCGTAGATAACATTCTGCATTCTCACTACCAAAAAGTTCTCAGTCCAATCACAAATTTCACTTGAGACCCCATATGATCGTACTTTTGACAATAAGTGAAGATGTGGTACTGAGTCAAATGCATTTCAGGAATCAAGAAATACTACCTCTACCTAATTGTCTTGGTCCAAAGCTTTCAGGGTGTCATATGAGAAAAGCTGAGTTTCACATGATCAATTTTTTCAGAATCCATGGTGGTGGGCAAGATTCCTCATTATGTTTGAGATCGGAATATGCTCTAAGATTCTACAACAAATCAATGTCAAGGATATTGGTTGGTAGTTTTGTGAATCAGTTCTACTAGATTTCTTGTAGGCAGGTGTGACCTGTGCTTTTTTCCAAGAACTGTGCATGGTTTTTTGTTTGAGATATCTACTGTGGATTACAGTTAGAAGAGGGGCTAACTCAGCCACAAATTCAGTATAGAACCTTACAGGGATTCCATCAAGTCCTGGAGCTTTGTTCAATTTTAAAGATTTCTGCTGTTTCTCTTTCCAGTGGTACAAGGATTAAATTGGGGCAATTCTCCTGGATTTTTTTTAAAAGGAAAATGTGAAAATGCATTAAGCATTTCAGATTTTGCTCTGATGCCCTCAATTTCAGTTCCTGTCTCATTTGCTACAGACTGGACACCTACTTTGGTGCCATTAACAACCTTTACATACAATCAGAATTTCTTTGGGTTCTGCGAAATATCATTTGACGATACTTTTCTCACTGTATCACTGAAGCCGCATTGCTCTCTTGATGGCCAAACACATTTCATTCAGCATCTATCTATAGCCGTACACTTTGTTTTAAACCTATTGGGAAGATCAATGTTGAGTTAAAGAAACTGTGGTGAAACCAAAACAATATATGGTGCCTAAAAAGACATTTAAAACAGTGAGAGGCATTTCAAAAGATTGTTTATCAATTAGAAGGACAAGCAACAGGTTTGAAGTTCTTCAAACAGAGGACAAAAATAATATTTCTGCAACTAGGCGTAATGTGAACAGTTTAGTATTAGAGGAGAGTCCACAAAGCAAACAAACGGTGGTAGGCCTAAAAAATTCATCCTCCCAATATAATACATAAGAAAAGGCTGTAGGTTTAAATACTGAAAAATCCAGTTTATTAATGACCAAAAAAAGTGTAGACAAGGACATCGTCACAAAAGTATCTAAAATCGCGACTGATAATCATGGATCTGTATTGAAATTATGTGACAGTAACATTGTGGACAGAAGTGTAAATATTAATTATGAAAGCAGGGACACTGTGAAACATAATGTTAATGGATCAAAAAAGATTCTACTGTTGTCAGATGCTCAAGACAGACATTGTGCTTCAATTTTAAGGGAAACTCTGGAGACACAGTGCAGTGTGTCTGCAGTGATCAAACCAAATGCATTGTTTGGGAATGTGATCAACGATGTAGACAAGTTAACAAAAGACTTTACCTTAGATGATGTAATTGTAGTTCTTTCAGGCTCAAACAACGTTGATAAAAGCAGTAACAATCTTATGATTACCACAAAAAGATTATGTTCAGTAATTACCAATACCATAATTGTGATGTGTACAATTCCCTATCATTATGATAAACCAGAAAACAACCTAGCAATCTATACACTAAATAGTGCAATAATGGACGTGGAAGGTGTGTACTCCAACGTCAGTGCCTTGGATGTGAATGCTATATTGCACAGAGGGCACTTCATATATCATGGTTAAATAGAAGAGGAGCAAGCAAACTATGTGCAAGCATTGCTATATTAATAAGGTCCTGCAGGAAGGTAAAACATACCTTAAAAACAATTCACCTACAAAAAGTAGTGAAGACATTAGATTGATTGATTGATTGATTTATTTTTATTGCCCGAAAACAAAACATTTACAGGGATGTAAAGCTTGTATAAGCAACGTCAATAAATGTACAAACAACAATGACAATAAATACACAAATAATTAATCTATGTTAGAAATTATGCTCACAGAAATCTTCCATTGTATAAAAACAATTTTGAATTAATAAAGTTCTTACAAATATCTTACATTTTTTCAGCTCCAGACTCTTAACTGATTCTGGTAGTTTATTAAATAGCTTTACAGATGTGTGTTTGAAGCTGTTTAGAGTTTTGGTATATGAGCAGTAGTCTTTTCTTACATCATTACAGTGTCATGTGTTATAACTATGTACACCAGAATTCAGATCAAAACTAGACAAGTTCATTTTAATGTACAAGAGACATTGAAATATGTATATACATGGCAAGGTCATAATACTAAGTTTAATAAATAATTCTCTACAGTGAGTTCTAGGTGGTACTTTACATATCAGTCTGACAGCTTTTTCTCGGCTGTAAATAAGAGAATTAGGCCTAGCAGTACCAGTAATAGTAGTATTAAATGAAAAACAAGAAACCACAATGGAAATGGCAGATACACTAGGAACAACAGCTACAGTATCAACAACAGCAGTAATACAACAATCAGATGCCACAACAGAATCACCATCAGGAGCAGGAGTCACTCAAGCCACAGCAGGAGTGGTGGCTTCAGTTCAAAAAGAAGTAACAGCAACAACAGCAGCAGTACAAATACCAGATGCCACAGCAGAACCACCATCAGCAGCAGTAGCAGCAGAAACATCAGCAGACAGTCAAGCCACAGCTTCATCTCATAAAGAATTCATCACAGTGGAAACTGTGAAATCACCAGGAGCACCAACAGCAACAGTAGGCATAGTCACAACAGTAGCTGACAATCCACCATCAGCCATGGCAGAACCACTACCACCACCAGTAGTAGCAGCAGCAGATGGATCAGTATCATCACTAATCCCAGTAACAAGACCAAATACTAACAGGGTGAGCAAATAGAAAACAGTGCTTCCCTCCCATCTAAATGATTTTTTAGTGGCAGGTTGAAAGGGGAGGAAGATCTCAAGGTAAACAGACTCAAACACAGATCAGAGAGTTTTAATCTGCTTCATTGGTGTGGTGTCACCGCCAGACACCACACTTGCTAGGTGGTAGCTTTAAATCGGCCGCGGTCCATTAGTACGTGTCGGACCCGCGTGTCGCCACTGTCAGTAATTGCAGACCGAGCGCCACCACACGGCAGGTCTAGAGAGACGTACTAGCACTCGCCCCAGTTGTACGACGACTTTGCTAGCGACTACACTGACGAAGCCTTTCTCTCATTTGCCGAGAGATAGTTAGAATAGCCTTCAGCTAAGTCCATGGCTACGACCTAGCAAGGCGCCATTAACCCTTTCTATAGAGAGTCTCACTTGTATCATCAAGAATGCTGTATACAAATGATGGAGTAAAGTTAAGTATTCTAGCAGCTACGTACTTTTCTTTATAGCATTCATAACGTATCCTGTTCCAGACCTCACGCCCGTCTGCGTTAGATTATAGCGTGCATTTCGGCCTCCTCTATCTACAAGGTGTTGGCACATTTGCCAACACATCAATTGGAATGTACAATGTTTATCTAATAAGTTGGAAGAAGTGGAAGATGTCATAGAGACTTACCACAAAGATGTAGTCTGTCTCGTAGAACACTGGTTTAAGCATGAGGAAATAGATCTATACTGCCCTGAGGCCTACACCCTAGCTCACAAATATAATAGAACTAATGAAAATCGTGGTGTATGGGTGATATTTCTAAGAAAAGGGATTAAATATGAACCAATAGCAAAAGTTAAAGCATTATCTTTAGAAATGTTCTGTGAAATTGCAGCTGTTTGGTTAACAGATTCAAATGTAATAGTTGTAGCTTTGTTCTCAGCTAATACTGGAGGCAATTCAACACATGATTTTGTTAACAAGTTAGTGTCTTTACGTGAGACAGTCTGTAAGTATAAGTGTAGGATAATAATCTGTGGAGATTTCAATTTGAATTTTCAGTTGTCCACTATCTATAACTCATACATAAATAATTTATTAAATTATTTTGGTCTTTATATTACAACCACTGAAATAACAAGGCCACATTATAAAGGTACAGGTACCTGTATTGACAATATAGTTGTATCAAATGAGTTAATACACCTCAAGTCAGAAGTAATTAAGACCTGAGTATCTGACCACTGGCCACTATTTCTTAGAACACATATAAAAAGAAATTGTACACTGACTCAGTGCACATGGCAAGAAAGAAAGTATGTGTAGTTAATTATGATAATCTAAATATGTGTAAGTCTCATATTGATAGAAGTAATTAGTTACAGGTTTACCGAGAACATGCAATAGATGAAAATGTTGAAGATCTTAATCTACTCTTTCTGTATATGCTAAGATATCCTTTCCCAAATGTTGAAGATCAAGAGGGAGTGTGATCAATATTATGAATTGTATAGAAGTACAGGTTCTCAAGTAATTAAAAACTTGCTCACGGTGAAAAAGAAAAGATTAAGACAGACCTTAAAGGAAGCTAGGTGTAAAAAAATGAAGATATAATATTAACATCTTAAAATAAGACACGTGCAGTGTGGAAGATCATTAATAGTCAGTGCAATAGGAAAATGACTTCACAGGCTGAAAGCAGTAATCTGAATGCTGCACAGTTAAATACATTCTTCCCTGAGAAGGTGCAAGAAATAATAAAGGTGATTGGCACTTCCAATATAGCCACTGACCACAATTATTACCTGAGAAACACCACAAAGCCCGAAAGTACATTTAGCTTTAAACTGGTCAAGGTACAGGATGTTACTAATATACTGAAGAAAATGATGAACAGTTTTAGTAATGATGTTTATGGTTTAAGTTCAGTCATGTTAAAGTGTGATTCAGTTTGACTGGCAGATTTGATAACACATGTAGGAAATACATATGTATTGGAGACTCAGTTCCCAAAGGCACTTAAGTTTGTTAAAGTCACTCCAGTACACAAAAAAGGCAGCGTTTCAAGTTGTGGTAATTTTATGTCTGTTTCAATTGTGCCACCCTTGTCTAAAGTGATAGAATCTTTACTAAATAATCAAATAGTAAAATACTTTGAAGAAAACACAATCTTCACTGATAGTCAATTTGGCTTCATGTAAGGGTTAGGAACTTTTAAACTTTTAAATCTGCCTGATCACTTTTAACACAGTGTGTGAAGCAACTAGAAAGTAAGCTGGTGGTTCAGAATAAACTCTGATTTATCAAAAGCTTTCGACACTGTGCCTCATGAAATCTTATTGAACAAACTGTAAATCTATGACTTTACAGGAAGTGCTCTGGAACTGATAAAATCTTATCTAAGTGATAGAGTACAGAAGGTGGTTTCTAATGTTACAAAATCAGATTACTTACCTGTGGGCATGGGTGTCCCACAAAGTCCTGTACTTGGCCCAGTTCTATTTATTATTTATATAAATGACTTACCATGTAACATACACTCCTGGAAATTGAAATAAGAACACTGTGAATTCATTGTCCCAGGAAGGGGAAACTTTATTGACACATTCCTGGGGTCAGATACATCACATGATCACACTGACAGAACCACAGGCACATAGACACAGGCAACAGAGCATGCACAATGTCGGCACTAGTACAGTGTATATCCACCTTTCGCAGCATTGCAGGCTGCTATTCTCCCATGGAGATGATCGTAGAGATGCTGGATGTAGTCCTGTGGAACGGCTTGCCATGCCATTTCCACCTGGCGCCTCAGTTGGACCAGCGTTCATGCTGGACGTGCAGACCGCGTGAGACGACGCTTCATCCAGTCCCAAACATGCTCAATGGGGGACAGATCCGGAGATCTTGCTGGCCAGGGTAGTTGACTTACACCTTCTAGAGCACGTTGGGTGGCACGGGATACATGCAGAGGTGCATTGTCCTGTTGGAACAGCAAGTTCCCTTGCCGGTCTAGGAATGGTAGAACGATGTGTTCGATGACAGTTTGGATGTACCGTGCACTATTCAGTGTCCCCTCGACGATCACCAGTGGTGTACGGCCAGTGTAGGAGATCGCTCCCCACACCATGATGCTGGGTGTTGGCCCTGTGTGCCTCGGTCGTATGCAGTCCTGATTGTGGCGCTCACCTGCACGGCACCAAACACGCATACGACCATCATTGGCACCAAGGCAGAAGCGACTCTCATCGCTGAAGACGACACGTCTCCATTCGTCCCTCCATTCACGCCTGTCGCGACACCACTGGAGGCGGGCTGCACGATGTTGGGGCGTGAGCGGAAGACGGCCTAACGGTGTGCGGGACCGTAGCCCAGCTTCATGGAGACGGTTGCGAATGGTCCTCGCCGATACCCCAGGAGCAACAGTGTCCCTAATTTGCTGGGAAGTGGCGGTGCGGTCCCCTACGGCACTGCGTAGGATCCTACGGTCTTGGCGTGCATCCGTGCGTCGCTGCGGTCCGGTCCCAGGTCGACGGGCACATGCACCTTCCGCCGACCACTGGCGACAACATCGATGTACTGTGGAGACCTCACGCCCCACATGTTGAGCAATTCGGCGGTACGTCCACCCGGCCTCCCGCATGCCCACTATACGCCCTCGCTCAAAGTCCGTCAACTGCACATACAGTTCACGTCCACGCTGTCGCGGCATGCTACCAGTGTTAAGGACTGCGATGGAGCTCCGTATGCCACGGCAAACTGGCTGACACTGACGACGGCGGTGCACAAATGCTGCGCAGCTAGCGCCATTCGACGGCCAACACCGCGGTTCCTGGTGTGTCCGCTGTGCCGTGCGTGTGATCATTGCTTGTACAGCCCTCTCGCAGTGTCCGGAGCAAGTATGGTGGGTCTGACACACCGGTGTCAACGTGTTCTTTTTTCCATTTCCAGGAGTGTAGTTGGGCCGTCAACTAGGACATACTTATTTGCAGATGATCTTGCAGTCTGTATAACTGCAGAAACAGCACAGAAGGTGAAATATGAAGCAGACCAAGTTGAAAATTGGTGTAAAGCTAATTCCCTTTGTGTCAACCGAAAAAAATACAAGACCTGTGTGTATCGTGGAATAGTAACACTGAATTTGAGCAGAGCTCAAATGCTGTTAATTTTATTGGAATCTTAAGTGATTGGAAATTATTCTGTGGCAGCCATATAGAAAAAGTGGAAAGCAGCATTAACAGTGGAATATTTGCTCTAAGGAAGTTTCGTCTTTGTCTAAATGTGCTAGTACTTAAAGTGGTTTATTTTGCTTTAATACACAGTCACATTTCCTATGGCACAATACTGTGGGGACATCAAAGCAGGGCAGCTAATGTCTTCAAACTACAAAAGAAGGCACCCAGAGCTCACTGTGGGCCAAGCTTTAAAAAATTACAGATTATGACCCTACTATCCATATTTATATTACAGTGTGTAATGCATATTAAGGAAAATTATTCCAGTTATCAAAAGTATGACATGCAACATAATTATAACACAAGAAACAAGCAGGACATAGTTTCTTTCCAATGTAACTACAGAAATACACAAAAATGCTTCCTATACAAGTCCATAAAATTTTTTAATGCCATATCCCAACATATCAGCGATTTTCCAATCCAACAATTCGAAAAAAAAGTAAATGAATTTCTTCTTGATCTCAGCATTTATGAAACTGATTAATTTTTGGAGAGACAAAGGATGAGGTATGACTACACTTTATGTGATCAGTTTGTATATGCTTCTATATCTGAGTAAGTCTGTAATTGGCTACAATTACTATGCAATATCAATTTGTACCAGAAGTTTCTCTGTTTTGTATTTGTTTGAAGGTACTGTAATTATTTGTGTAGTATTTATATTTTGTAATATTTTTCTCATTTTTGTAATTATTTGTGTAACATTTATACTGTGTAACATTGACTTCTGTAATGCCTCAGATGATCGATGAGGTCTCTACAACAATAAAAATCAAATGAAATGAAATCAAATAATTGCTGTTTCTTTAGAAGCATCTTTACAGTCACTGTTTACCATGGAGGTTTCCTCCCATTACAAACTGTTCTACTGGCACATAGCCATCTTGTGCATGGTTAACTATTCTTTTAAATTTGAGCCATAGTTCCTCTACATGCTTGTGCCCTGTGCAGAAAGTTTCAAGTTCCTCACAGAGATATAACACTACTGACTTTTTGTCTACTTTACTGAACATATATATCTTTCTGCTTGTTTTAGTTGTCCTTTGTATTTTGACATCATTGTTGCCACAACCATGTCATGGTCACTGATACCAGTCTCAATGTGAATATCCTCAAAGAGGTTAGGTCTATTTGTTGCCATTAGATCCAATAAATTTTCGTTATGAGTGGGGTTCCTAACTATATGTTGTAGGTAGTTTTCAGAGAAGGCATTCAGTAATGTTTTACAGGTTGAGTCATCATGCCCACCACTAAAAAAACTGCAATTTACCCAATCAATTGTTGGATGATTAAAGTATCTGCTGACGATTACAGTATGACTGAGGAACTTACATACATGTGAACTGAGGTTTTCTCTAAAGTTTTCGGAAGATGAGTCTGGTGGGCGACTGAAGGATTCAGTTATCATTTTATGCCCTCCCCTGACACTGAGTCTTGCCCAAACAATCTCAAACACAGATTTAATTTCTATCTCAGTGGACCTGAGTTTCTTTTCTACTGTGACAAATACACCACCTCCATTTCCCATTTGCCTATACTTTCAATATACTCTTAAATTTTCCCCAAGAATCTCACTCCTATCAGTATCAGGTTTCAGTCAGCTTTCTATATCTACTATTATGTGAGCCCCATTGCTTTCCATGAGCACTTCAAACTCTGGCATTCTGTTGTGAAGGCTTCGGCAGTTTACCATTAGGATTTTAATACTCTCATCTGTGGGAGGCATGTCCTTCAGTCTTACACTGATACCTCCTCATTTCCTACAGCTATCATTATCTGGATTGGATGGAGAGCAACCTAATTTAAAAAAAAAAACCTTTGTTGACCCCTCGCACAGTCAGCTACCTGAGTAGCAGCCTTCGTTGTGTAGTGCACAGCTGAACTATTTAGGGGGTGCTACAGTTCTCAAACCTGTGGACAAGACCAGCAAGTCACCTAGCTTGTCATAGAACCTTCATAGTCTCTGATTCAGTCCTTCCACTCAACCCAGAACCAAAGGACCACGATTAGTTCTTGGGACAATGCTGCAAATTGTGAACTTCATTGAAACTCCATGCGGAGGCTTGTCTTCTCAACCTTGTCTGCCGTCACTGGAATGACCTCATGACCCAAGTATGACCTTACAGCCCAGACAACAGGCATCATTTGTTCCAATAAGTGCAACAGTCTGCAGTTGGTTGCACCCTGTTCCCTCAATGGTTGGAATAGCCTCTTCAACATGTTGAATGAGGCCCCCAGGCATACACACTGAGTGCACCAAGTGTCCTTTCCTGCCCCTTGCTGTGATTTACCTAAAGGGTACTATCATTTGCTATATGTTTCAACTGCTGGTGATTAATAGACTCCTTCCCTTTTGTGTTTGCCTCATCTTGACACCGGACAAAACAGGTTTCCCCAAAACAAGTTAAGTGAGTTCCGTTGGCTCAGTTTCAGTTTCAATGAAAGACAGAACCTCAAACTTCAAATGTGGTCGGGTGATTGGGAGTCACTTGTGTCATACATCTGCACATGAGATTTCCACGCTCCTGAACATCCCTAGGTCCACTGTTTCACTGTTTCCAATGTGATAGCGAAGTGGAAATGTAAAGGGACACGTACAGCACAAAAGCGTACAGGCCAACCTCGTCTATTGACTGACAGAAACTACCAACAGTTGAAGAGGGTCGTCATGTGTAATAGGCAGACATCTATCCAGACCATCATACAGGAATTCCAAACTCCATCAGGATTCACTGCAAGTACTATGACAGGTGGGAGGTGAGAAAATTTGTATTTCATGGTTGAGCAACTGCTCATAAGTCACACATCATGCAGGTAAATACCAAGAGACACCTCATTTTGGTGTAGGGAGCGTACACATTGGACTATTGAACAGTGGAAAAATGTTGTGTGAAGTGACGAATCACAGTACACAATGTGGCTATCCAATGGCAGGGTGTGGGTATGGCAAGTACCTGGTGGATGTCATCCGCTAGGGTGTGTGGTGCCAACAGTAAAATTCGGAGGCGGTGGTGTTATGGTGTGGTCGTGTTTTTCATGGAAGGGGTGGCACTCCTTGTTGTTTTGAGTGGCACTATTACAGCACAGGCCTACTTTGATGTTTTAAGCACCTTCTTGCTTTCCACTGTTGAAGAGCAATTCGGGGTAGACGATTGCATCTTTCAACGTGATTGAACACCTGTTCGTGATGCATGGCCTGTGGCAGAGTAGCTACATGACAATAACATCCCTGTAATGGACTGGCCTGCACAGTGTCCTGACCTGCATTGTAAAGAACACCTTTGGGATGTTTTGGAATGCCGACTTCATGCCAGGTCATACTGACCGACATTGATACCTCTACTCAGTGCATCACTCCATGAAGATTGGCCTGCCATTCTCCAATAAACCTTACAGCACCTGACTGAACATATGCCTGCGAGAGTGGAAACTGTCATCAAGGCTAAGGGTGGGCCAATACCGTATTGAATTCCAGCATTACTGATAGAGGGCGCCACGAACTTGTAAGTCATTTTCAGCCAAGTGTCCAGATACTTTTGATCACACCTTTGGTACCGATAGCACAGGTGCACGACTCTTGGGAGCTCTTTCAACACACCAATTCACAGCAACTGTCTATCATTTGACAGTAGTCTCAGTGATTTCCAGCTGCTTACAAATATCTACCAATATGACTTTGTAGAGTCTTGTACCATAGGGAAGCAAGGGGGAGGATGTTATTAGGGGTGGCTGATGTTCTCTTTCTACAACACAAATGCACACGTGGGTTAACACAGTTCTTTATTTATGAAAACAGGAAGATACTTGTCTTGAATAGAGTCTATGTGTTGTGGTACAAGCTCAGTAATAATAGTCCACTTGCAGACAATATCGGTAATTTAGCTATTACACTAATCTGGTCCTGCTATGTACTCTCACAGCCTAAGCTTGCTCTGGAATGAATGACAGACATCAAACTGGAGAGTGAGTTAGTGCATCAGTGACTGAGTTAGTGAGGCTTTTCGGTCAGTGGCAGCAGCCTAAATACTTGTGGCCAAGAGGGCACTGGCGTGTTGCTGGCCTCTCTTGTGTTACACACGCTTGATCGAGCACCTACTATTGATCTTTGCACTACATCTTTACTGACCGGTGTGCAGGAAACATCTTACACCAAAACAGACCTGTTACCTGACGTAAGAGAGGAAGAGCCTCATCAGGTTGTTGGTCACAGTAGGGTGCAGCAACATCTGGCAAAGAAACTGATGGAAGCGTTTAGGAAGAAACAACTCTTGAAATAAGTTGAAACAACAGATAAGTCTTACAAAATGCTTAATAATACACAGAAAAGTAAAGTTGGTTTATTTCATCTGGATACTGGAGGACTGAGTGATAAAATACAGGAACTTTCTTGAATGTTTAGAAAATTTAGAATGCTCTTAAAAGACAGATATCCGGTGTCTATCTGAAGATCACATAACCACAGCGTTAGAGAATTTAAATATTAAAAAATACACTCCAGCATCTTACTCATGTAGAACTAATATGGGAAATGGAGGAGTTGTTACATATATTAAGGCAGAACACAAATTCAAAAATGCTGAAACGATTCTTTTCTGTAATGATCAGCACACAGAAGTGTGTTCTTGTAAATTAATACCAAAAAAAGTGTACATTTGATTGAAACTGTATTTGCATCCCCATTTCAGAATTTTGACCTATTTATGAGGCATATGGATTTCTTACTGTGCTAAATGTTTGTCAACAGTAAGCAGTAAATAGTCAGTGTATATTTTCTAAATGGTTCTGAAAGGGAAAATGGCCTGGAAACCTTATTTGAGTTCCACAATTTGATCTCGGTAATTAACTTTCCAATATGTACCAATTTAGGCAATAGGATTCTAAATGATATTGTCTTCTTTGATTAAGGTCAAAGCAAGAAATAACTTATAACCATAATTAGTTAGGATAAATAACGTAGTGCCTTACAGTATGGTTACTATTCAGAGGAAATCATAGTAGTTAATGATTGCAGGACAAACATTTTTAATAATAGTTTAGAGGAGATGACATGGGCTGAAACTTGTAATGAACCAAATGCTCCCATAAAATTTACTCTATAAATTGATATCGTTATTCTGAAAATCGCTTCCTGCATAAGCAATTCATAAAGGACATTCATCCCTCCAGTGATCCATGGTTTTTTTTACATGGGTGTTTAAAGTATCTTGTGAAACTAAAAGGAAAATGTATCTATTGATGAGAACCAGTAAACAACCTGCAGTAGCAACACACTACAAAGACTACTCAAAATTACTAAGAAAACTTATTAAGAAATCAAGTAACATGCACATTACGTCAGAAATCAGTAATTCTTATAGCAAATTTCAGGCTGTATGGACTTAAATAAAATAAGAGACAGGACAAGAAGCCACAGAACAGGGTAGCATCACTACTGATTTAAATGGAAGGGCTATAAATGCAGGAACCTAACAGTTCCTATAAACCGATATTAAACACTTATAGCAGTATTGCTGAGAAATACACTTTGTAATAAATAAATAAAGAATAAGTAAAACATGCAGTGTGCATCAAATGCCACAGGCTTCTGAATCTGCACATTGTCATTAAGTGGTGTTTACTTGTGGAAAGATGCATAGTGTCCTTTCCCCAGCATTTCCTCTCATTTGGTGCTGTCATTAACACCATTTGCACTGCTCTTCTTCTTGCCACACTCATCTAAATTAATTTTTTTTTTGCTTTGTCTGTAACTTCTTTTAAGTTTTCCCTCTCACTGACGAAGCCATAATCCAGAGTGAAATTTTCACTCTGCAATGGAGTGTGTGATGATATAAGACTTCCTGGGAGATTAAAGCTATCTGCCAGACCAAGACTCATAATCGGGACCTTTGCTTTTTGTGAGCAAGTGCTCTACCAACTGAGCTACCCAAGCACGACTTGTGTCATGCCCTCACAGGTTTACTTCCACCAGTACCTCGTCTCCTACCTTCCAAACTTCAGAGATGGTCTCCTGTGAAACTTACAGGACTAGCACTGCTGGGAGAAAGGATATTGCACACATGGCTTAGCCGCAGCGAGGGGGGTGTTTCAAGAATGGAATTTTCATTCTGCAGCAGGGTGCGCACTGATATGAAACTTCCTGGCAGATTAAAACTGTTTGCTGCACCAGGACCTGCACTCAGGACCTCCGCCTTTTGTGGGAAAATGCTCTATCAGCTGAGCTACCCAAGCCCACGAAACGCAAAGGTCATGAGTTCGAGTCCTGGTCAAGCACGCAGTTTTAATCTGCCAGGAAGTTTCATATCAGTGCACACTCCACTGCAAGGTGAAAATTTCATTCTGGAAACATCCCTCAGGCTTTGGCTAAGTCATGTCTCCACAATATCCTTTCTTCCAGAAGTGCTGGTCTTGCAAGTTCCGCAGGAGAACTTCTGTGAAGTTTGGAAGGTAGGAGACGAGGTACTGGTGGAAGTAAAGCTGTGAGGACAGGTTGTGAGTTGTGCTTGGATAGCTCAGTTGGTAGAGCACTTGGCCACGAAAGGCAAAGACAAAAGAGTATTTCACAAATTGCCGAGAGGACTTCAAAATCCAAGATTACTCACTACAGTACATGCTAATGAACTGGCAAACCAACTCATTATAAAAAATGTAATCATAGGTGGTAAAAAACAGACTCACAAGAGGCAGAAGCAGAAACAGTTCCAGTATGGAGGAGAAGATGAGAAAACTGAAGATCTGGAAATGTATACAAAATAGAATTACTTTTCAAAGTACTAGATGTTACAATACATGCTATTAGTGAGAGATTTCAATAGCTTAAAAGTCACAGTAAATTTTTTAATTGTTTGTAAGAGATTTGTTAAGACATGTCCTGACATACTAAGTGACATCTGTACCAAACTGTGAAACAGTTTTAGTCATAGACAGGTCAAGAACACCAGCCTAACCAATTTTAAAGATGAACTTAAATTGGTCTCCACATTGGTAAAGCCTGCTTGCACGCCAGGTGGAACTTTGAAACTCACACAAAGAGAAAGAATTTGTGTGTAAAGTAAGTATAACCTTACAAGTTCTGCTAACTCAACTGGTGACAATGGCTAGTGTATAAAGAAGTTTCTTGAAGCTTGAGCTGACATACCTGACATCAAGATGTGCCAGGCGCAATAATATGGGCTAGCAACAGTGTCGACTGAAAGTGATCTGAATGTTTGGATTTCGACAAGGTCATACAAGAGTTCACTGATGCCAAAGTAAAATAACTATTATATTAGTAATATGAGGTAAGTGTGTAAACATATGTTTATCATTACTTTTGTTTTGATTTATTTATGTGTATTGTGCATTTTCGTTCATTTACTTAAGAAAGATTTGCTGTAGGGTAGGCCTACATTTGTGAAAATAGGTTGCCTAATGTCATCCACCTGTTCAAACCCTGTGTTGGAGGTGCTATTTCATATACTATAGCCAGATTACTTTCCCTTCTTTGTTGAGTACCTTAGTTCTGCTTGAAACTCACTGACATAATTTGGGACGTCCCTTTTGCTACTTCTGCCGATGTATGCTATCTACCAATGTTCAGCACTACAGTGAACAGTCGTCCAGTGGTGTGTGTGTGTGTGTGTGTGTGTGTGTGTGTGTGGTTTGCTATGAATGTGTACCATATGCGAAGATAAATGTCCATGTAAATACACTATTTCAAACAACCTGCCTCTTCTGCATGTCATTTACACCATAGGAAGCAGTTGACAAACCACAAACAGTGAGCATTGGAAGTACTGTGAGAACTCTGCCCTCCTCTACCCATACTTGTATC
The DNA here is from genome assembly GCF_023864275.1 of Schistocerca cancellata. Taxonomy (NCBI): domain Eukaryota; kingdom Metazoa; phylum Arthropoda; class Insecta; order Orthoptera; family Acrididae; genus Schistocerca; species Schistocerca cancellata. The sequence goes on along the minus strand of NC_064634.1, from coordinate 449,057,061 downwards.
TCTCTCTGGGGCAGTCACGGTCCTTCTCTCTCCACACTACATGCTCCCCTTTCCTCATGGAATGAGACAAAGTGAACAGATTATTGTTTGCCTATATTCTATGAGAGTGACTTAATGTGATTTTTGTTGACATAATTAGCTTTGGAGATATAACTCAAAATGTATTACACTATAAATCTTTCAGATCTGCTTCACTGCCTGGTAGCCAACTGGCTGTTGCCTTAAAATATATTCATGTAAAAAAGATGTGTGAATAAGTGTTATATGCAAAAATAAGATATCACAGGTGAACGACATTGTGAAAAAGGTTGACTGTTTCTGAAAATGATTGAAAAAAGGGGGTGGAGGGGGGAGAGAGCGGCAGCTGAAATTTGTTTACTTCAGTGCTGTTAAATAAAAGAAATTCAAAATGATCGGTATTATGAAGGATCTATGCTTTCAAGGACTGGAAAACTCTCTTTCAAATTCTGAAGATGGCAGGGGTAAATTACAGGGAGCGAAAGGCCATTTACAATTTGTACAGAAACCAGATGGCAGTTATAAGAGTCGAGGGGCATGAAAGGGAGGCAGTGGTTGGGAAGGGAGTGAGACAGGGTTGTATCCTCTGCCCGAAGTTATTCAATCTGTATATTGAGCAAGCAGTAGAGGAAACAAAAGAAAAATTCGGAGTAGGTATTAAAATGCATGGAGAAGAAACAAAAACTTTGCGGTTCGCTGGTGACATTGTAATTCTGTCAGAGACAGCAAAGGACTTGGAAGAGCAGTTGAACGGAATGTACAGTGTCTAGAAAGGAGGATATAAGATGAACATCAACAAAAGAAAAACAAGGATAATGGAATGTAGTCGGATTACGTCAGGTGATGCTGAAGGAATTAGATTAGGAAATGCGACACTTAAAGTAGTAAAGGAGTTTTGCTATTTGGGGAGCAAAATAACTGATGATGGTCGAAGTAGAAAGGATATAAAATGTAGACTGGCAATGGCGAGGAAAGCGTTTCTGAAGAAGAGAAATTTGTTAACGCTGAGTATAGATATAATTTAGCATTGGAGGGCAGTGTGGAGGGTAAAAATCGTAGAGGGAGACCAAGAGACGAATACACGAAGCAGAGTCAAAAGGATGTAGGTTGCAGTAAGTACTGGGACATGAAGGAGCTTGCACAGGATGGAGTAGCATGGAGAGCTGCATCAAACCAGTCTCAGGACTGAAGACCGAAACAACAACAACAACAACAACAACATGCTTTCAAGTACTATTTGCCATTTTAGAGTAGAGGAAACTTGTACTTTGATGACAGTGTACCTTAGAATTACTTTTGCTGTTTACCTGATGCTGCCTATGCCGGTCAACCTTCAGGCCATTTCAGGCAAAAATTTTGATTTTGCTAGTGAAGATGATATAAATAAAAAGGAAGAAGATTATGACAAAAGCAGTTAAAATAGGATAATCTCTGGGCTGTGGTGACAAAGAAATATTTGATGTTCAAGAAGAGCTTCTTTTTCAAAGAAAGTCATCTGACACACGATGTTAAGTGTAAGCCAGTTAATAATCACTATGAGGGAAAAACTGTCAGTAAAGATGTGGACAAGATAAGTTTTACAGTCATCAGATATTCCGATACATTTCTGGCTGAGTACAGTGAAATTTATAATGTAAATGATGAAGGCATCCCTTCTTAAATAATCAAAACCAGCACATTTTTTGGTTTTCTATATTCAGTCTGAAGAAGTAGATTAAACCTGTCTTCAAGAAAATATCCATTACCTGCATTAAATATTTGTCCATATTAATGATAGAGCAGTTTGAGGCAGATAAACTATGATATTTATTCTAGTCTTTCCTTACTGTGCACCACTCAAGTATAGTATGTGGTGATTCAAGGTGTCTGAGTGCCTCGTACCACTGATTATTTTAGAAATAATATTATCAAACTATTTGCATAGTAACATTAAAAATGTTTTTCACAAGTGTGGAGAATATATCACACAATGACAAATTTCATCAACATAGGCACATCAGTAGTGTAGTGAGACCTAGCTTATGCTTTGTTTGCCATCTTGATTATGGTGCATAGTGATGCTGTATACAATCAACAAGTGTTATTAGTATACTTAACAAGATTACACACAGTGAACAAGAAAATCCACTGATAAGAAAGGAGAATATGCCACTGGAGGACGGATAATTCTGAATCTATGCCTCAAAACATACTGCACACACAAAATTATTTGACTAGGCAGGATAGGAGATAAATGTGTGTCATAGCAAGGACACCTATATGATAGTGTAAGCATTTGCAGGGGTCTAGAAGTGGGGGTAGGAAGCATTTTTAAATATCGTGGAAAACGACTTGTAGTTAGCCACAAAAAAGTTCCAGTTCAAACTCTGTTAAAAACCTTCATGATATCACTTCTAAATCATTTTCTTAAAATAAAAATACCTGACTACACTACACTATTTCCTTTCCCTGAATTCTCTGGTGACCCAATCGCAACAGTGAATTGCAGCCTTCAGAAATTCAGCTTCACAGAACGTCATGCGAAGCTTACCTGATGTAAGCCGATCTCTCAAATTATAACAACTGTGTATGCTTGATTTGAGGAAACCCGTTCCATACCTCCAGTGCGTGAAGTGTCAACTACCAAGTAATTTTCATGGGACTATAGTGATTGCCGAATGCAATCAGTCGCGTTCCATTTTACTATAACCGACAACCATAAATTTTAATTAGTGATTTCTATGACAGGTATTTCCGGAACAGTGGTCAAGCACATTCCAGCAACAAATTTGTTTGGATTCTGTCCTCAACAGCGACCGCAAAAACAGGAAATGCGGTTTACCACCGCAGTGAAACGTTTAAAATATTTCCACAAACAGCTTGCACCTCACAACTTCCTTGTTTTCCTTCTATTTCTGACCACATGAAACAATCTCCCCATTTTGATAATACGTCGTACACTGTTACTGCTTGTAAAACAAAAGAAAACACTGTAAGTGGGATAAGTTGGTGCGAACAAAAGTTGCTGGAGATAAAAGCTGCAACTTAACAAAAGTTCAATCTGAGTTCTCTTCTGGTTCCCTGTCTCGGTTCTTCTCCTCTCAACAGTGAAACGTCTGTTTCGACATATGTGTATCTATGACAAGTAACTTGTTACAATTCCAACAAAATCTTCGAGGTTTTTGCGATAAAGAAGTTCGGTTTGCATCCACCTAAAAGTAAAATGCACCCTCTCTTCCAGTGTTAAATGCTTCCTCGTGTTGGTGTCCACCAGCTGGAGTTTCTCAGTGTTGCACGCAGTTCATCGAATGAAGTTAATGACATACAACAGAAACTGAAACATTTCCCAGGATCTGCTCGAAGTGTCCTGTGAAGGCAATAAAAAGCTCCTAAGCTTAAGCGAGAACTAATTATTTGGTGGCACCAATGTTTTCTCTTCAGTAAATTGCGTTTTTTCCATAGCAACTGCAGCAGCAGCAACAACTGCTTCTTCTACAGGAAACATTTCGTTGCTGACTGGTTCTAGAAATAACACGTCAACAGGCGAAGACAGGCTGTAGTGAGCGGGACTTGGTGTCTGTGTGCCGAACTCTGGCGGCGAAAAGCGGCTCACTGCATCCGGATGCGAGACCTCCCGTGAGGGGCCTACCGCGCTGGCATAGCGAGCACACCCGCTGTGCCACTGAGGCGCCACGCAGAAGTATGGGACGCAACTGCAATCGCTTTTAAGATATTGTTAAAACTAACAATATTGTTGCTGTACTTATTATTATTGTCATTGTAATTGTTATTATGTTATTGTTTACGATTATCCGTTATTGCGTTGCATTACGCGCTAGTATTACACTGAATAGTATAGTATGCCGTCTATTGAAGTACAAGGCACAACCTTGTAAAGATTAGGCCTACTGAACGATACTGGATACTCGGAAAATATCTGTTATCACGTCTAAACAAATAAGGATAATATTAAAATTTCCGGTATTTATATTTATATTTGAGGTCAATATTGTGATCCTTCTTGTTGAAAACTTTAAATCACGGAGTCGCAGAGTGACACTTGTTGTTCCTCGAACTTGAGCAATCGTTTCTCCATGGAAATCAATGGAAGGTGAGAAAGTTTGGTTTACGACTGTGCATTTCGAAGATTAGTTTCGATTCTCTTTAGCGCCGAAAATTATCTTTCTGCCGAAGCACTGTTTGCAGGAAAGGTTATAATGATGCTGCAGCTACTGCTTCACTGAAATTACATGAGGTGAGACGTTGATTGTGTTTAAATACTGGGTTCGGAACTCGTATCAAGAATATATCACAGTAAGTTCCGTCCTTAGTCGAGGGATATCAAAATGTCCACCGTAGGATACCTCCAACGAATTAAACGCAGCCTCAGGGAAGTCATCTGTACATTGGTTTTACTTTTCATAATTCATAAGTGAAAGAAATTCCAAATTATCCAATTCAGCACACCTATCAGTCGACTGCCGCGAGACGTTATCAACAAGTTCACAAAACAGAGCGTGGTAGACTTACGATGTGTCTCTGTACGCCATCCCATGGCTTCTTTCTTCGAGGCTCACTGTCGCTTTCTTCTGACCCGGGCTTAGACAAAACTTCTTCAAACTTACCGAGGAGTTCCTGCACTGTGTCAAACTGGCCAGCTTTCTTCAAACAACGGTCGACACCCAAGTTTTTACGTGTAGCATTTTGAAAAGTGCTGCTTACTTGGCAAGATACACGAAAAAACATTAAGTAAGTAATTGAAACTAAACTGATAAAGTGTCATGTAAAGGCCTTTGGCACACGCATTAGTATCATGTTTCATAGACTTCAAAAGTTCTTCGAAGCCAGCCTCATAGTTCGACACTAGCTCTATTAATCTGCTGTTATACAACCGTCTGGCGTTGGATATTTTAGACGATGTGAAGAAAAAAAGAGGCAAAACCAGAAATTGCCTGAAAAGGTATTTTGCATTCCTGTATGCGTTCAACAGACTGTTTCAGTACGAAATTCAGTTTATGAGCATAGCAATGTACGAAGAGAGATGGGTATTTGCCTCTAACAACTTGTAGCCCATTTTGTTGCTCAGCCACGACAGCATAGCCGTCGTATGTCTGAGCTACAAGTTTTCTATCACACTCAGATTCACTCAAGCAGCAAAACAGATGCTCCGCTAAGCTAGCAGCATTTCGATTATCGCAGACATAAAAAAATCTCAAAAATCTCTCCCACTCTTTAGCAGTGGATAATGTTGTTGTTGTGGTCTTCAGTCCTGAGACTGGTTTGATGCAGCTCTCCATACTTCTCTATCCTGTGCAATCTTCTTCATCTCCCAGTACCTACTGCAACCTACATCCTTCTGAATCTACTTAGTGTATTCATCTCTTGGTCTCCCTCTGCGATTTTTACCCTCCACGCTGCCCTTCAATAATAAATTGGTGATCCCTCGATGCCTCAGAACATGTCCTACTAACCGATCCCTTCTTCTTGTCAAGTTGTGCCACAAATTTCTCTTATCCCCAGTTCTGTTCAATTTATGAAGTAACGAAAATTCGGAAACAGTTTGGGGTTTCACAGGAAAGCTACATAACTACAAGTTTTTGTAACATTGTTGTTTGTCATAACACCATCTGCTTTATTTATTCAAATGTACATGTGTGAATGTGACCACCTAACAAATCAGAAAACTAACAACAACAAAATTGACTTAAAATTATTCCCTGTTGGCATAATTTCAATGAATCAACTCGTTTCGGATCAAGTTTACTTCGTCTATCCGAGATAGCATTCCAGACCACAATGAAATTTCTTTGCTATTCTATTTTAGGCTGGAACACGAAACATTTTTTCGCTAGATTTGGTAGTTCGGGAAATAAAATATGGTTACTCTTTCACCCCTCAAGTGGATGTTCGTTGTCACGACTATCGAGTCAGGTTAAATACTCATCACTCATCAACACGTCGGCAGATCGAGTGTGAAGTAAGTATTAGGGCAAGGCCAGTTCTGAGCCACTCTGCATTGTTGCCAGATTATCCAAGATGGCGGCTATGACGTCATTCCAAATGGCAGCGTGCAGACTTGGCAACAGTGCATGAGGTCATCCAAGATGGCAGCTGTGACATCATCCAAGATGACCGATTTTGGCGGGAAGATAGGTTAATTGGACAACCTCCACTAATCTAACACCTCTCTCCTCCCCTCCCTCAGAAGAATGGCGGGAAGTTCAAATTCCAACAGGATAATGAATCACACCACAGTTATCACTACTAACCTAAGAAAAATCGTGGGAAGATAGGTCACCTGGGATACCTCCACTAACCTAAGTCACCCGACTGCCACCTCTTCCTATAGATTGGGAAAAGGACTCACCCTGCACTGGGCTGCTGGAGAGAGGAAGGAGTGTACTTTATTTATTTTGTAACAATTTATTTAGTGATGGAGTATATTTATCAGAGTGATACGGAACACACGCTCTGACATGCCACAAAGCATACAGACCTGCAAACTACTCTTAAATAACTCACTTACTGGGTGACACATGGGAGACGGACAGTTCTGAACTGCGTAGTACTGAGGACGCAGTGGTGGGAGGTGGTCGTGGTGGGGATAATTCTGATCCACACAAGACGCCATTTCATTTACTCAGTCACTATGGAGCAGTGGGACTTGCAATGTCGAGTGTTTGTCTATGACAGTTTCGAGAAAAGTGGGGAGTCCGTTATTGCTATGCAGCGATTGTTTCGTGCACGGTTTAATGTCAGGCGACAAGGAGCTGTACCGAGCCGTAACACAATCCTCAGATGGGTGGAAAACTTCAGATCAACTGGAAACATACTGGATAAGAAGGATCCTCGCCCGAGACGCAGAGTACGACACCAGAAAATGTTGAAAGAGTAAGGCAAGTACAGTCAGAAGCCCAGGACGGTCAGCTAGACGTCATGCTACTGAGTAACGAATCAATCGTGAATCGTTTAGACGAATTTTGCATAAAGAATTAAAATTCCATCACTACAAAATGCTCATTGTCCAACAACTTAAGGAAACTGATTTTGCTGTATGAGAAGACTTCGCTTATACTGTAGAATGCAAGTGATTTTGGGATCGAATGAAAATGAAATTTTATTGACGAGCTATGAAGCTCATTTTCATTTAAATGGGACTGTGATTAAGCAAAACTTACGTTACTGGGCTCCAGAGCATCCACACCTTATCCACCAGCGTCCTCTACACTTAGACTGGTGTGCTCTTGGCTCTGTTGGCATTATTGGACCTTATCTTTTTGAAGAGAATGGGGCCACAGTTTATGTTAATTCAGTTCGTTACATTTATAGGCTTGAAACATTCTTGAAACCGGAACTAAGAAGATGATGAATCCCTTTAGAACGTGTTTGGTTCCAGAACGATGGGGCAACATTGCACACCACAAACACTTCAGTGACACTTCTTAGATGCATGTTTCCTGGCCGGATTATCTCACGTTTTGGCAATGTTCCTTGGCCTCCCTGGTCTCCCGACTTGTCAGTATGTGACTTTTTTCTGTGGGGGTACCTTAAGAACTGTGTCTATAACCACAAACCACGAAATTTGGACAAGTTGAACAATGCAATCATTTAAGAAATTGCTGCCATCCCTGCAGAGATTTTAGTCCATGTGATGGAGGATTTCCAGAAGAGACTTGAATCCTGCATTCGAAATGATGGACATCACCTTGACGACATTATTTCTCACAAATATTTTGTTAACTAAAATAGCAAATAATGAGCTTTGATTTTGTTCAAATAAACATGCAATAATTTTAAAGTTGGCTGAGTATTATTTCATTATAAACCGTCTGTCTCCCGTGTGTCACCCTGTATAATGCTCTACACACAAATGCTCGCTAACTGTAAACTGTCAACATAACGCAACGCTCAGCAGACAGACATGCAAAACACTCGTAAATAATGCAATACATTTACGTGTAGAGAGTCAAACAACTCGTAAATTGTCAAAATAATAATCCATCTAAAAGACTCTGCAAACATGCTTGCTAATCGTCAACTGTCGAAACCATGCACCAGCCTTTATTTAAACAATTTCATGCAGTACAGCCATCCAGTGTGTTCACCATGAGGTGACCCCAACTGACTGTACCACCAGCAGAGGGCGCTGTCGTCCATTCCGTGACTTAATCCAAGATGGCAGTCATGACGTCAGCTGATGACGCAACTACCGTTATCCAAGATGGCGGCAACCAGTGTGTTCACCACGACGTCTGGGCCTAGTACACAGTACCACCATCAGAGAGCGCTGTCGTCCATTTCCTCTTGTTGCCATATACTTATTCGCATGTACAAATTTTTTGGCATGAACCAGAAGATATACAAGTGCTTCCTTAATTTCCCCTTATTTCGGTGTATATTCGGTCAATTTTTACCTATTCCCTCATCATTTTTCGCAATTCTATCGATTTTATGTCAGATCTATCCATGTGATCATGACAGAACCTCTCGTTCTGTATTCTAAAATTGCTTGTAAATGTAACACAGCTGCCAAAACCTAGCCCAAATGCACTGATTGGCAGGCGTAATATAGCACTGTACTTGACTGTATCCAGAAACCTCCACATTTGGAGAGCATTTGCTCTGTTTTCTGTACGTCTGGGTATATGCATGTCTCGCAGAAGGCTCCCAGGACCCGCAGTTGACTCGAGTCAGCACGCGAATGTGGATCCACCACACATTATATCCAGAGCAATGTTGAGATGCGGATCCACAATATGCTGGGAACGGGATAGGTTTCGAAGGTGGATCGACCATGCTCATTGTACGAAGCAGTACTGGGATGCAGATCCACAATATACCACATCTGAGTTAGTGATCGAATGTGGATTTGCCACAGACTATATATCTGGACCTACGTTCGGAGGTGGATCCAACATATGTCACGTCTGCAATAGGTTTCGTGGGTCGACCAACCATGCGTTACATCCGGACACATATTCTATGTTTGAAGTTTTGTCCACCATTGGGGGGACTGGTTCCTGGGAGCCTGGCTAAGTGTTGAGATGGAGCTGTAATAAGATACAAATTAGTGGTTCACTGATACATTCTAGAGGAGGAGAAATTGCTGCAGATCCACTGTTCTGTCCGGATGAATCAGTCATGTGACATAGCCTACATTTTACTCGTATATAGCCACGTGTTCTGTATGTGGATTAAAGCACTGTCCACTTGCGATCGTTAATGGTAAACCTGTCAGCCATTAAAGGAGTTCCATCTCATGTGTGATGAAACTTGACACATTCCTCTAAATGAACACTGATGTATGCGATGTACTCCATCCCCCCTGTCGCATCTTAGATGTAAAATCGAGAATTCAGTGTCATAACTAAGTTAGCGATAGGTGCTTGTGAGGCACTGCAATTCCTCTGTACACATTTGCCTGACAGGTGTTCTGTTTACAGAGTTAGTGGCGGAATGACTTGTAATTTTCACATGCTGGACACTGCTGCTATGTGTTTACCACTTTCCTTGTAGAAGGTATCCCCCAGTACTAACGATCGTTTTATATAGGCCCGATGCAGGCATTGTATAATTTCTGAACCAATGTTCGGATGTGAACTGTGGACACTATACGTCTCCAGAAAGCTATATTGTGCTCATATCACACAGAGCAAATGTTTTACGGAAGTAGTTTTTTCGTTTTACGGTTTGATAACATAGTTTATCGTAGAAAAACCGGGAAGAATGATGTATGTCATGGTCTTGAAATATGTTTCTTACATTGGAATATTAACAGCGCTACACTCCATATGACAGGTCAGATAAGCAGACGATCTAACATTATACCCCATTTTAAGTGCAGAACATTGTACCCTTAGAAGTGCATGTGTTTATGTTACCAGTACCTTCCAGGTACCGATCCTAGACTCTATAACAAAACTGTACAGTTTATAGCTTGGTTGATACACATAAAAATGTCTCGAACTCCATCCATCTCGAGCTCCATCACGTGTAAAAATCATTTGTTTGTTGTTCTTCTTACCCGTATGCTATTACATCCTGCCACTTTGAAATCTGTTACTATATATCGATAAGGAGTGCTAAGCTCCTCGACATGGGCGCATCTCGAGAAAACGCATGCACTTGTATGGGTGAGGACGTGGAAAGCTCCATTCATTCACGTGACGTGGAGTGTAGCGGTCTTCTTCTGGCCGGTTGCAGATTAATTCGCTAACAGTGCTGTGGGACGGACTGGTCAGTGACAGTGTGAGGAGGGTCTTTCACTCTCTAATTTTACCCTAAGACAGCGAGAATGCTCTGTGACTCCAATACACAGAGAGACAGATCATAAATTAAGTTCTGTGCTTGAGGTGAGCGCTGTCTGGTATACTCTGATGATTTATGTGTTTGAGAACCATCTATCCATGTTCGCAATGATACTGGCAAAGTGGAGAAGGGGTCGATTAGCTATGATACTGAAATTGGGGAAACATGTTGTCACATCATTGGCCAGTGTTGAAGTTACTGTAAAATTGCTAAAACTGTTTGCACTATCAACTGTGATGCTTATTATTAGAGTACATCAATGGTGTCTTTTCCACTCCATCCGTGCACTGGCATGCTCTTGGTTACCACATAATGATTGACTGATATCGCTTGTTTCAGTTGGGGAAAGAGTTTTTGTGGATGGACAGCACCTTCTGGGGTGGATAGCACCGAAACACTAATCGCGTACATGAGTGCAATATGACAAATCAGGCAAAAGGGAACACACAGCCATCAGCTATTCCATGACTATGACAGATGAGTTTAAATGTAGTTTGGAAACCTATGCCAAAGCTGTAAAAATATTCCAGTTTGCTTATGTTGTAACTATTTTTTATTTTAAATCATCCAGTGTTTGTGGTGTGTTATGGTAGCCACAGTAACAATATGATTTACATTGTGCAATGTCTAGTTTTCTGTGAGAGGCTATGGATCAGAGCGTCTCAATGTCAGTTTATGTCCTGACATAGACACCGAAGTTGTGGCAGAAAAACAAAATGTATGAGAGTGTATAAAGTGTGTTAGAACATATTGTTTCAAACAACAACACAGGGTCACAGGGAGCATCTCTTGCGACTTACAGTATAGTCTGTAGGATATGGCCATCCTCCTGTAGTACGAGTGATATAACTTTAAACTGCCTCCTGCAATGGATCAAAAGCTGTATATTTAATAGGATCATTAGTAGTTACATTTTGCCGGTTCCAGGCCAATAGGACAACTTTAAAATAAATTTAGTGTTATATAATTAAAACAACTGGTTTTTAAAAAATCAGTATATTTAATTAACTTAATGGATTTTATAACACTAACTAAATACCGGTTTTTTACAAGAACAAAACTAAATACAATAAACAGTCGATTACTAACTGCATTTATTTCGTTTACAACACGATTTAACGCAATAACATGTATTAGTTAACAAAAGTAAGTTATTTTTAAAAATTTTACACTGTGAATGTAATTAAATAAATTAAAATGCGTCAGTTGAAAAGTAAATTATTGTTTAAAAATCACATTGTGAACATAAGTAAATTAATTAAAGTGTATTAGTTAACAAAAGTAAATTATTTTTAAAAATCACATTTTGAACATAAGTAAATTAATTAAAATGTATAAGTTAACAAATTACATTTTTTAAAAAAAATAACGTTTTGAATTAAAGTAAATAATTAAAATGTATTAGTTAACAGAACTACATTATATTAACAATGTTACATTGTGAACATAAGTAAATAAATAAAAAAATTAGTTACCAAAGTTAGTTATTTAAAAATTTTACATTGTGAATGTAAGTAAATAATTAAAATGTATTAGTTAAAAAAGTACATTATTTTAAAAATCGCATTGTGAATGTAAGTAAACAATTAAAATGTATTAGGTAACAAAAGTAAATTGCATCAAATATTTTACATTGTGAATTTTATATCATTAGATTCTTTATTTCTATTTTTAACTTTCTACATACCTTTATAATGCAATTTCATTAGTCCTTTTTTAATTATTTCAAAATCAAAATCATCAATTAGTTTAGAAAATCTATTTGATAAAATGACTTTAAAGTTATTATTAGGTTCTAGACAAATGTTTTCTCCACATCTTTTAATGAAATATTCACAGTTCGTAATATTATATAAAACATTTATCTCCAGCTCAATTACTTTTTTAATTTCTTTAGAATTACTTACATTTTTGAGCTTCTTGATTAAAGTAGTGTATATAGAAATTTTTTTAATTAGATTTACAAACATAAATTTGTAGTTTGTATTCAACATATTTTTAAAAAATTGTAATATTGAACTTATAGCTGATTCATTGAAAATTATTCTTTTTTTATTTTTTACAAATCTGGTAAAAATTATTTCTTATAAATGGAGAACATAAAAGAAATGCAAACTAAACTAAAAGAAACTTATGAACTAATTGAGCAATCTGGAAAACATACTGATTGTCCTATTTGTTTAAATAATTAAAATAATAATCAATTTGTCAAAATAGGCTGTAATCAGATTTTTCAAAAAGAATGTTCTGATAAATGGTTAAGAGAAAAAGAAAATTGTCCACTTTGTAGAGCTATTATTAAAAATAAAATACCAGAAAAAAGTTAGAATGATTAATATTTTTGGCTTGTTTGATGCTCAAGATGAAGCAGCATATTATGGTGAAGTAGCATATTATGCTGCTGATTAATTATATATTTAAATTGTAAAAATTAATAAAGTATAAAAATTTACTTTTTCACAAATTTAATAAATATTTTTGTACTTAAATGGAGCAAGTTCAACAAGAGTCTTCTGTGAAATCTAAATTTTGTAAATACAGAGATATCAGTTGATAATTTTACTTTACAAATAAATACAATAGATGGTTATAGAACTATATCTAGAAAATGTCTAAATAAATATCATGTAAAAAATTACAATAAAAATCGAATTGAAAATCTCATTCTGGAAACATCCCCCAGGCTGTGGCTAAGCCATGTCTCCGCAATATCCTTTCTTTCAGAAGTGCTAGTTCTGCAAGGTTCGCAGGAGAGCTTCTGTAAAGTTTGGAAGGTAGGAGACGAGGTACTGACAGAAGTAAAGCTGTGGGTACCGAGCGTGAGTCGTGCTTCGGTAGCTCAGATGGTAGAGCACTTGCCCGCGAAACGCAAAGGTCCTGAGTTCGAGTCTCGGTCGGGCACACAGTTTTAATCTGCCAAGAAGTTTCATATCAGCGCACACTCCGCTGCAGAGTGAAAATCTCATTCTGGAAACATCCCCCAGGCTGTGGCTAAGCCATGTCTCCGCAATATCCTTTCTTTCAGAAGTGCTAGTTCTGCAAAGTTCGCAGGAGAGCTTCTGTAAAGTTTGGAAGGTAGGAGACAAGGTACTGGCAGAAGTAAAGCTGTGGGAACCGGGCGTGAGTCGTGCTTCGGTAGCTCAGATGGTAGAGCACTTGCCTGCGAAAGGCAAAGGTCCCGAGTTCGAGTCTCGGTCGGGCACACAGTTTTAATCTGCCAGGAAGTTTCATATCAGTGCACACTCCGCTGCAGAGTGAAAATCTCATTCTGCAGATTTGTATGATTTTCACTTACTTCAGGGATATTATTTCTAACAATACTTGAACGATTTCTAATAATAAATCTAATTAAATCAGCTTTATGTAAATTTGAATATTCACATAAATTAATTATTTGCAAAATTCACATTGAGTAGCAGCTTAATATTGTTGTAGTTGTATTTCAGTAGCACTGTATGTTTCCATTTTGCTTATTCACATATTAATCCACAAAAAAATTCTTTAAATTTGTAAGAAATATTTTTTAACAATAGGATAATTATTTAATAAATGGATAAGGGTTATTATTTAATAGATAATTAATCAAAAAGGGAATTAGTATATTATTATGTTTAACAAACAATTTGTTTTTAAACAATCAGATTTTTATACTATTAGTTTATTATTTAGTCTAACAATTAATTAGTTTACTATTTAGTTTAACAATCAATTACATTTTAAAGGATTTGTTTTAATGTATTACTTAAGTAATCAAAAAGTATTATAATTTAATAAATATTAAATCGTAAACTTAGAGCTTTCTTGTTCTTAATATATTCTAAGGTACACTTCTTACATTTATTATTATGTTTATCCATATGCGAGGGATTATATAAAAACAATTTAAACCTTTAATTTCTTGACAACTTTTACATTTCATTGTAGATGTAGATGTGTCTTCATTTCCAACTTCATTATTCATTCTAGCTGTAGATTTTTCTTCATTATTCATTGTTAATAATATTTTTAAATGTTCATCAACTGGTTTTTGTCGTAAATGTTCCTTAAAATAATATTTACTTTTAAATATGGACAATTTGAACCAAATCCAGAAAAACCATATACAATGAAGTATCAAAACATGTAGCAAGTGGATTATTATGTAAAATATATGCATGGAAATTGTAAAAAACTGTTAGTTATAGACAGCCAAATTGTCATACACAATTTATAGGATGTATAAAACATGAAGTTGAAGAAAATGGAAAAATTTATTTTGAATTGGAAGAAATGAATCGACTTACATTTGAAGTTCTTGTGGTCTTCAGTCCTGAGACTGGTTTGATGCAGCTCTCCATGCTACTCTATCCTGTGCAAGCTTCTTCATCTCCCAGTACCTACTGCAACCTACATCCTTCTGAATCTGTTTAGTGTATTCATCTCTTGGTCTCCCTCTACGATTTTTTACCCTCCACGCTGCCCTCCAATACTAAATTGGTGATCCCTTGATGCCTCAGAGCATGTCCTACCAACCGATCCCTTCTTCTGGTCAAGTTGTGCAACAAACTTCTCTTCTCCCCAGTCCTATTCAATACTTCCTCACTAGCTATGTGATCTACCCATCTAATCTTCAGCATTCTTCTGTAGCACCACATTTCGAAAGCTTCTATTCTCTTCTTGTCCAAACTATTTATTGTCCATGTTTCACTTCCATACAGGGCTACACTCCATACAAATACTTTCAGAAATGACTTCCTGACACTTAAATCTATACTCAATGTTAACAAATTTCTCTTCTTTAGAAACGCTTTCTTTGCCATTGCCAGTTATTTTGCTCCCCAAATAGCAAAACTCCTTTACTACTTTAAGTGTCTCATTTCCTAATCTAATTCCCTCAGCATCACCGGACTTAATTCGACTACATTCCATTATCCTCGTTTTGCTTTTGTTGATGTTCATCTTATACCTCCTTTCAAGACACTATCCATTCCACTCAACTTCTCTTCCAAGTCCTTTGCTGTCTCTGACAGAATTACAATGTCATCGGCGAACCTCAAAGTTTTTATTTCTTCTCCATGGATTTTAATACCTACTCCGAATTTTTCTTTTGTTTCCTTTACTGCCTGCTCAATATACAGATTGAATAACATCGGGGAGAGGCTACAACCCTGTCTTACTCTCTTCCCAACCACTGCTTCCCTTTCACGTCCCTCGATTTTTATAACTGCCATCTGGTTTCTGTACAAATTGTAAAGACGTATAAAGATTTTTTATATAGTTTAAAATTTTATAAGGATTTTTATAATCCGCAACCATTTTCATCAACATTAATTCCCATACCTAATTTTCTTTTTCCATATATTATTACTCCAACAGCTCTTGCTACAGCTCTTGCTGCAACTTTTTCACCAAATAAAAGCATAATTTGCATTCATTCTTTCTATTGCAGCTAACTGAAGTTCATTATCAGCTATATGTCTTTTTTCTAAATCTTTGTTATCTCTGTAATAAGTATCATGTTTTTTACAAGATTCATCTAATGGATTTACTAATCCTTTCCCATATTTGTCACTCTTCCAAAATATATGTAGAAGATTATTAAAAAACCTAATTAAATTGGAATTCCTTTTGGATTATCCACTAAATCACTAAATTTATTTGTTAACATTTGTTCAATAGTAACTTTTTATTATGATAGTTATTATTTCCAACTAGTTCTTCACCATTTAATTACTGCTAATCTATCAATTAATTGTCTAACATCATTTAACCAAATATATTTAATTGCTATATCTGTATATTTTATTAACTAAAACTTCACCTATTTTTTCAGGAGACCTTGCAAGGGGAGGCCACATCGTTTGGAATGCGGATATACTTCCAACTATGTACACTCTTAGTACTCCATGTGGACAGCAAAATGTGTAAGTAGTAGTGCATACTTCTCAAGCGTATTTTTCTTCATGGTATTTATTAAATGTATCTTATATTTATGTTTCACTTAACGTATTATCATATTTTCCATGGAATATCATCAGACCAATCTGTTAATTTTATAATTGGTGATAAATCTTCAAAATCTTCTATATGATGATATGGAATCATTTTTTTCAACCTCCCTATTTTCTTCAATTGCTTTTAAAACATCACCTAAACCTACAATACCATGTTTTACTTTTTCAATAGCATCAATAACAGGTTTTTTTCTCCAAAACTTAAATTATTCTTTTAGTTTCAAAATTTCCTTCTATTTTGTTTAGCTTGTTTAACAATCTTTTCATCATACTTTGCAAATATTTATTAATGAAGAAAAAACATTAATTACGTTTATGTTTATATTTATATTTATGTTTATGCTAAACTTACGGTTTAATGTTTATGTTGTTAAGAAATTTTTATTTTATTTTTAAACTTGTGTTCATTTGGTTTTGTAGACATATGTATTGTTAAAAAACCAAATTCTTCATTTCAACATTTACTAGACGATTCTTTAATATTGCCAAACTTTAAATCTCCATCAACAAACTCATGGTAAATATGATTTAAATTTGTATCATTATGTATAAAAATATTTAAATAATTTAAACTCTCTTTAACTAAGTGTTTTGGTATTTTTGAATAAGGTTGACCTAAGTAAAAGCAATCTAGAACTTTGTGTCTACCTCTAGTAAAATAATTTCTAACAGTATCTTGATTTTCTATAGTAAAGTCAACAAGTACAACTAAATTATCTTCACGTTCACCTAATGGAATAATTTCTTCATATTTTTCAAGAAAACTAACAATTTGTTTATAAATTTTATTTTTAATTCTTTGCATTGTTTTATAATTTCTTGATACTTTGATTATTACATTTTAGCTACAGGATGGTTGAATTGGAATAAAATTATACATTTGATTGTTTATTCAAAAAGTTTAGAACAGCCAATCATTAACATTGCTTTACCACATCCTATTGGTCCAATTATTGCACGTCTTATAGACTTTGGTAGAAGTTTATCATGTTTGTTTTTTAACTTGTTTTATGGAATTATTACTTTAGTTTCCCAATATGTTTTGTTCATTTATTAATAATTTTCTCATTTATTAATATTTTTTTCATTTATTAAGTTTTTCATTTATTAAGTTTTTCATTTATTAATAATTTTGTTCATTTATTAATAATTTTTCAGTAGTAAATGAGTAGTTTATTTCAACTTAGTGATTAATCATCTGTACTTAAACTGTTGCAATACATGATAATTACACTAATATTTCATTAGTTGGTTTTTATTCAACTTTTTAACACCAAATATTACAACAAAAATAATAAACTGTATTGTGATGGAGAAACAAAAATTCCTGTAGGTCAATGTAGTTTAAAAATTTAAAAAAAATATACATTTAAAAAAGTCAATATACACATTAAAGCAGATTAAATTTTAAACAGAATTGTTATTGAAAGAGATGTAAAATTGTATATGGATATAGAAGATAGTATTGGAAGTTTACTTGGTGCTAATAATCAAGTTGTTCAAGCTAGTGTAAAAGCTGTAGTTAAGATGTTCCTAAACTAATTTCTTTAGAATTAATCAGTATAAATTTTTATCTTGCTAGTGGTATGTATGTAAAACTTAATGATCATTTAATAAAGAAACTATTATTATTGCTTCATTTAAACATAATGCAGAGTTTGGAGGGCCAATAATTTATGAACCAAATTACCCTGTAAATTTTCCTGTTTTTAATTGACCTTAATGGTGCTACTATAACAGTTTTTTTGAAATATCTTAATAATTTTTTCCTTGATAAATAACCAATTAGTAAAACAATAATGAATAAAATTGAAATTTATCAGTTTTGTTCATTTCCAGTTAATGAGAAAACTAAAAATAATTTAAATGTCCCTAACAAAGATACTGGAATTTAAATTGGTGATGGTTGGTTTCATACAAATTATGCACAATTGTACATAAATTTTAGTATCATGTGAAATGATGGTATCCAACTTACGATGGGAAATAAAAAAAATTGATAGTTAAGTAACTAAATTGTTTGACTTTATAACAATAATAAAGGAAATAATATATTATCTAGAATCGAATATCCTTTTTTTCATCAACAGTTTAACTACATCTAATTAGATCTGTTATGACAAAAACATATACAAGGACATATTCTTAATACAGGAAAAATAAATAGTAAAACAAATGAACTTTATCCATTGTCATTACTTGGTGGATTTTTTTAAAGATTAAAAAAGAAATTATGTTTGAAGGAAACTTAAGTGCAGTTTTTACATGTACTTCATCTTCTGGAGATGCAATTCTACATTGGTTTGATAAAAATGATGCTGGAGTTGAAATAAATACACTAAAGATGGTAAAATAGTTATAGAATCTATGGAAGTACGTGTACAAATGGTTAAATATGAACCAAATCACGAACTTGAACAACATGAAAATATTCAAACAAATCCGAAAATTCCTATTTCTTTTTATGAACTTCAAACAAAAGAAGTTGCTGGATTATCTGGTAAAAACAATTTTGAACTAGATATAACAAATTACTATAACTCTACAGAATTTGATATACCATATTTTGTTTTTGTTGTATTTCAGACAAATCGTAAAAATAATCAATTAGTTGATTCATCACTATTTTATCATGTTAAACTACAGAATATATATTTAAAAATAGTAAGAATGCAGTTCTTCCTCAATAAATGTGGATTATTAATCCACCAAATAATTTTCTAAAGGCGTATGATGCATATTTTGATTTTAAATGAATTACTTTACTAAAATCAGATATTTAATCCATTTAGTTTTGTAACTTATTATCCAACTTATGTAATCAATATGAAACATAGAAAAATGTTATAACTACACAAAAATATGATACTTTGTGGTACTTTTAATTATAAAATTCCAAATGATACACTTGCTTATGTAATTATGTATGGTAAAAAAACCTTACATATAATGCACAACATAATTACTTACTGAAAATGTTTAATTATTAACATTTGCTTCTATATAAATGCATGAAAAACTTAAAAAATAAGTAGTGTTAACTTCATGCTTATATACATTTCTAAAACATTTTAAGAAAGATAGAAAAAATAAAAACTGAAAATTTAAATATAATTTACTTTTCATAGCATGTAAGCTAATAATTTACTTTTGTTAACTAATACATTTTAATTAATTTACTCACACTCACAATGTGATTTTTAAATAATGTACTTTGTTAACTAATACATTTTAAATAATTTAATTACATTCACAATGTAAACTTTTAAATATAACTCACTTTTGTTAACTAACATATTTTAATTAATTTACATTTACAATGTGATTTTTTACAATAATGTATTTTGTTAACTAATACATTTTCATTGATTTACTTATGTTTACAATGTGATTTTTAAAAATAATGTTCTTTGTTTACTAATACATTTTAATTAATTCACTTATCTTCACTATGTAAAATGTTTAAAATAATGTACTTTTGTTAACTAATACATTTTAATTAATTTAATTACATTCACAGTTAGAAATTTTTAAAAATAACTTACTTTTGTTAACTAATACATTTCATAGCGTTAAATCGTGTTGTAAACGAAGTAAGTGAAGTTAGAAATCAATTGTTTATTGTATTTAGTTGTGCTATTGTGAAAAATATGTATTTAGTTAACGTTATAAAATCTGTTTAGTTAATTAAATATACTGAATTTTTTTCAAATCAGTTGTTTTAATTATAAAATACTGAATTTGTTTTAAAGTTGTCCTATTGGCTTAGAATTAGCAAAATGTATCTACTATCATTCTGCATTAGCAACAGCAGCAGTTTGACAGGTAAATTCGATGATGGACTGGGTGTGAAGTTAGGAATGCTATTCTGAGAAGCATCTCAACAACTCTGTCTCTACACTGGACCCATATCACAGCTATGCGTCATCGTGCTAGCAACAGCATCTAGGTGAGTTCTATATAAGGTGAAATTAGTGGAGCTTTTACAGTTCGTTAATTTTTCTCTGTTGGATGGTACAGAATAACGATGATAGATTGTTGGGCAGATAGATGTGAATGGGCGCAGATCTGCTTCAGACTGTAGTATCTGTATCCAGTTTGGAGGTGCACCACAATGCCCGCATTTGAAATGAATGGTTAAAACATGCTCCTGTTGCACTAACTCAAGTCATTCTGTTTCTACACGGGTTGCAGAAAGTGGTGGATATGTCTTTCGCTGACTTCTGCTCAGTTCCAACTCAACTGGAACAATCACATGTTAAAGCAGTAGAAATGGGAGCGGTTGCAAGATGTGTAGGGGGCTGACTAAAACCACGTTGGAATTTTACTGTAGCAGACAGGTTCGAGAAAGGTGACTCGTTTTGAGATATGAGAGTGGCAGAAATATGATTCACTTTTGGGTGTGATCCAACGCAAGTATGTGGCTGAATGGAAAGACTTGATTGCAACTAGTGGACACCATTTCTAGCTGATAGTGTAACACTAGAGATCTGAAAAGCTAGTGTACATATTCTCATGACCGCAATCAGCACATCATCTATGACTACTGTTTGTGTTCCCTCTCAATCAGTCATTGCCTGTAACTCGTTGGAGAACCTCTGATATAGTATCGAGTCAGAAGATATTACAAGTACTATAGAAATGGGGTGGTGTGAGGGAGTCGCAAATACTCCTTACATACAATGTCTCTTAGCCGAATGACTTACAAAATTCAGCGATTTTATAACGAGATTGCATCGTGAGCTACGTGTAACTGGAGTGCTGGTCTGATAATATACACTCCAGCGATCACCGTCTCGGTATTTGACCAGATAGAAAAACCACCTCATTCAGAGCTAATGCCGTACCTCGATTTATAAAGCCAGTTAAGCTTTTAACATGGATACTTGTGTGGACCTGCAGAACCATGACCACTTGTGAGTGTAACATACAGTAGTTGCTGGGATCGAGTTTTTTTTAACATGTGGCCGATTACGTCTCTCTTTCTTTGACATAAGAAAAAGTTATGAGACATGTCCACCCATGACCCATGGTTGGTTTTCTGTCAGTATTATTACGCATCACCAGCGATCCGTTATTGATGAAGTATCATACTTAGTAGTAGGGTGTGCGTGATATGTTTGAATTTCAGCATCTGGGTTATAAAGTATGTGTTTGTGTTCCGACATATGCAAAGGAAATGACTATGTCCAGTCGTAAGGAAGGTATGGATTTGGCGTGGAGTACTGTGATAGCATAAGAATGGTACTGTAATTTCTATTTCCAGAGCCACAGCTTTCTAGAGAGTGTATTTCCGATACTTCGATCATTGTCAAATATCATTCAACTGAGACTGCGATCGTAACATTTAGTTGTAAGTACAGGGATAAAATATATGACCGATTTCTTAGGATAAACATTCTACCTGTGCATGTTCGGCCTGCAGCGCATGTGACCTGAGCGGGGGTGATTAAAGCTCCTGTCCTCAGTGTGAGATCAGTGTAATTGAGTAGGAGTCTTTCCGTGTTTGACGTTATGTAAGGTATGCGGTGATAGATTGATGGGTTGCAGGTCGGTTTCACGTTCTAATATTCAAGCACCTGTCCTCGGTGGGAGAGCAGTGTAAATGAGTAAGAGTCTTTCCATATTTGACGATATGTACGGTATTTCTAAGAATTAATTGCCAGTGCAATGTGGCGATCTGTGTAAAATAACAGCCAAAAGTCTCATCTGCACAAGGAAAAAAGGAGGACCGTCCTTTGATACCAGCGGCATCAGTAATACGGTGGGTAGAATTGATAAGAGCCATTCATAATGCTCGATTCATTCACATCCTTTGTGCTTTGATATAGGAGCCTCTACATAGTGGAGGGACAATTCATGAGAGTTGAAAGCAGGAAGGGTAACACGTGATGGATGGAGAACCACATTAGGTCTGCAAGGAAGACTGCATTCGACGTTATTCTGCGCTATTTTCGTAGATGTTATTCTGCACTATTTTCGTAAACAGGTTCTGTTAGGGCAAGAATATCTGTGCATACAAGCTGAGACACCAGGAAAGCGAGGGGTAACTACTTCTGGGACACTATACAATTTCCACGACGTCAACTTGGGTCTTATTTTTTACGTAGTCATGTAACATCTGTATAAGACTGAGAACCTTGTTAGATGCACTTGCAATGGTCTTACGCACTCGGACTTTGCGGCATTGTGTTAGTGACGTTGGGCAGTTAACCAGGCTTAGACACATCTCTCATGTCGCACTAGGAACAATGCGCCCTGTGCTACTCTGTCATCAATGGTAAAGACACATGCTGCCCAAAGGCGTCTTGCGTATGAGACTGGCGTGAGCATGGCTTGGAGTTCTGTGACGTCAGTATAACTCTGACTGTATACTCGAAAATAGAAACAACTTTCACCTACACTGGCATGAGAGCAATGGGTCGCGTCTGGTGGTGGCTGACGGCGGTGTCGGCGCACACACACCTGGAGCGTCTGCTCCCCCATCCAGTCGCGTCAGCAATGCTGCCTAGGTGAACACGTATTTTGAGAGGAATTTCTCAGGTACCAAGTATGAAAGGGATGTCGCTACCTCATACTTGAGGGCATCTGTGAGTGGTTTGACAGCCGATGGCTGTGTCGCTTTGCAGGGCTGCACGTAGCCTCCTGTGCGGTCTACTGGACAGGGGGTGGCAGATGGTGTCTGTGTATGTTGTTTGCATGTCTGTTGCATTATTTTACAAGCTGTTCTGTAGGCTGCGCTATGCATTATTTTGATATTTAATGAGTACTGAGCATGTCTACACATCAGTGTACTGCATTATTTAGGAGGAGTCTGCAAGTCTGTATTGAAATTATTTCGGTAGATTAGGAGTTGTTTGTGTGTCTGCAGAGCGTTATTTAGGAGTAGCTTACAGGTCTGTGGGCTGTGAGACATGACCCCAAGCATGTGTTTTGTATCAGCGTGATAAATATACTACATCCTTAAATAAATTGTTCCAAAATAAATGAAGTACACTCCTTCCTTGCTCTCTCCAGCAGCCTAGCGCAGGCTGAGTCATTTTCGCGCCATTTTCCCCCTCTAGACCACCATCTTGGATTACATCACGAAATGGCCGACAGTGCTCTCTAGTGGTGGTACTGTGCACAAGGTCCAGACCTCATGGTGAACACACTATTTGCCGCCATCTTGGATTACGTCACGGAATGGATGACAGTGCCCTCTGGAGTTGGTACTGTGTACTAGGTCAGTTGGAGTCTGAACCTCGTGGTGAACACACTATTTGCCGCCATCTTGGATTACATCACGGAATGGATGACAGTGCCCTCTGGTGGTGGTACTGTGTACTAGGTCAGTTGGAGTCTGGACCTCGTGGTGAACACACTGGGTGGCTGTACTGCATGAAATTGTTTAAATAAAGACTGGTGCATGATTTCGACAGTTGGCAATTAGCAAGCATGTTTGCAGAGTCTTTTAGATGGATTATTATTTTGACAATTTACGTGTTGTTTGGCTCTCTGGACGTAAATGTATTACATTATTTACGAATGTTTTGCACGTCTGTACGCTGTGCAATGTGTTATTATGATAGTTTGCAACCAGCAAGCACGTGTGTAGAGCATTATACATGAGTTATCTAGGAGCAGTTTGCAGGTCTGTATGCTTTGTGGCATGTCAGAGCATGTGTTCTGTATCACTGTGATAAATACACTCCATCCCTAAATAGATTGTCACAAAACAAATAAAGTATACTCCTTCCTCTCTCCAGCAGCCCAGTGCAGGCTGAGTCCATTTCCCACCAATCCCTAGGAAGAGGTGGCAGTTGGGAGACTTACGTTAGTGGAGCTATCCCAAGTGACCTATCTTATTGCGATTTTCTAAGGTTAGTAGCGATAGCCCAATTGATCTATCTTTACAGCCAGCATTCAAACTTGGCGCCAGTTCCTAGGAAGAGGTTAGTGGAGATAGCCAAAGTGACCTATCTTCCCAAGATTTTTCTTAGGATAGTAGAGGTAACTGTGGTGTGATGCATTATCCTGTTGGAATTTGAACTTCCTGCCATTCTTGTGGGGGAAGGGTGTAGGTTAGTGGAGGTTGCCCAACAACCTATCTTCCCGCCAAAATCTGGGATCTTGGATGGCGTCACGGCCGCCATCTTGGATGATGTCATGAGATGTTGCCAAGTCTGCATGCCGCCATTTTGGATACATCTGGCATGGCAACGATGCAGAGTGGCTCACTATTGGTCTCGCCCCAATACTGATGTAGCCCACAGTCTAGTCATTTCGAAAATACATTCATTTTTTTTGGCTGCCGAGTGCACCTTACATTCTCTCAAAGGTCATGAATAAATATTAACAGATATAACAAAAATGGAGTAAGATAATACTGGCAAGTGATAATTTTGTTCTAGCTTATCAAAAGCTGATATTTCATCACACAATTGGCACCCAGTCTTCAACGTTCCATCTCTGTCAGAAACCGATATAGTTTCCATCAATCACAAGGGCGATCACAGAGTTTTTCCTGTCCTGTGCAACGCTGGAATTTCGACTGTCTCATTTGGAAGGTGGGGACAGTGATGTTTCCGCACTCATAGTATCTACAGTTAATATATGATAATCAGACTGTTGTACTGTACTGCCAAATTATTGGTAACACTGAAACTGCCGTTTTGCAATTAAGTGCAATTTTCATTTGATGATTTAAAAGTGTGTACATCTGTATCCTCATGGCCTGTATAACAATGACTTTTCAGTTTGTGCTCCCAAAACGAAACGAACTGTACTGCTTTAAACTTCTCGCTTTCCAGCATTCCTATTACATCCTTAAATGGCTCTACAATGCCATGAATTCATTTATAGTGTTGTTGTCGTAACCAGTAAGTTTTTCAGAAATGCCTCTCTCTGGAAGCAGTTCCAGGATTTTTTCATAGTGCCTTAGCACATACTGTAGCATTCTAAACAAGTTGGTACACTTACTCTACGTTTCTTGCATCAAGCTTGTCTGCATAGAATTCACGTCACCGGTTTCTTAATGAAATGGACGCTACCTTTAGCAGCATAAGGGAGACTACTCAGGAGAACGTCGTTATCAGGAGAAAGAAAACTGGAGTTCTACGGATCGGAGTGTGGAATGTCAGATCCCTTAATCGAGCAGGTAGGTTAGAAAATTTAAAAAGGGAAATGGATAGGTTAAAGTTAGATATAGTAGGAATTAGTGAAGCTCGCTGGCAGGAAGAACAAGACATTTGATCAGGCGAATACAGAGTTGCAAATACAAAATCAAATAGGGGTAATGCAGGAGTAGGTTTAATAACAAATTAAAAAATAGGAGTGCGGGTAAGCTACTATAAACAGCATAGTGAACGCATTATTGTGGCCAAGATAGACACGAAGCCAATGCCTACTACAGCAGTACAAGTTTATATGGCAACTAGCTCTGCAGATGAAGAAATTGAAGAAATGTATGATGAAATTAAAGAAATTATTCAGATAGTGAAGGGAGACGAAAATTTAATAGTCATAGGTGACTGGAATTCAACAGTAGGAAAAGGGAGAGAAGGAAACATAGTAGGTGAATATGGATTGGGGCTAACAAATGAAAGAGGAAGCCGCCTGGTAGAATTTTGCGTAGAGCATAACTTAATCATAGCTAACACTTGGTTTAAGAATCATGAAAGAAGGTTGTATACATGGAAGAACCCTGGAGATACTAAAAGGTATCAGATAGATTATATAATGGTAAGACAGAGATTTAGGAGCCAGGTTTTAAATTGAAAGACATTTCCAGGGGCAGATGTGGACTCTGACCACAATCTATTGGTTATGAGCTGTAGATTAAAACTGAAGAAACTGCAAAAAGGTGGGAATTTAAGGAGATGGGACCTGGATAAACTGACTAAACAGAGTTTCAGGGAGAGCATAAGGGAACAATTGACAGGAATGGGGGAAAGAAATACAGTAGAAGACGAATGGGTAGCTTTGAGAGATGAAGTAGTGAAGGCAGTAGAGGATCAAGTCGGTAAAAAGAAGAGGGCTAGTAGAAATCCTTGGGTAACAGAAGAAATATTGAATTTAATTAATGAAAGGAGAAAATATAAAAATGCAGTAAATGAAGCAGGCAAAAGGGAATACAAACGTCTCAAAAATGAGATCGACAGGAAGTGCAAAATGGCTAAGCAGGGACGGCTAGAGGACAAATGTAAGGATGTAGAGGCTTATCTCACTAGGGGTAAGATAGATACTGCCTACAGGAAAATTAAAGAGACCTTTGGAGAAAAGAGAACCACTTGTATGAATATCAAAAGCTCAGATGGAAACCCAGTTCTAAGCAAAGAAGGGAAAGCAGAAAGGTGGAAGGAGTATATAGAGGGTCTATACAAGGGCGACGTACTTGAGGACAATATTATGGAAATGGAAGAGGATGTAGATGAAGATGAAATGGGAGATACGATACTGTGTGAAGAGTTTGACAGAGCACTGAAAGACCTGAGTCGACTCAAGACCCCGGGAGTAGACAACATTCCATTAGAACTACGGACGGACTTGGGAGAGCCAGTCCTGACAAAACTCTACCATCTGGTGAGCAAGATGTATGAGACAGGCGAAATACCCTCAGACTTCAAGAACAATATAATAATTCCAATCCCAAAGAAAGCAGGTGCTGACAGATGTGAAAATTACCGAACAATCAGTTTAATAAGTCACAGCTGCAAAATAATAACGAGAATTCTTTACAGACGAATGGAAAAACTGGTAGAAGCCGACCTCACGGAGATCAGTTTGGATTCTGTAGAAATATTGGAACACGTTAGGCATTACTAACCCAACTACTTATCTTAGAAGCTAGATTAAGGAAAGGCAAACCTACGGTTCTAGCATTTGTAGACTTAGAGAAAGCCTTTGACAATGTTGACTGGAATACTCTCTTTCAAATTCTGAAGGTTGCATGGGTAAAATACAGGAAGCGAAAGGCCATTTACAATTTTTACAGAAACCAGATGGCAGTTTAAGAACCGAGGGACATGAAAGGGAAGCAGTGGTTGGGAAGGGAGTGAGACAGGGTTGTAGCCTCTCCCCGGTGTTATTCAATCTGTATATTAAGCAAGCAGTGAAGGAAACAAAAGAAGAATTCGGAGTAGGTATTAAAATCTATGGAGAAGAAATAAAAACTTTGAGGTTCGCCGATGACATTGTAAATCTGTCAGAGACAGCAAAGGACTTAGAAGAGCAGTTGAACGGAATGGACAGTGTCTTGAAAGGACGATATAAGATGAACATCAATGAAAGCAAAACGAGGATAATGGAATGTAGTCGAATTAAGTCGGGTGATGCTGAGGGAATTAGATTAGGAAATGAGACACTTAAAGTAGTAAAGGAGTTTTGCTAGTTGGGGAGCAAAATAACTGATGATGGTCGAAGTAGAGAGGATATAAAATGTAGACTCTCAATGGCAAGGAAAGCGTTTCTGAAGAAGAGAAATTTGTTAACATCGTGTATAGATGTGTCAGGAAGTCGTTTCTGAAAGTATTTGTATGGAGCGTAGCCATGTATGGAGGTGAAAGATGGACGATAACTAGTTTGGACAAGAAGAGAATAGAAGCTTTCGAAATGTGGTGCTACAGAAGAATGCTGAAGATTAGACGAGTAGATCACATAACTAATGAGGAGGTATTGAATAGGATTAGGGAGAAGAGAAGTTTGTGGCCCAACTTGACTAGAAAAAGGGATCGGTTGGTAGGACATGTTCTGAGGCATCAATGGATCACCAATTTAGTATTGGAGGGCAGCGTGGAGGGTAAAAATCGTAGAGGGAGACCAAGAGATGAATACACTAAACAGATTAAGAAGGATGTAGGTTGCAGTAGGTACTGGGAGATGAAGAAGCTTGCGTAGGATAGAGTAGCATGGAGAGCTGCATCAAAGCAGTCTCAGGACTGAAGACCACAACAACAACAACAAGTCGTGGAATAAACAACCTTAAGCCTATTTATCAAATAATCGTCACCCAACATGTATTTCAGGCTGTGTTCAAAACATTTGTAATGCATGCATAATGCTGAAAGGATCGTATTGCCTTGCATATGTTAGTGCCTTGCTCAGTGTCAAATGAAATCTTATTATAATTCTGAGCATTTACTCCTAAAAATATCAATAATGTATCCAAATTGTAGTTGTTAATAAATTCCCCATACTTTTTTTTTCTTCTCAGAAAAATGTGTTGTACGAGTACCATATTTCACAGTGTCTGATCTTGATAACTAAGAGCGCAGTACTAGATAGATAACTTATTTTCCGATTCCTATTTGTCCATATATCTTCTGTACATCCACGCACATTCACACCTATGCCATGAATAATACTGGGCGTCATACTCGCTCGTATTTGATTGCCTTGTCTTTCAGTGTTTCTTGCTACCATCCCAGGATGAGGCAATATGTTGGACACGTCTACGTGTCCCAATTCTGAACCGACATTTGATAAACTCTCTACATAAAGCACGAGATCCTACACACAATGTTACTGCAGATGGTCGGAGGTCTCTGACACACGTTTCTACGCACCTTTTTAATTACCCTCTGCTAGGCACTTAAATGTGATTTGCAGAGTATCCATGTAGATGCAGATGTACTCTAGCTTTCATTGAAATTGCCAGTGCTGCAGAACTTACACTTTGTCGTGTTCTGCAAACATATGTCTTCAGGTGTGAGGTGGTGGATATGTAAGACAGGAGAGCAGAACACTTGCCAAAGCATACGTAGCTGACAGCCTTATCAATCACTAACGAAAATCCCTCTTACGACCGCCGTCTTTCGCACTCAGGATATGTTATTCCTAATCAAGTTTCGCTTTGGCGCTCTCAATCTCGTGTACATGCGCCATAATCCTACAGCGCGCGACTAGATGCACTCGTGTTAAGTGTAATAGATGGCCGGGAAATTCAGGGTGAGTCTTATTGCATGATGGTAAAGTCACGCGTGACGTCATTGTGTATCGAAGACGACAGAGACTGCATGTCGATTTTTGTGATCGTTCGAGACACTAGACTGCGGTAGCCATTTTTGCAGACGAATTAAAAGAGCAGCTCATTATATCCTCAACTGGTACATTCACTACAATTTTGGAAGCTACTGATGTTCTGAAACAATTTTTTCTCGGGCGTCCAGCCGCTTCCAGTGGTTTAAAATCCACAAGCTTTCGGCCGAGTACTCCTCGGCCATTGTCAAGTGACTGTCGAATGATTGCTGCTGCCGTCCTTATATAGTGACGTCATTGATGCTCGCTCGAGCACCATATATGGTAATGTTTTCATGGCGAGCTTCCCGTGCCCGCTTCAACTTCCGGATGGCTGCGTACCAAGCTGTGCTTAGCTGTAGGCCGCCGTCTTTATTGAGCATACTGTCAGGAATTTTTAACTCAGTCGCTTCTTTTATAACACTGTCCGACAAACAAGTAGTCCACGTAATAACGGATGTCTCAGCAAATGAAATACGGTGTCCGTTTTCTAAAGCATGTTCCGCCACCGCTCACTCCTCAGGATATCGTGGGCGAAAACATCTCTCGTGGTCCACGTTGGATCTTGGCTGTCACTGACAGTAGTCAGCGCAAAATGGTTAGCTATTGTCTGTGCAATGTCTCCAGCTATTACTTGGAGACATCCTTGAATCAATAACACTACTAAAAGGTAACCGACTGCCTTTCCTGGAATCCTCCTAATGGCTTCCCATACTGCAGTAGAACAGGTGAAACGGTTGATGGAGTCCAGGAATATTAGCCGTCACATTTTCTTGCTCTCCTTGATTCATCGAACCTTTGCCTCGCCGATCGAAAGGCTGCGAGGTTTTCCGACGTTGGATGGCTCTTTGACCGTTGCAGAGCTGGAAGCCTGACCTGGATGACTGTACAGCGCTCATCTGTTCATCAAGGCACAGGGGGCCTCGTAGAATGATGAGAAGAGGACTTTGGGATGGAGAGGTCAGCGGCATGGTGGATTACTGATGTTATGTGGTCAACCAACTCCTGGATGCTGTCATGGCACTGAAACACAGCCAGCTGGATGAACATCATCCAGTTGACTCTGCTGATTATCCATTGTGGCTGTGTCCTTTCTGGGAGAGTGCCATCCAGTAGGTGAATACAGAGTGGGAAGTGATCACTGGAATGCAGGTCGCCAGTGACTTTCCAAAGGCTGGAGAGCAGAAAGATAAGTTGATGGGTGAGAATGATCCAGTAGCAGCACAGAAATGAGTTGGAGTGCCTGTGTTGAGAATGCACAGTTCCTGAGACGTCATAAGACTCTCCAATACCTGACCCTGAGGAAAAGCAGAGGTTGAACCCAAGTCTCTCAGTAGGAGTTGCTGTATAAGACCTGTTAGAGACACAGAGTCAGTTGTATCATGTGGAAGTAAAAGTACCGAGCAGACAATGATCCTCTGACATATATGAACCTTAGCTGCAGCCGTTGTAGGTCAGCAGCTAGGGGCAGAGCAGACGTTATTGGCAAAAAAACCGACCCCTCCATCGGCCCTTTCGCCAGAAAGATTATACTTCCAGGAGAGCGTATAGCCCAATATGATAGGGACATCAGACGCTTTAAAATGGGTTTCCTGCAAACACAAATTCAGGGGACGATATTGTGCTAGCAGTTTCAGTTCCTCCATATGTGTCACGAACCCATTAACGTTTTACTGCAGCATGGAAGCTATTTTAATGGTTAAGTTTCATTCTGTCTTTCTCCCTCTCGTTTACTCGTTCTGCCGTGGTGGCGAGACAGAAACAGAGCAGGGGAGGGGGGAAGGATGCACTTGAGGAACTCGCTGGTTCCCTCAGGCAAACGTCGACACCCATACAAGCGATGGTACGATCATCATCAGGTCCATCTGACAGCACCAACGTCGCATGATCCGATGGCTCTAGAGTGCACTGCTTTGAGCATTAGGCCTTCGTCCCCAGCTTAGATTTTGGGGACGGTGGCAAGGCTGATGGAACAGAAACATTCAGCTGGATCTCATCCAATGTCTGCCGTGACGGTTTGCTTTCTATGCTGACATTATTTCCGGCAACTTTCTATGCTTCAGCAATAGGATGACTAGGCTGCGGAGCCAGTGCTGCAGACCGGCAGCTGCATTTGCAGGCGCAGGTAGAAGTGCCTTGCTCGACAGTCCAGTCGCAGTATGGGTGCAAATACTGTCCTTCTGGACAGGCTGCTGAGGAAAATGACTTGAAGAAACTTGGTGGCAGAGTGGCCTTCAATTCCTTCTTTGTGTCAGAGTATGAGACATGTTGTGTGACTTTAATTTCATGGATCTACTTTTCTTCAGCGAAGACAAGACAATCCCTGCTCCAAACGGATGGCCTAGGAGCAGTTGACACCCCAGGGTGGCGCAGTGTATTAAAAACCCTGTTTGTCTGCTGCACTACCACATTGTCCACTTGTAACCCGACCGTCACCACACATAGTGGTGTGACCAAAGAGGTGTCACTTGAAGCAGTGCATTGGGTTTGGAACATACAGTCTTACCTTAAGGTGGAGAAATCCTGGTGCAGTGTACTGTGGCGGCTTTGGCAGGTTGAATGTCGAAATAAATTATGCTGATCTTTGGAGCTCCCCATCAACCATTTTCATAATGGTCTGGACTTTGCACTTTCACATTCCTATTGCAGTTCTTTTGTATCCATATGCATAACGTCGTGGCATGTGGCAAAACCTCAAACACAACTGGATCCAGTGTGCAAATCACTGTTGATGGGATATTCTCCAAGCAACTTGGCATTCAACAGCTTCTGTACTTGGAGAGCCTCATAGTCTCCAGCAGGAGAGTACTAGTCTGCATCCACAGATTTGAATTGCCCTGCAAGTCACTCGAGAGCTTTATGGATATATATGATGGCGACAATTTTAGAAAACAACCGTCTACGCGTTTCATTAAAACCAAAATGTTATCCATCACGTGATGTGGTGTCTTACTATGCTTACTGTCGTTGACAATAAAAGATGACCCAGGTGGCCTAGCCACATGAGGCCTCTTAGGATTTTAGATGTCGATGCTGCCCAGCGGCCCACCTGAATCACTGAGAGTAGAAACACCAGATTCAGGCTTCATGGTGTTCCTAGGGGCAGCTGGGGAAGAAAGTCCACCCAGAAAGAGCCTCCTTGCCTGCATAAGCCTTATACGACTGAGGTGTGGCAGGTTCCCCAGAGGTCGCCCGCTAACGACTGTTCCACCTCAATAGCCATGCATCTCATCAGCACGCAGCATACATTGAGATTAAGGGTTTCTTTTTATAGATCCGGTTGCTGAAGCCAAGATCACCATTCCCTGTGATACATAACGTTCCACCGGCGCGCCGCGCGGTGGTCGGTGAAGCCCGCCCAGAGCTTACGGTGGCAGAGGACTGACAGCGTTTGCCAGTCCCCAGGTCAGGAACCCCAGGGTCGGGAAGCCCATACCCAGAAAACGAATGCTGAGCCCAACCAGAGTGCTACAACAATCACCTGGCTATTCGAGCGTCCGACGCTCGAACGAGCGTGATGGAAGTCGGGTGCGGTTGCCCCCTCAGTCAAAAGTGGCTGCATCGACATCCGAGGGGCTTAACGCAAAACTAGATGCACGAACAAATCGAACGAGCATAAACGTCAGATGCAGACCTCTAGTCCACACATTTCCATTTTCTGTTGAGCTTCGAGCATGCACTTAACGTGTTCAACAGCGCTAGCACACATGCGTATTAATAGCTATAAAAAAGTTCCAGTTCCGACCCCGTTACAGACATGCATAATACCGACTTTTAAATCATTTTCTGAAAGGAAAACATCTGACAACACTATAGTTTTTTCCTTTTCTTTGCCGTGACTCATCTTTGCCCCAAGGCATGGGCATCCTTGTTTGGCTGTGGTCTATATAAAGTCCGTTTATATACACGCTTCATGGACGTACGAAATACAAGTTTGGACTGTCTAATGACTGAATTCCGGATTTCTGCAGTAGCTACAAGGAAGTCTTAGTTTCTGTACATACTACTGCTTAAAGACGAAACCTAAATTTTATTGATCTGTGTAGTTTTAGTGATCTTTCAATTGTTTTCAGTTGGCAGATTCAGCGCTTCACCATGCGAATCAAAGGAAGCAATGACGAGATTCGACTATGGGGTAACGCAGGAATTAAAGGCTGTACGTAATATAGTCCAACACAGAAACCAAACAAAAGTGTTTTTTTAATAAACATGTAGTTTTAATATCGGTTGGTAAAATTGTGAATATAAAATTTTTGCAAAGTTGACACATCAAAAAAGAAAATGTACTAAATTTTAAAATGGCGGGTCAGGTCATTCCCGAAATAATTTGCCTTGCTCATAACACTAAAAGAAAATGTACTGCGCCTATTTTCGTGGAAAGAGGACATTTATTATCATGACGATTGTGTTTTCGTTTTTAATAGATGCTTGCTTATAAGAGACGCATTGACATTAAATAACAGTGTTCTCCATCACAGAACAACAGGACTATTGGAGGCGTTGGGGCGGGTGCCTAGTCTGTGTGCGTGGTCACCGACGTAGCTGCACCCTGGCCAGGGCGTGGCGCATGGGGCAGGGCTGAGTCGCTATATTTTAAACGAACAAACAAGCTGCACTTGTGATGGTCCTCCATTTATCTCCTACTGTTCAGCTGGCATTACATCCTTTTGTGTTGGCGAAGGCGCGATGCTGGACCGTCCCTTTAAGGCAGTTGGTGGTGGCAGTTGACCTGTGTCCCCCCTGTATGTGGAGGGTGGGAGGGAGGGAGGGAGGGAGGGAGGGAGGGAGGGAGGGAGGGGGAGAGATGAGGGGAGGTAAGAGGGCCTCCAATTTTTGGCAGTCTGTGATCGTTCATCGAGGAGGATGCACGTTCAACTACCGCCCCCTCTGCAATCTCTTAGGACGAAAATTTTCCCCAGTACATTTGTTGCATTATGACCCATTCACAACGAGTGCTGTTCTTTTTCATGACAATTTCGATGTGTAATTGGAACAGAGATGCATATTTTCCGTCTGTTGTGATAGCATGTATTGGCTTCAATTACCTGGGCTGGAGTGTGACTGTTGAGCAGGCGTCTGGAGAGAACGCTGACGTCAAACAGCGATAGATATAATCCTCAGCTGTATGCTTATAGGAAAGACACTTATTAAACTTGTCTCTGTCCAACACCATCATCTTGTCAGTTGAATATATTCCCGCCAAAAAAATGAAGATAGTACCTTACACCCCACGTTTTTTCCTGCCAGCTTGTAGACTTAAGTGTACAATCTGAGTGTGTCTGCGACTAGTTTTGAGTGGTATTGTGAAATTTTTTCCCAACAGAATAACACTAGTTAACAGTGGGACAAAGTTCGTTGTGGCTCATTTTGTTAGTGCAGGTTGCCTACATCAGGGGCAGGTATGTACTCAGGGGCAAACCTGTTAAGTGCTTTTCCATATCAGCCTACTGTTCTCCTTTGATTGAAAGGTGCTTAACCTATTGTTCCGCTAAGTGGGTTTCCATCCCCTCCCCCCCCCCCCCCCCTCTATGCTACAGGTACACTTTCAGGTCCGTGTTAACCTATTCTTCTGTTAAGTGCTTTTCCATGTCACCCCCACTTCCTTTTGATTGACAGGCACTTAACCTATTGCTACCCCTCCCCCTAACCCTCTCCCCCTCACTGCTACAAGTACGCTTTCAGGTCTGAGTTATTGGAATAGGCCCCCCTCACACTATCATCAATTTGCTTGACTACTTAATTAAATTGACCAATTAATTAACCTCTGGTGGGAAAGTGCTATGCCTCCATGGTGGGATGTTCAGATTCCATCAGGACAACGCAACCTCTACGAACCTCCGAAAAAATGGCGGGAAGACAGGTCACATTAACTACTTAATTAAATTGATCAATTAATTAACTTCATGGTGGGGAAGTCCCATGCCCCCTCCCCGGCGAGAAGTTCAAATTTTGTCAGATTTTCGCGAGTGCCACGCCCACCTGAACTTGGACTGAAGTCTCCACCACGATCCTCAACCGACCGTCACGTCCCCTTACCAACCCATGATGGCGGGCTAACGTGTACTAACGCGTACTGACGTGTAATAACGTGAACAGTGCACAACCTCATCCAAGATGGCGGCTGTGACGTCAGTTGATGACGCAAGTGCCACACCCACCTGGCTGGAAGTTCAAATTCCATCAGGACAATGCAACCTCTACTAACCCAAGAAAATGGCGTGAAAAAAGAGCACCTCCACTAACCTAATTCATCTGACCACCATCTCTTCCTAGGAATTGGCAAGGAAAAGACTCAGTTGATCGGTCATTTGGAGGGTATTCCGTTGTTCTGTATTGAATATTGTTGAAACAATTTAGACAATGTATGAATATATGGAAAGTGTATATTGTTTATTTATGAAAAATTCAGTTTGTGGGGGTTGGATTTCTCTTGCTCATCATTCTCTACTGTTTGGAAACATCTAGTTCTTTCAAGAAGCAATTACATGGGGCAAACAGTTTGCATAAACTAATGTTCGGCACTGTACTCTGGGTGTCTTAACCTAATGTTTGATCCTTTGTCGGCACTTAAGTGGTTTTCCATGTCACCCCCAACCCCTTAAACTATTGTACTACATTTCACATAAAAAATTATTCAAATTGACTTAGTGTTCTGCACTTAAATTGCTGTTCTGCTCCATGTCGCCCATTCACACACAGCCTCACCTTAACTATTGTACCGCTAATACCATGTTGATATTAAAAATTCATGCACATTAATTAAATCGATATTCTTCACATGTAGGCGTAGATTTTTTTTTAATTCACGGCATCCTATTGATCTTAGAGTATTGTTCATCTCTACGGGGGACCCTTAATAGTTAGGTCTGATTCAAGAGATTGAGTAGGTTCAGAGAAGAACGGCAAGATTCGTGATTGGTACATATAACCATAGCGAGAGCGTTACAAATCTCATTGAAAGTTTGAAGCGGGACACACTTGCAGATAGACGACGCGCTAAACGGAAGGGGCTGCTCACTAAATTCCAAATCCTATCTTCGCCGAGGATGTAGAGCATATATTATTACAACCAACTTTCATATCGCGCAATGATCGCCGTTCAAAGATAAGGGAAACTGGAGCTGGTACTGAGGCGTTCAGACAGTCGTTTTTCCCTCGCGCGAGCCGTGAGTGGAACAGAAGGAGGGAATAAAACTTTGGTACGAATAGTGCCGTCCACCACACACCGCTTGGTGGCTAGCAGTGTATATATGCGGATGGAATATAGCTTAAACAGAAGATCGCGAATAATAAAAAACACGTCCCGCCGCCCCACACACGACGCCGACACCGAGGTCCGAGTGCACTGCCGCCCCCAGCGAAGCTGCGACGCGACAGTTCGGGCTCTGCAAGGATGGGGCGCTCACTTCTTTCATACTTTCCACTTGGAAAATTCCTATCCAAATAGGTTTTCACCTAGGTACCGTGGCTGGTGCGTTGACGCATAGCTGCGGATCGGTCCATCACCTAGAGATGTTGCAATGCTTCCCAGGGCACATTACTAGCAGGGCAACCTGTCCGTCAGTGAATTTACCCGTCAAACTGCCGGTCTGGGAGCACCATCCAACATTGTTTTCTGCAGACAAGGCTTTCACAGGTAAAATTATTTTGCACAGATCGCTACATTACACTGACAGTTAAACCCTGCAAAATTGTCTACTGATACTCAGGTTCATACAAGTCTCACAAGAATATCTAACAGTCTAACTACAATTAAATATTACAATTGCTGCTGCAGTCTGACACCAATCGATGTACAGGTAATGTTTCCTCTGGAACGAATCTCAGTGTACATAATTTTCCACGTAAGAAATCTCTTGCAGTTATCGATGTCCTTAATCTTTACGTCCCTCACGGTAGGACACACACTCATTTTCTCTGCTCATGCCACAACACAAGCCACAGCAACATTAAACTGCAATACAAACACATATTTTTTTACACGAACAGTGCAGTTATCTTTTATATCTGTACAATGCCCGAAAAATTATGGTATACATACACCCACACATGCTATATGTCTCGATTCTCCTAGTCCTATGAAATTATCTGACAAAGTCGTTGAATCAGCGCTTCTGTAAGGTCTTGCAAAGATGCTCTCAAACACGTGTTATGAAGGACAGGCGTCTGGAACTGTGTGAGATAATGAATACCGCACCCGCGGACGTAATGCTTTAAATACATCACCGGCGCGGGTTGGTGTACTGTAATTAACGTCACTACCGTTAGAGCAACAAGGAAAATGCTAGGTTTCGCTTGGGGGTGCCGATGAGGGGCGCGTATTGTTACAGCCGTATTCTCTGTCCTGTCTGCACACTGTAACACGTCCAGTTGAACACTTGCATTGCTATATTGTGCTACTGTTTACGAAATGAATCTATCACCACTTACGTTCATATGTACTTCTCAGTGCGTTGAAATCACAATTCACCATGTACAGTCTATCCTTCCAATACGAAGAGACATACGCAATCTTTTTTTGTTTTTGTTTTTACGTGAATAGTAGTTCGACCACTTCCCACAAAGGTATGTGGGAACATAAGCCACGGTACCTTCACGTTCAAGCAGTAGTATAACATTTCCGACTATCAATCATATGTGTATGAAAAAAATTATGATACATCTACACTTGCATCAGCAGGGTGTTGTTTTTGCGCAGTAAAAAAGCCTCCCGCCATTATCTGTTTGTCGATGAATAAAGGATGTAATTACAATTTGAAAAAGCCCTAGAGTATTTTCGGTTTATCGATTTCACCACTTCCACGAAACCCATCCAAGTCGACGTTTGTATCAGTGCTTTCCATGCATAGCTTCCACCACACACACAATTTTCCCCCTCACTGAGAAATCACTGTGAGTGCGAAATACACTCCTGGAAATTGAAATAAGAACACCGTGAATTCATTGTCCCAGGAAGGGGAAACTTTATTGACACATTCCTGGGGTCAGATACATCACATGATTACACTGACAGAACCACAGGCACATAGACACAGGCAACAGAGCATGCACAATGTCGGCACTAGTACAGTGTATATCCACCTTTCGCAGCAATGCAGGCTGCTATTCTCCCATGGAGACGATCGTAGAGATGCTGGATATAGTCCTGTGGAACGGCTTGCCATGCCATTTCCACCTGGTGCCTCAGTTGGACCAGCGTTCGTGCTGGACGTGCAGACCGCGTGAGACGACGCTTCATCCAGTCCCAAACATGCTCAATGGGGGACAGATCCGGAGATCTTGCTGGCCAGGGTAGTTGACTTACACCTTCTAGAGCACGTTGGGTGGCACGGGATACATGCGGACGTGCATTGTCCTGTTGGAACAGCAAGCTCCCTTGCCGGTCTAGGAATGGTAGAACGATGGGTTCGATGACGGTTTGGATGTACCGTGCACTATTCAGTGTCCCCTCGATGATCACCAGTGGTGTACGGCCAGTGTAGGAGATCGCTCCCCACACCATGATGCCGGGTGTTGGCCCTGTGTGCCTCGGTCGTATGCAGTCCTGATTGTGGCGCTCACCTGCACGGCGCCAAACACGCATACGACCATCATTGGCACCAAGGCAGAAGCGACTCTCATCGCTGAAGACGACACGTCTCCATTCGTCCCTCCATTCACGCCTGTCGCGACACCACTGGAGGCGGGCTGCACGATGTTGGGGCGTGAGCGGAAGACGGCCTAACGATGTGCGGGACCGTAGCCCAGCTTCATGGAGACGGTTGCGAATGGTCCTCGCCGATACCCCAGGAGCAACAGTGTCCCTAATTTGCTGGGAAGTGGCGGTGCGGTCCCCTACGGCGCTGCGTAGGATCCTACGGTCTTGGCGTGCATCCGTGCGTCGCTGCGGTCCGGTCCCAGGTCGACGGGCACGTGCACCTTCCGCCGACCACTGGCGACAACATCGATGTACTGTGGAGACCTCACGCCCCACGTGTTGAGCAATTCGGCGGTACGTCCACCCGGCCTCCCGCATGCCCACTATACGCCCTCGCTCAAAGTCCGTCAACTGCACATACGGTTCACGTCCACGCTGTCGCGGCATGCTACCAGTGTTAAAGACTGCGATGGAGCTCCGTATGCCACGGCAAACTGGCTGACGCCATTCGACGGCCAACACCGCGGTTCCTGGTGTGTCCGCTGTGCCGTGCGTGTGATCATTGCTTGTACAGCCCTCTCGCAGTGTCCGGAGCAAGTATGGTGGGTCTGACACACCGGTGTCAATGTGTTCTTTTTTCCATTTCCAGGAGTGTATACTAGAGTACGTTCATTCGGAGTTAATTTTCACGGGCGGAGCAGGTGGATGGGGAAACCGCAAAACTGTTTTAGTCTAAGCGTATTTTTTTAAGTGCATGTTGCTAAGTGCCGTACCAGTTTAACACTTTGGAGTAGGAGTAAGATTAGCGCGGGACGGATATGTTGTTTCAACTGGCAAAACAAAAGAGGCTGTTACAGCGTCATACAAATACACTCAATTTTCAAAAAAAAGGAATATCATGTTATGTAGAAACCTCCTACAGGCCTGAATGGGAAGAACGCTTTATTACAAGCGTGCAACAGACTCGTGTGTGTCTCTTTCAACACACTAGCTGTATCTAACTGAATAATCACCACGATTCCATCGTAATTCAATTTTTCAACTTCAAGTGTGTCCTAGATGTCTGTGAATAAGGTAATGCCGTAGTTCTGAGGAGCGATAGTGAGTGTAGTGTGCAAAGTATGGTCATGCTTTAGTTATCGTTATTAAAGAGGTAAAGGGGGGGGGGGGGGGGGGGGGAGTGACCTCGCGACTCCACTTGTTCAACAACAGAGCTGTAGCCGCGCATTAGAAGGAATGTTCCATAGCTCTTACTTCCTTAATATGTTACGAAAGTTAACCTTGAGAACTACGGATTCAGGGGAAAAGAGAAGGTTACTGCTTACAGCGTGGTTGAGCTGGTGAAATCAAGAAATGCGTTTCATGTGCTCTTGGATATTTATATGAAAACTGATAAAAGAGTCGTCGCCACGTGAACGCTTTTGATTATTACATGTTCCCCACACAACTTGTACCATTACTAAGTGATATATATTTTACTTGCCAAATGACGTATGTCAAAGTAGGAACCACGCTTTAAGCACTATGAGTCGAATGCGTGATGCCACAATGATGGCCGGACAGACACAATTACTTACGTCAAAGGCACGGGGAAAATCATGTGGCCAAGGCGAATATTCAAGTTTGCAGCTATTCAAAACCTGGAATTCTTTGACTGTCCTGCTCTCAATCAACTCAAGAACATTTATCAAATAAGTGCTGTTGTATCTGCTTATGAGAATGTAAAATTACTTTTGAGTTGGATGAGAAATAATTAATTTTTTCGTCCCTCACAATACTTGTATACTTTTTTTCATTTCGACACCTGCGTCCTTAGCAAGTAAGTTTATCGGTGATGCTACACCTGCATCCATCTATACAGGCTTTCCACTGGAACTTTACCCCAGCCTCTGCGCGCTGTCACCTGGGGAGTAGCGCAACCTGTGCTACTGATAGGTGCGCTATCACATTCCTCGCCCCTCTGAAAATGTGTGCACAAGGCGGTACGTCATGTAGCTGCGCGTCCAGTGTAACAGCAGTCAATTCTCTTAAATTGTGTGCGTGTGTTAAATGCAGCAAGTCTTGTAGACCAGTGCGCTGCAGTGTGGATGTAACCGCCCATTGTACAGAAATACATTACGATAAATTCACAACTTTCGGTGAAGCAGTGTTTAAAGCAACATGCCCTATAGATCTGTGCTGTGCAGTGCGGATGTAACCGCCCATTGTACAGAAATACATTTATCAGTTTAATCAAAAGAATGATGACTGAGGTTTGAAATAGTAGCATTCGGCATTTTTACAATAAAATAAGTGAATTTATTATTACTAATCT
Source organism: Schistocerca cancellata (assembly GCF_023864275.1). NCBI lineage: Eukaryota > Metazoa > Arthropoda > Insecta > Orthoptera > Acrididae > Schistocerca > Schistocerca cancellata. The sequence continues at coordinate 449,015,816 of NC_064634.1, read as the reverse complement.
CAGATTTAACACTGCTTGCGAAATCATTATATCATTTTGCAGATACGTGGTTCAGATTTACTTTTTTTTTTTTTTAGTAATATCAACACACTGCTGTTTACAGATACATGATTCAAATTTTACATTATATCAGTTTACAACTAATGCAGAGGTACTACTACAAACTAATTACACTATCTTACAGGCTAAATACTATCACTAGTGAAGTTCCACCCGAAACAGAAAATACTTTTAGGTAAAGATGAACGTATTTCTTTGAAGTGGGTGGCTCTAAACACTTTCCACTACCACAAGCAAGTGAACGTATTTCTTTGAAGTAGGTAGCTCTAAACATTTTCCACAACCACAAGCAAGTGAAGGTATATTTCTGAAGTGGGTGGCTCTAAACATTTTCCAATACCACAAGCAAGTGAACATTATATAAACAATTCAATTGGGTGAAACTCACACACTTCAAACAAGTTCTGACTGGATGGCTAGCGCAGGTTAAACTTACAAACTAGAATCTAATCTATAACCACTCACACACACGCACGCATGTATGAAGTGTGAAAACTTGGTTTTTCCTCTCTATTCCCATATCAATTAATTAATAATAAGAATCAAATATATTTACATAGACTTTTTTTCTTGACAGTTTTTTTCAGTTTTTAATTATTTTTCGTTTTTATGATATTTTTTCCCTTGGCATATTAATTTGTACTAATGGAGATATATTTACATAGACACACACACACTTATTTCCTATACACAGGCTCCCACAGTCATTCGCACACTCAGACATACACAGAAGCACTCAGACCGATACACACCACACAACACACTCATCCAATATTTACACATGATAAAAGCGTCATACTACTACTCTGCACTCTGCAGACACTCTCTCTCTCTCTCTCTATCTCTCTCTCTCTCTCTCTCTCTCTCTGTGTGTGTGTCCCTCTCCCCCCCCCCCCCCACTCTCTCTGAATCGGAGTGCCCCAACCCTTCTCTCGCTACAAGTGAGTAGTGTGAGTTTCAATCCCATCACAAATGACCCTTTTATTGTCATGAGGCGAAAGACCGATTTTAGACTGTAGCACAGTGTACACCTCGTGTGCTATCGATTGAATACTGGTATGCCATACCATAAGCGGTGGCTGCGGTGCAGTACCGCGAACACCTCCACGCAGGCATTGCATATAGTCTTCGATAGATAGAACTCTCGATACCATGCGACGCACACCCTTAGCCAGCTTCTGGGTGGCACCTTCCAATGTGGGATATGCATACATTTTTGACCGAAGACCTACAAACTCCACAATCGGCAATCCATTCGACTCATCCTTCATGAGACCGTAAGGATTATCGGCTGCATATGAGGACGTATCGAATTCATTACCATGGCACCTGATTACTTCATATGGATCACAGTTATTCACCCAATAGATGAAGCTATATGTATCCATATAAAATAATTTAGGATCTGCGAAATGAGTTTTCGTAAACTCATAATGAAAGTGGTACATGTAGAGTTTGGGTAGGTCTAGTATGCACATCCCCACATAGATAGGTTTCGTAAACTAAACTGCAGTCTTCGCCATCTCCACAGCAACAAAATTCTTATTGAATATAGTGACCCACTTAAAATTAGGTCTGGCAATGCATTTTCATACGCCATAACGACCACCCCATTCGGTTCTAATAAAAATTTCACCACGCCCCCTAAAATTTCCCATAGTTTCACCAAAAATTGAATTATTCATTAATTTATAAACATCTTTTTCAAAGTCACACGTCGCAGAAGCTCTCTGTCTCGTATTCAAATCAATACAGGGTGTTACAAAAAGGTACGCCAAACTTTCAGGAAACATTCCTCACACACAAATAAAGAAAATATGTTATGTGGACATGTGTCCGGAAACGCTTAATTTCCATGTTAGAGCTCATTTAGTTTCTTCCACCTACGCTCAATGGAGCACGTTATCATGCTTTCATACGGGATACTCTACCTGTGCTGCTAGAACATGTGCCTTTACAAGTACGACACAACATGTGGTTCATGCACGATGGAGCTCCTGCACATTTCAGTCTAAGTGTTCGTACGCTTCTCATCAACAGATTCGGTGACCGACGGATTGGTAGAGGCGGACCAATTCCATGGCCCCCACGCTCTCCTGACCTTAACCCTCTTGACTTTCATTTATGGGGGCATTTGAAAGCTCTTGTCTACGCAACCCCGGTACCAAATGTAGAGACTCTTCGTGCTCGTATTGTGGACGCCTCTGATACAATACGCCATTCTCCAGAGATGCATCAGTGCATCAGGGATACCATGCGACGGAGGGTGGATGCATGTATCCTCACTAACGGAGGACATTTTGAACATTTCCTGTAACAAAGTGTTTGAAGTCACGCTGGTACGTTCTGTTGCTGTGTGTTTCCATTCCATGATTAATGTGATTTGAAGAGAAGCAATAAAATGAGCTCTAACATGGAAAGTAAGCGTTTCCGGACACATGTCCACATAACATATTTTCTTTCTTTGTGTGTGAGGAACGTTTCCTGAAAGTTTGGCTGTACCTTTTTGTAACACCCTGTATACTCCTTCAACCTGGGGTACTGGTTGAAGGGGATAGCCCGGGAGATTTTAACCAAATCCATACCCAAGCTGAGGCATTGCTGGAGGTTACGATAATGAATAATATACCTCTGCTTATCCCCCAGCATTGTCATCAGTTTTGGTGTGGAATCTCCACGCAGAAGTAGTTGCTCTGGACACAGTGGCAAAACGGTATTCCCATCATGCAAACTAATAGGGTATGTGAGTTCTGCCTCTGCCACATACCCTACATCAGAATCAACTGCCATACCCCCCCACGATTTTTCCGCCTAACACCTTGGACAGCCATCGAAACTCGCCAGTAATTGCTGCATGTTGTGCCCATATAAGTTATTCACATCGAGATATAATATATAACTTGAATCAAGGGATGTGTTGAACCTGTCACCTATCCGTGGGTTATTTGCTTTTGCGTGCCTATGGACACATTGGCAAAGTCCCCCACGGATCCCTTGCTCAAAGAAAAGAAGCATGTCAGGATCAGTCAATAATTCTATGGTGCACTTCGTTTTCTTGAGCATTGCGTCCCAAGACAACCAGGTGCCGTGATATAAAAGTTAGGATCCAGAGAATATGTGGTCATACATAGACTCCGGAACTTCTTGAAAACGTCCACAAGCAAGTGCATGTCTGTGTCCACGTAAAGCCGTGCATCCTCTCCTAAAGTGGAAATACTGAATTCCCCCCCCAGAAATTCACGGCATGCTCATACTCTGCATTCGTTATGGCGTCGCCTGTGAGGTTGCTGGAGAATGCAGTTATGTCAGGTAGTCTGGTTTCATTGAGTTTCACCACTATAACCGCATACTCATATGGGAAAACACCCTTCCTAGTCGCAAGTTGAAACTTTTCCTCTTTGGGAAATGCAGCTTGAGTGATATGCATATCTCCCCGAGGTGGAGTCTCAACAATTTTCTGTAGTGGTGCCTGCATAAAACGTAGCTTGTCAAGGAAGCAGAGCGTAATTCTTGGCGTCATTTGTTTGGAGAATGAAATATACTTCTCAATGCTCTCAGGTAGGACACTGATTGATCTTTCTCCAAAACGAAATCAGTCAAGTGCTCAACTAGAAAGTGAACGGCATACCCACTTAAATTGTGGAAGAAAACGGGTATATGTCTAAGTAAATGGTACTCCAAATTGGATGCGTTGTGAGCTGCACCGCAGAACTTACCCGCAAGATGAAAGTGGTCCCTACGAGGAGTTTCCGATTTTCTATCTACGGCTAGCCAACAAATATGACATTCATCATCATCTTCCTTTGATTTGATCATGGGAAATTTGGTGCTGTAGAGATTATCAACTTCCTGTGAAAGTTTTTCAAGCTCAGTGAGAAGTCAAACCGCCAGATAGTTCCCTACATAAGACTGGTAGCCGTTCAGTTTAGGATCATATCCACATACAACTCGGAATGCAGCTGCATAAGGTAAGTGTTTTTGTGTGAAGTTTTATATGAGGCTAAGGGGTTCTCTTCACTACGAGTAATAGGAGCCAGCAAACATTCAAAGTTGGCGTACTCTACAAAAGGACAGCGTTGCTGGTGGTGAGCATTTTGAAATTTAATAAAGTCATTTTCGTCCGTAGGCATAATCACACATACTGGGTCCTTGGAAGCACAACCTAATAGATGTATCGCTAATAGGTCTTCAGATGAAAAATAATTCAGACACATTACACAAATATGTTTTACACGATGATTAGTTGATAGTTGGGAGGCAAGGAGTCGGGCATGTCTTTGATCCAGACATAGTGATAACTATTACCTTCAGAGAAGAGCAGCATGTTTACAAGCAGCTCTCGGTCACCTGCAATTTTTGAGAAATGGAGGGGGCCGACGACTATATGCTTGTCTTGTTCATCTGACTTTTCTTCTTCTCCAGGCCATAAACATGAACCGATATGCCGGTATTCTGTGCCTCAAACGTATGTGTGTCTTGGATCTTGATGGGGAACTCTATACCATCAAAGTTATAACACTTACTGATGTCAAGGTATCTACCATATTGGGATTTTCTGTGTAATTTCTCTCACAAGCCAGGATTGACCATGCAAAACAAGCCTGATCCTTTGTATTTTCGACATTAATGCATGCCTTAGGGAGCTTGATACAGCTAGACCCTCCATTTACCAGATCATAGACGTGTATATGGATGTCCAGGTGTAGAATTCTGCTGAGTGCCTTAACTGAGCCTTTCACTTCCATCTCTGAAAACCGGCCCAATGTTGCACTCAAGGTGGATTTACGAAACCACTCGGCGATTGATGTACTGCACGTTATCAAGCCATTTCCCCCCAAAGATAATAAATACTCGTCTCTCCAACTCCAGATTCAACTTGGGGGGAGGGGGGCGATAATTAAATGCAAAGCACTGCATTGCATTTAACGGTGGGATACCGCGGATCATTGACTACCTAGAGGAGCTCTGTTTCCACGACAGGAAGGCATGCGCTTAGAAATCCAACAGGATCGAGGTACCCTCCTGCCGGGTTTTCAGTCGTAGTGAACGAGATTCGCTCCTCAAAGGCGTCGGCAATCGCGGAGTACTGCAACTGCGGTATGGCGTCACTGACCTGATGTCCTTCGCTAAAAGGGCAGGGGAGAGAACTGCCACTAGCCACAGGATGTTGTTGTCTGTTACTAATACTAGAAGTATTTGATGGTGTTGGCTACGTGGATATGGGTGTGCGCCATACCTCATGCGATGGTGCGGGAGGAGACGTCCGGGAATCGAGCCGCTGTGGGAGGGCGGCCCGTGGACGCCAGAGCGCTGCTGTGCCAGCTGAGGCGGCGGGGGCCGCCCCCCGCGAGGCGACTGGCGGCGAAGCGCGCCTCGCCTCGCAGGACCTCGTCTGGGTGCTATAGTCTTCACCACCTCGGGTATGGAGCCACGGCGTATTGCGGGAATTGTTCCCCTGACTCGACCGCTGTAGAATAATGAAAAAGAATTAAATACAACGTTCTAGACATCGCCGACAGTCACTGCTACTGCAAGGAGAGAAAGGATGATGATTATTTGTAAGCAGAGTGATATATATTACCTGTTTCACTGTGGCTCCTTGACATCTCCCTCATCTCCTCACGACGACGAAGGTCTCCCTCCTCCTCCTCCTCCACCCACTGTGGCATTTTACCTTCGCCTGAATTGGGGAGGGCCCATCGATTCAGTCCCCCTATATCACCTGAAACATAATGATCTAATAATAACAAAACATACACACGGAAACTATGGGGAGCAAAATATTTACACTTTTTTTTTCAGAATGTATACGTACATCGGATCTGCAATGACACCCGGATATCTCCAGCACATACCCCTTCCTGTCCCCCTTCTTCGTATGTCAGGAAATCATCTGCAACAAAGAATATACACCACATTACACATACGATGTAGATTAATTACATATACACAGCACTATACGAAATCCACAGTGAAAGAAAAGAAGAACGTTTTATCGTTTTTTGATCCTCGAAATTATGTACAACTACAACGCCAGCTACAACATATTACGTAAACGATGAATTTTTTTAGAAAGAAACTAGCCATATGCTGCAGGAACACGAAATTATTAGTGAAAAGGTTTTACCGATTTCGCTCCCTCTAAAAGATCCAAAGCAACGTCAGACTCATTGGTCACAGTACATTACATATACAATGAGTTACACATATACTGCTTACTGTGATATTGCTGTTGCAACTGCAGTTCATGCCACTGCTGCTGCTGCTGCTGCTGCTGCTGCAGCCATTGATGTTGTTGCAGTTGCTGCTGCAGCCAGAGTTGTTGTTGTTGTTGCATCTGCTGCTGGTGGTGGTGCAGCTGCAGGCACTGCTGTTGCTGCCTTTGCTGCTGCTGTTGCCTCTCAGCCTCATCAATTACCCACTGCATGTATGCTGAAACAATAAGACACGTATTCAATACAAAATTCTTAGCGGGGCAAAAAAGTTATCGTTATCGATTTTGATCTCTCTCGAAATCATCTACAGACTCTCTGCTCACACCAGTAGTGTAAAGATGGAATATATACTTACAATGCTGCTTCTGCTGCTGCTGATGGAGCAGCGGCTGCCACTGAGTCTGCTGTTGCACGACAGGGTTCTTATCACCCGCCTTTTGATGTTGGTAGATTGCGCTGAAACAAAAACAAGAAGAAATGTATTCAATACTACGAAATTCTTAGTGGAAGAGAAAAGTTAGAGTCACCGATTTGAATCTATACGCCGCGCGGGATTAGCCGAGCGGTCTGGGGGGCTGCAGTCATGGTCTGTGCGACTGACCCCGGCGGAGGTTCGAGTCCTCCGTCGGGCATGGGTGTGTGTGTGTGTCCTTAGGATAATTTAGGTTAAGTAGTGTGTAAGCTTAGGGACTGATGACCTTAGCAGTCAAGTCCCATAAGATTTCACACACATTTGAACTTTTTTTTTTTAATCTATACTCACCAGGTAGTTCATCATGCTCTAACGGTCCCTGCCGTTTGCAGCCATTGGCACTACAAACGGTGCTTGATACCGCTGCTGAACGTTCCATTTTTGTACCTAAACTGGTAACACGTACACAAGAAAGGAGCAAACTGGCGCACAGGAGCAGGAACAAGACGATCGACTTCACACTACGGTGGTTGACGAAAGAATGAGGACAACTGAGGACAGAATGGTCTTTATATACCCTCTGCCCTATCAACCCACCACCTCCCTCAGAAAGCCAATAGGAACGCAGCATTCTACCCCTCCAGTACGTGAAAGCTTGTCTAGGCGCCCTGGACAGGTCTACGCCTGTCTGACCATGCTGGACATATCGGTGCCGGTCTGCGAGCACTGTTTACGTCCAGATGGTTGTGGAATTTTTCCGGCAGCTGCAGCTACGTATTTGTCTGCCGCTGTCGGGCGCTAACAATTATTTTAGAATTGCCGTTAGCGTGAAAGTATAGTTCACCGATTTGAAAGACATGATAATTTTTTAAACTTATGACAATATATTTCCGAATTTCACTGCTGTTAATATTTGCCTTTGTTTGAATGAATTCGAAGCAAAGTAACTGCCCAGTTCTTTAAGTTCTTTACGCCAGGTAAATAATACAAATTTCTGCTATTCCCCAATCCGCATTCTGCTTCATGGTCACGCCTCCTTCGTTTTATGAAAAAATTAACCGCTACACGACTCAGAAATGAGAGAATGACGTTGCTGTAAAGCTTAAACTAAAGTGATGAAAGCGTGATGCCACAATGATGGGCCATCATTCAGCATCCCTTATGAGTCATAGTGCTTAAAGTGTGGCTCATACTTTGAAATGCGTCAGGTGGCAAGTAAAATATATATCACTTAGTAATGGTACAAGTTGTGTGAGGAAAATGTAATAATCAAAAGCGTTCACGTGGCGACGACTCTTTATCAGTTTTCATATAAATATCCAAGAGCACATTAAACGCATTTCTTGATTTCACCAGCTCAACCACGCTGTAAGCAGTAACCTTCTCTTTTCCCCTGAATCCGTAGTTCTCAAGGTTAACTGTCGTAACATATTAAGGAAGTAAGAGCTATGGAACATTCCTTCTAATGCGCGGCTACAGCTCTGTTGTTGAACAAGTGGAGTCGCTCCCACCCCCCCCCCCTTACCTGTTTAATAACGATAACTAAAGCATGACCATACTTTGCACACTACACTCACTACCGCTCCTCTGAACTACGGCATTACCTTATTCACAGACATCTAGGACACACTTGAAGTTGAAAAATTGAATTACGATGGAATCGTGGTGATTATTCAGTTAGATACAGCTAGTGTTCAAATGGCTCTGAGCACTATGGGACTCAACATCTTAGGTCATAAGTCCCCTAGAATTTAGAACTACTTAAACCTAACTAACCTAAGGACATCACACACACCCATGCCCGAGGCAGGATTCGAACCTGCGACCGTAGCAGTCCCGCGGTTCCGGACTGCAGCGCCAGAACCGCTAGACCACCGCGGCCGGCATACAGCTAGTGTGTTGAAAGAGACACACACGAGTCTGTTGCACGCTTGTAATAAAGCGTTCTTTGCATTCAGGCCTGTAGGAGGTTTCTACATAACATGATATTCCTTTTTTTGAAAATTCAGCTCCCACACTCACGTTATAGGATCTAAACAGGGCTGTATCACCATTTCTCGCACATGTAATAAACAAAATCTTTGTATGGCGCTGTAAGAGGCTCTTTTGTTTTTCGTAACAAACTCAGTTTTGCCAGTTGAAACAACATAACCGTCCCGCACTAAACCTACTCCTACTCCAAAGTGTTAAACAGGTACGGCGCTTAGCAACATGCACTTAAAAATACGCTTAGACTAAAACAGTTTTGCGGTTTCCCCATCCACCTGCTCCGCCCGTGAATATTAACTCCGAATGAACGTACTCTAGTATATTTCGCACTCACAATAATTTCTCAGTGAGGGGGAAAATTGTGTGTGTGTGGTGGAAGCTATGCATGGAAAGCACTGACACAAACGTCGACATGGATGGGTTTCGTGGAAGTGGTGAAATCGATAACCGGAAATACTCTAGGGCTTTTTCAAATTGTAATTACATCCTTTATTCATCTACAAACAGGTAATGGCGGGAGGCTTTTTTACTGCGCAAAAACATCACCCTGCTGATGCAAGTGTGGATGTATCACAATTTTTTTCATACACATATGATTGCGAGTCGGAAATGTTATACTGCTGCTTGAACGTGAAGGTACCGTGGCTTATGTTCCGACATACGTTTGTGGGAAGTACTCACGAACGCAATTGGTTATAGGTTTCATTCGTAAACAGTTGCACATTATAGCAATGAAAGTGTTCAACTGGACATGCTATAGTGTACAAACAGGATGGGGAATACGGCTGTAAAATACGTCCACCTCATCGAAACCCCCAAGCGGACCATAGCATTTTCCTTGTTGCTCTATCGGCAGTGATGTTAATTATAGTAAATCAATCCGCGTCGGTGATGTCTTCCAAAGCATTACGTCCGCACATACATAGTTCCAGACGCCTGTCCTTCATAACACGTGTTTGAGAGAATCTTGGCAACACCTTCCAGAAGCTCTGATTCAACGACTTTGTCAGATAATTTCATAGGACTGAGGAGAATCGAGACATATATCATGTGTGAGTGTATGTACACCATAATTTTTTCGGGCGCTGTACTGACATAAAAGATAACTGCATTGTTCGTGTAAAAAAATATGTGTATATATTGCAGTTTAATGTTACTGTGGCTTGTGTTGTGGCATGAGCAGAGGGACGTGAGGATTAAGGACATCGATAACCGCGAGAGATTTCTTACGTGGAAAATTATGTACACTGAGATTCGTTCCAGAGGAAACATTACCTATACATCGTTTGGTGTCAGACTGCAGCAGGAACTGTATTATTAAATTGTAGTTAGACTGTTAAATATTCTTGTGAGTCTTGCATGAATTTGATTATCAGTAAACAACTTTTCCAGGCTTTAAATGTCAGTGCAATGTAGCGATCTGTGCAAAATAATTTAGCCTCTGAAAGTGTTGTCTGCAGAAAACAAAGTCGGATGGTGCTCCCAGACCGGCAGATTGACGGGTAAATTCACTGACGGACAGGTTGTCCTGTTAGTAATGTGCCCTGGGAAGCATTGCAACATCTTTAGGTGATGGACCGAACCGCAGCTATGCGTCATCGCACCAGCCACAGTACCTAGGTGAACACGTATTTCGATAGGACTTCAAACTTTCAATGAGAGTTATAACGCTCTCGCGATGGTTAAATGTACCAATCACGAATCTTGTTGTTCTTCTCTGAATCTTCTCAATCTCTTGAATCAGACCTAACTATTAAGCCCCCCCCCCCATACAGACGATCAATACTGTAAGACCAATAGGATGCCGTGAATTAAAAAAATACTATGCCACACATGTGAAGAATATCGATTTAATTAATTTGCATAATTTTTTTATATCAACGGTACATCAACGGTATATCAGAGGTACAATAGTTAAGGGGAGGCTGTGTGTGAGAGGGTGACATGGTGCATAACAGCAAGTTAAATGCAGAACACTAAGTTAATTAGAATAATTTTATGTGAAACGCAGTACAGTTTATGGGGGTGGAGTTGACATGGAAAACCAATTAAGAGAACAGCAGCTTAAGTGCCAACAAAGGACCAAACATTAGGCTAAGACACCTGGAGCACATTGCTGGACATTAGATTATGCAAAATGTTTACCCCATATAATTGCTTCTTTCAAGAAGTAGATGGTTCCAAACAGCAGAGACTGATGAGCAAGAGAAATCCAACCCTCACAAACTGATTTCTTTTTTATAAAACAATATACACTTTCCATATATTCATACATTGTCTAAAATGTTTGAACAATATTCCATACAAAGCAATCGAATACCCTCCAAATGATCGATCACCTGAGTCTTTTCCCTGCCAATTCCTAGGAAGAGGTGGCAGTCGATGACTTAGGTTAGTGGAGGTGCTCTTTTTTCACGCTATTTTTTAGGCTAGTAGAGACTGCATTGTCCTGATGGAATTTGAACTTCCAGCCAGGTGGGTGTGGCACTTGCGTCATCAACTGACGTCACGGCCGCCATCTTGGATGAGGTCGTGCGCTGTGCACGTTAGTACGCGTTAGCACACGTTAGCCCGCCAACATGGGTTGTTAAGGGGATGTGGCTGTCGGTTGAGGATCGTGGTGGACACTTTAACTATTTCAGCCCAAGTCCAGTTGGGCGTGGCGCTCGCGAAAATCTGACAAAATTTGAACTTCTCGCCGGGGAGGGGGGTGTGGCACTTTCCCACCAGAGAGGGGATCTATTAATTGATCAATTTAATTAAGTAGTCAATGTGACTTATCTTCCCGCCATTTTTTCTTAGGCTAGTAGTGGTTGTGTTGAACTGATGGAATTTGGCCTTCCCAGCAGGGGGCATGGCACTTTCCCACCAGAGAGGTTAATTAATTGATGAATTTAATTAAGTAGTCATCCCAATTGATGAGAGTGAGCGGGGGGCCTATTTCAATAACTCAGACCGGAAAGTGTACCTATAGCAGTGAGGGGGAGGTGAGTGTTATATCCTAGCCAGTAATGCCAACCGAGCCCGCTGCCAAAAGGTTGGCAGCATCAAAGTCCGAACGCTGTCCACATAAGCAGCGCCAGCGATACAGGAAATCGCCGCAAGTCTGCGCGCGCCACCGCTGGCTTCTGGCTTCTTAAGCGCTGGAGTCGCGAGCGCTAGGACAGTTCTGTATTCGCCGCTCAGTTGTATACTCGCCACCGAGTTGTGTACTTGCTAGTCTGTTGTGTGTTCGTCGCAGCAGAGTTGTTGTTTGTCGTCAGCCGACGCTGACCTAGCCGCTCCGACTCGAACTAGACAGATTTCTGTAGACACGGAGTTCACTACTGTGTTTCTGCATCTTCGTTAATAAAGATAAGTACCGACTTTTATTTAATCAGTGTTTGGGTTTTCATCTTTCTGTTCACTGTTCCAGCGGACCGGTCGGCCCGCTATTAAAAGTGTGGTGGTGACTTCGTAAGCCGTTTCTACAGCGAAGTGTTTGTCGCTACGAACGCCGCCACAAAAGTGAGGGTTGGGGGAGGCAGTGGGGGGTGGGAGGGCAATAGGTTAAGTGCCTGAAAATCAAAAGGAAATGGGGGTGACATGGAAAAGCACTTAACAGAACAGTAGGTTAACTCAGACCTGAAAGTGTACCTGTAGCATAGAGGGGGGGGGGACAATTGGTTTAGTGCAGTGAGATGGAAAACCACTTAGCAGAACAATAGGTTAAGTACCTGTCAATCAAAGGAGAGCGATAGGATGAGATGGAAAAGCAGTTAACAGGTTTTCCCCTGAGTGCATACCTGCGCCTGATGTCGGCTTCCCGCACTGACAAAATGTGGCACAACAAACTTTGTCCCACTACTCTAGTTGTATGGCGTCGCTAATTCTTGAGCTGTATTGCGATTTTAGACAGTCCTTGTGTAGCACTAAGATAATAGTTGTGTAAGTAGGGCCGATCTGTATTACTAAAAACGTCATTATGGCCGGTCTTTACCTGTTTCCCCATCAAAATAAACAAAGTACACTAACCTGATCTTCATTTCCTGCATCAGTGCAGTTTCCATGTTTTTGTGGGTGCACTTGTGCTTTCCTTCCAGAAGGACCAAGGTTCGAATCCCACAGAGGGCACTGCCACTTTTAATTTCCCTCCAGTTCCAGAGCGATGCTGGTGGGACAATAGTGTTAGGGGTGCACTTGGGCTCTCCACTGAGGAGGACCGGGGTTTGAGTGCTGGAAAGGGCATCACTACTTTCAATTTCTCATCCGTTGCTGGGTGAGTATGGGGTAGGACGTCAGCACAAAACTGGGACAAATAAATTCCTGCTGAAAGTCGATATTCCCACCAGGGGGGAGGGAGGGTGAGGCGGAGGAGGAGGGGTGGGGAGAGGTGAGGGTGTGGGGACCCACGTGCAGGGTGATGAAAACACATGACGTAATCTAGGGGTGAGCTTGGGCATGGTGCAAGGTAGTTAATTGATCAATTTAATTAATTTGCATATCAATTTGATATGAAAATGCAGCATCGCCGACATCTACCTCCTACTACCTTGTATATTCTGTATACCTTTTTGTGCCAGGTCTACATTCTAACACAAAAAAGAACGATGCGTTACAAAGAAATTATCTGAAAGGGATGGAAGTTGGTAGATGCGAAACACATGTACAGACAAACAAGTGAGAACAGTTTCAGAAAAATTGGATGATTTATTCAAGAGAAAGAGCTTAACCAATTAAGTAAGTCAGTAACACTTTGTTCCACCTCTGGCCATAGTGCAAGCCGTTATTCGGCTTGGCATTGATTGTCAGAGTTGTTGGATATCCTACTGAGGGATATTGTTGTGTCTAGACAAGACAGCCTAGACACAATGAGAGGAAGCCGAAAGGCACGCGCTTAAACTCACGTAGGCTGGCGTGAGGTCTGAAACAGGATACGTAATGAATGCTATAAAGAAAAGTACGTAGCTTCTGGAATACTTAACTTTAATCCACATTTGTAGAACATCGCTCTTGATGATACATTAATAGAATCTCAATATCTATACTGGTAATGGCGACTTGCTAGGTCGTAGCAAATGTAGCTGAAGGCTATGCTATTGGAAAGCAACGCCGGTGTCAGCTGGCGAAAGGCGCGTTCGAATGCCGTCGACCAGACGAACGGAACACCTTTACGGCGTAAGCGATGAAGCGGAGCTGAAATGGAAGAGACATGGGGGATAGAGCGATGGTAATAATTTATTTTACCCAGCACACTCTGTAGCTGCTTCAAATTCTGCGGCGAAGGCAAGTCTTGTATGGCACGGAGGTGCTCGGGACTGGGATGTATGCCTTGGGCATTGAGTACATGCCCCAGATATGGCAAATCACGAGCAAAAAACACACATTTGTCCTTCCGCAAGCGAAGACCATTTTGTCGCAAGACCTGAAATATTGTTCGGAGATTGTCTAAATGTTCGTCTGCTGTCTTTCCGGAGATCACAATATCGTCCAGATAGTTTGCTGCAGTAGGGACCGACGCACAAACAGTTTGTAAATACTGCTGAAACAATGCAGGGGCGGATGCACATCCGAATGGCAGTCTTTTGAATCCATACAAACCAAGATGCGTGTTAACCACCAATACGCGCTGGGATTCTTCGTCCACTGGTATTTGCAAGTACGCATCTGCTAGGTCCAACTTTGAAAAATATTTACCCGGGCACAGTTTGTCAAAAAGATCTTCCGGGCGAGGTAAAGGAAAAGTTGCAGGCACAAGTTGTGGATTCACTGTTGCCTTGAAGTCCACACAAAGTCTCAATTTTTCTGAAGGTTTTTGCAAAATTACTAAGGGTGATGCCCAGAGAGAAGCCTGCACACGTTCAAGTACACCTTGTGATTCTAAATCGTTTAATGTTCTTGCGACCTCATCACGCAATGCGTGGGGAACATTGCGCGCTCTGAAAAATTTTGGTTGCGCGTTGACTTTCAGTTCCAAATGTGCTTTATAGTTCTTAGCGCAACCGAGGCCCGGTGCAAAAATGTCTGCAAATTCTTCACATAGACGAGAAACACTGGCTGAAGGCACAGTCTGGTTCACTGATAGGACCTGATTGACTATAGACAAGTTAAACAACTGAAATAAATCTAAACCAAACAAGTTCACCGCAGAAGAAGAACGAAGAACGTAAAATGACACAAGTTTTGTTTGTCCCTTGTATGTTGCAAGAAGGCTGCACTGTCCTAACACAGGGAGATGCTGTCCTGAATAACTAGTTAGCTTAACATTTGCTGCATGCAACGGAGGTGCGCCCAGTTGTTTGTACGTGTCTTTATTGAGCAATGAAACTGCTGCTCCGGTATCGAGCTGGAATGGTATCACGTTGCCATTAATTTCCAAGTCTACACAAAGCTTATTGTCCTGCTGACGACAAGAGCGACCGTCTCGTGCAGCGTGAACTGACACTGGTACAGAATCACTTGCGACTCGACGGGATTTCCGTCGACGTCGACGCACACTTTTTCTGGGACGAACATAGTCACTGTTAGAGAGAGAAGCACTGGATGGAGTGGCATTAACTACATGAATTTCCATGGGCGAAGGTTCACGAGCCCGAGTATTCTTGGTTCGATTCCGGCGCAAAGCAAAGGGCCTGGAATGGTTGTGAGTGTCCGATCTAAGCTTTTTCCGGCAAACACGTTGAACATGTCTTTTTTTATTACAGAAAAAGCAAATAGCTTGGCGTGACGGGCCATTCTCACGCGAATGTCTAGTAGCACACCGCGGGCATGATTTCACTGCATTTGCGTGCTTGCGCAGCACACGTGGCTGCGCGGACGTGCGCAAGGGCTGTTTACAATTCCGTGCAGCTCGCCCGGCGGGCTGGTTAATGTGACACACGGCTGGCGAAGTTGCAAATGATTCCTGAGCAAAGTCAACTGTGTCTTGCCGATCCAATATGTCTATCACTTGTTGAAGGGAGGGATTGACAAGTTTCAAAATGTGTTCCTTTATACGAACATCAGAAACGTTCTGTGCAATTGCATCATGCACCATAGTATCTGAATAAGGGAGTCCACATTCACACTCAAAAGCACAATCCCTTGTAAGGCCTTGCAAAGTTGCAACCCACTCCCGATTAGTCTGACCGGCTGTACGTTTGGTACGAAAGAAAGTATACCTTTTTGCAACTACATTGACTGATTCCCTGAAATAGGCATCTAAAGCAGACAAAATTTCTTCGTAGGACAGAGTTGCTACGTCGCGACGGGGAAACAATTTCACTATCACACGGTAGGTGGACACACCGACACAAGAAACGAGATGAGGCTGCCGCTCGTTACCTTGAATTCTGTAGGCGGCGAGATGGAATCCAAATTGGCATGACCACTCCATCCAGGTTTCCATTGCTGCCTCAAAAGGCCGAAATGGTGGTGCAACTGCGTGTTGTGGCAGCTGTAGCGGTGAAGCGGCGGCGGCCGCATCGTTTTGCAGTGCACGTTGCCCCTGGACGAGCTGTCCAAAAGCATCCAATAAGGCCTGCGTCTGCTGATTCTGCAAGCGATAAAATTCGGACAGTACATCTGGAGATTGTGGCGAAGCCATGACACAAGTAAATTAAGCAAGGTGAAATAAGAAGACCCTTTGTAGACTCGACGCCAAATACGTTGTGTCTAGCCTAGACACAATGAGAGGAAGCCGAAAGGCACGCGCTTAAACTCACGTAGGCTGGCGTGAGGTCTGAAACAGGATACATAATGAATGCTATAAAGAAAAGTACGTAGCTTCTGGAATACTTAACTTTAATCCACATTTGTAGAACATCGCTCTTGATGATACATTAATAGAATCTCAATATCTATACTGGTAATGGCGCCTTGCTAGGTCGTAGCAAATGTAGCTGAAGGCTATGCTAACTATCGTCTCGGCAAATGAGAGCGTAATTCTCAGTGAACCATGGCTAGCAACGTCGGCTGTACAACTGGGGCGAGTGCTAGTACGTCTCTCTAGTCCTGCCGTGTGGTGGCGCTCGGTCTGCAATTACTGACAGTGTCGACACGCGGGTCCGTCGTATACTAGCGGACCGCGGCCGATTTAAAAGCTACCACCTAGCAAGTGTGGTGTCTGGCGGTGACACCACAGATATTGCGCCAAATTCTGTACAACTGGCGCTTTAGATCGTCAAAATCCGAGATGGCTGGAGGCTCTTGCCCATAATGCTCCAAAAGTTCTCAATTGGGGAGAGATCTGGCGATCTTGCTGGCCAAGGTAGGGTTTGGTAAGCATGGAGAAAAGTAGTAGAAACTCTGATCGCATGTTGCAGAAATTATCTCGCTGAAATGTAAGCCCAGAATGGCTTGCCATGAAGGGTACCAGAATAGGGTGTAGAACATCATCTGTGTACCAACGTGCTGTAACAGTGCTGTGGATGACAACCAAAGGGGTCTTATGGAAAGAAATGACATCCCAGACCATCACTCCTAGTTGTTGGGCCATAGGTCAGGCCAAAGTCAGGCTGGTATCCCACTGCTGTCTGGGGCATCTCCAGAAATGCCTTCGCTGGTCGTCAGGACTCAGTTGGAAGTGGGACTCATCAGTGAAGACAATTCTACTCCAGTCAATGATATTCCAGGCCCCGATGACCAGCGAAGATGTATCTGGACATGGCTGTACAGACAGGATTGGTGGTCTGGGGTGCCATTTCATGTCACGGCAGGACCCCTTTGGTTGTCATCCACAGCACCTTTACAGCACATTGTATGTTATTGATGTTCTATGTTCCGTTTAGGTGCCTTTCACGGCAAGCCGTCCAGCACTTACAGTTCAGCAAGATCATGTTCACCCACAAAGTGCTAGAGTTTCCACTGCTTCCCTTCATGCTTGCAAACTTTGCCTTGACCAGCAAGGTCACTCGATCTCTCCCAACTGAGAATTTTTGGAGCATTATGGGCAGGGCCCTCTAATCAGCTCGGGATTTGGACGATTTAGCGAGCCAATTGTACAGAATTTGGCACAGTATCCCTCAGGAGGACATTCAACAACTCTGACAATCAATGCCGAGTCGAATAACGGCTTTCATAAAGGCCAGAGATGGATCAACGAATAACTGACTTGCCCAATTTGTGAAGCGCTTTTCTCTTGTATGAAGTATCCTGAAATTGCTATCATTGTTTTTTGTCTGTAAAAGTACGTCACATCTAGCGATTTCGGTCCCAGTCGGATAATGCCTTCGTAACACGTCGTTTTTTGTTTTGTTTTTATGTTAGAGTATTTCTTTGGGCGGCACTGGAGCACCAAGGGAGCTGAAACAGGTGAGAAACGTGTTCCCTATTGAGCCGGTAACGCTCGCTATTTAATTTTTTTTTAAAACACCCGCCTTCTCAGTAATCGCCGCGATGTCAATATCGAGATCGGATTGGAGTCTCTGGTCGCCGCTTATCTTTGGCGCGTTGGCTTCCCACGCGCCGCGAGGCGGACAGAACGAGGGAGACGAGGGTTGAGAGAAGTTAGCGCTGGACTGTGAGTGAGGAGCGGCGCCGGTGTCGTAGGGCGAGGCGGCTTGGTCGGTGGGCCCCGCGGAAGCAATCGGCAGGGGGCGGAACGCCGTGGGCTCGAAGACCCCGGTGTGGAGGGCCGGTGTTGTCCCGATGGTGATCATCGTGTGGTCATTCAACGGCTGAGAAGTGATTTTTTTTTTTTTTTTTGGTTCTGCCCTTGGATTCTAACGAAGAATTACAGCAAGTTTGGTGTATGAGGTGAACTTAAGAATTCTAAAAGGTTCGCGTTGGTGGCACATATATCCGACTTCAGTGGTGTCAGCTTCGCTTCAGTACTGCATTCTCCAGTTAGAGCGCTACTTAGGAGGAGGGCGTTGATATCGGCATTGTCATCTATTTAGCTGCTTTAAAGTAAATGACTGTTTTGGATCGAAGGTGGATCCAAGTGAAGGACCGAATCATTGCTTGTCTTATTAAGAAACCTTAGTCGGTCCCCAGTGTATTAAACTTACCTGCAGTTATAACGAGTAATTGACACTCTGGAAGTGTCCACGAGTGAACTTTGGAGGTACTGTTTGTAGTAAGGGAAAGATTGACTGTGGAGCTTTTCAGTCGGACGCTTATAAATCGTGTTAAGTGCAGTTCACTTTTTACGGTATATTACGGTATTTTCATAATTTAGCTTGGGATGTCATTCTGGTTTGGTGTGGCCCTCCCAAGAGTTTAAAGCCCCAAATATTTTGTTTCTACCTTACTGAGGTTGCCTTACAACCGTTGTCGGCCAGCCGCTGTGGTCGAGCGGTTCTAGACGCTTCAGTCCGGAACCACGCGGCTGCTACAGTCGCTGGTTCGAATCCTGCCTCGGCCATGGATGTGTGTGATGTCCTTAGGTTAGTTAGGTTTAAGTAGTTCTAAGTCTAGGGGAATGATGACCTCAGATGTTAAGTCCCATAGCGCTTAGAGCCATTTGAACCGTTGTTGATTTGTCTCTTGTCTACCCTACCGTACTGCTGTTTGGTGCGGTGCGGTATAGTCGAAGTGTTTAGTAGTACCACATCTACTACCTCGCCCGTTTCAAGAACTGCGAGCCGCATCCACATAGACGTATAATCCTAGTATGCAAGTTATGTAAGTTGCTTGCGCCCTGTTAACGTTTTGTACATCGTGGACAATCTTTCCAGTGATGCATGTGATCCTGAAGGACAGCACGGTGCACAACAGCGCATGACCACGACGAAATCAAAAGATATGTATTGTATATTTTTTTAACGGAGGTAACCACTAAGCTTGAGAGTTGATTTGTGTTTCTGATTTTGAAAGGAAAAGTTTCCACACACCTGGGTAATTATAACATTTATGCTAGTCATAATTCGTTGGTGGCAGTATGCATCACATGTAACGATGTTTATGGTGTAAGGTGTCTAAAAGGAAAGAAAATATTTGTGATACATTGCGCATCCTAGAGGCTATGGGTTTTGAGTGTATGTTGATAGTAATCAGATTTTATTGCATTTAAGTTGTTTTAATTAAAAATTTTTGTGATCAAGATTTTATTGCCTTTGAGATCACAGGTCATAACTACGAAAATTTCGGTATTGCCATTTGGCGTTAGAATCTTTTATGTAACCTTGCATTATGCAATTTGTATATTTATTCCTTTGCTTAAAAAGGGATTTTGAGTTTTAAGCGTTGTAAATTGATTCAGAGATCTGTTTTTTTGAACCATTAAAATACTTCAGGAATTTTCATTAATGAACTATATTGAGGACCTTGTTGTTCACGATATCATATTTCAGTCATTATTTTAAAATAAATTTGTAAAATTTTAAAGGTAAAAAAAGGGGTTTTATTAGAGAAACGGTGCCTGCCTGTATACCCCCCACCCCTACCCCCACCTGCCCAACTTCCATGTATTCAAGGCATTGGCCTTCGGGCGTTGTCTGATGTTTACCCCAGTATCTATCCCAGCCAACGCCTGCGGGACCATGTCACTTAGATTTTGTCTCTTCTGATCCATAAATTTCGGAATCTGTAGACTGTGAACATATATAATAGGTAGATTGTGAAGATGCCAACAGGAAGAACTGATGAGCAGACAAAAGACTCTCCCTGTTCTGACTCACATTTATATACAATCCTAAAAATGTGGAGTTCAACTAAAATGTTATTGAAGATATATTTAAAAATGACGCTTAGATTTTTTCTTTTTTAGCATTAATCAAATCTAAAATGTTACTGGGCCTCTAAATAAGCCAAGGTGGTGATTTATTCCACCCTTGGTCATCATAATATTAATACATGAACACGAAAATTGAAATGCTGATTCCTAATATTAGTTGTACAAGGAGACCAACTATCCTCACGTAATTCGGAAGGTACTTTGCCATAGATGAGCACAAAGAAAACATAACGTGTGCATGTATCCGTTAAAAGTGGTAAAAAGGAAGTAGAAGCTTCCACAATCATGCACTAATGTTTCATTCTCTAACACGCATTAAAATTTCCAATACCTGAACATCGAAAATTAAAGAGCTACCGACCTCTGTACTGTGCACCGATCAAGTGCTCTGGCAGAAATAACACACCAAAGTAACGTTTCATGAAATACCGTTCTAGGGGTTATATGTTTACCGGCCGCTGTGGCCGAGCGGTTCTAAACGCTTCAGTCCGGAACCGCGCTGCTGCTACGGTTCGAATCCTGTCTCGGGCATGGATATGTGTGATGTCCTTTGGTTAGTTTGGTTTAAGTAGTTCTAAGTCTAGGGAACTCATGGCCTAAGATGTCAAGTCCCATAATGCTTAGAGCCATTTGAACCATTTTGTTTATATGTTCGATTTTCAATAAAACATGCACATCGGGTAGCTGCAATGCGACAGGATCTAGGTCGATGATGTTGCAGCAGTGAAAATCAACTTTTCATGGCAACGAAGTCTGTAAATAACATTGTATGTTGGCGTCGTTATTTCGCTTGTATTGTATTGTATTGTATGTTAACCGGGGACCTAGAAACGACGGAGAGGCTCCGTCCCCGCCGCATCGCAGTGGTCCACAACCCCACGGCCGGCCGGAGTGGCCGTGCGGTTCTAGGCGCTACAGTCTGGAACCGAGCTACCGCTACGGTCGCAGGTTCGAATCCTGCCTCTGGCATGGATGTGTGTGATGTCCTTAGGTTAGTTAGGTTTAATTAGTTCTAAGTTCTAGGCGACTGATGACCTCAGAAGTTAAGTCGCATAGTGCTCAGAGCCATTTGAACCATTTTTTGAACAACCCCACGACGACTACCGCAATCCACTTCACCCCTCCGCCGCCCCACACCAAACCCAGGGTTACTGTGCGGTTCGGCCCCAGCTGGACCCCCCCCCCCCCCCCGCCAGGGAACGTCTTACACCAGACGAGTGTAACCCCTGTGTTTGCGTGGTAGAGTAATGGTGGTGTATGTGTACGTGGAGAACTTGTTTGCGCAGCAATCGCCGACATAGTGTAACTGAGGCAGAATAAGGGGAACCAGCCCGCATTCGCCGAGGCAGATGGAAAACCGCCTAAAAACTATCCACGGACTGGCCGGTTCACCGGACCTCGACTCAAATCCGCTGGGCGGATTCGTGCCCGGGACCAGGCTCTCCTTCCCGCCCGGAAAGTTGTGCGTTAGACCGCACGGCCAACCGGGCTGGCTGTTATTTCGCTTGCTTTTCTGTAAGAGTAACTGTGTGGTCATTTTCTGCCATTTCCAGAAAACTTGAAGTTAGAAACTAAGTTTTAATTTCTTCATTTTGAGTAACTAATACTTCCGACTTCCAATACTATGCGAAAACTACACTGAACTGCCAAAGAAACTGGTATAGCCGTGCGTATTCAACTACAGAGATACATAAACAGGCAGTATACGGCGCAGCGGAGGGCAACGCGTATCTAAGACAAGTGTCTGGCGCTGTTGTTATATTAGTTACTGCTGCTACAACGGCAGGTCATCAAGATTTAACTGACTTTGAACGTCGTGTTGTAGTCGACGCACGAGCGATGGGACACAGCGTCTCCGTCGTAGCGATGAAGTGGGGATTTCACGAGTGTATCGTGAATATCAGGAATCCGGTGAAACATCAAATCTCTGACATCACTGTGGCCAGCAAAAGATCCTGGAAGAACTGGACCAACAACGACTGAAGAGAACCGTTCAACGTGACAGAAGTGCAACCCTTCCGCAAATTGCTGCAGATTTCAATGCTGGGCCATCAACAAGTGCCAGCGTGCAAGCGATTCAACGAAACATCATCGACATGGGCTTCTGGAGCCGAAGGTGCACTCATGTACCCTTGATGACTGTACGACACAAAGCTTTACGCCTCGCCTGGGCCCGTCAACACCCACATTGGACTGTTGGTGACAGGAAACATGTTGCCTGGTTCAACTACTCTCCTTTGAAAGTTTATGGTGCGGATGGACGTGTACGGGTATGGAGATAACTTAATGAATCCATGGACCATACATGTCAGCAGGGGACAGTTCAAGCTGGTAGAGGCTCTGTAATGGTATGGAGCGTGTGCAGTTAGCGTGATATGGGACCCCTGATACGTCTACATACGACTCTGACAGATGACAAGTTCGTAGGCATCCTGTCTGATCACCTGAATCCATTCATGTCCACCGTGCATTACGATGGACTTTGGGAATTCCAGCAGGACAATGCGACACCCCAAACGTCCAAAATTTGTTAGAGAGTGGCTCCAGGAACACTCTTCTGAGTTTAAACACTTACGCTGGCCAATATCTGGGGTGCCTTGGAACCTGCTGTTCAGAAGAGATGCCCACCCCCTCATACTCTTAAGGATTTATGGACAGCACTGCAGGATTCATGGTGTCAATCCCTTCCAGAACTACTTCAGACACTAGTCGGGTCCACGCCGCATCGTGTTGCGGCACTTTACGGGGGCCCTGCACGACATTAGGCAGGTGTACCAGGTTCTGTGGCTCTTCAGTGTGAGAGTATGAGTAGGAGGAGAATGCTGGTGGTCAGAGTGAAAGACTCAGAGGTGGACAGACACAATTTTTGCGTAATAGCAATGTGGACATTCATAATGACAACGCATCTGTTTTATTTAACGAACGTAATATTAATACGTGAGCACCGAAAATTGAAATACCGATTTTTAAAATTAATTATACCACGAGGCCAATGAAACTCATACAATATCAAAGGAACTTTGTCGTAGATGTACACAAAAAAGTAATGTGTATACATAGCCGTTACGAGAGGTAAAAGGAAATAGACACACACATGTGAAAAGTTTTCCTCTGTCTCTGACACTGTTGCTAGCTTCTATGACTCGTAACGATGAGGTGCTATGGCAGAAACGAATTTCATTCTAGGGACGTTCATTTTTAAATGTTGCAAATAGTTCACTTGCAGTAACACATGCATACAGGCCAGCTACAATGCCAAAACTGCTACGTCGTTGATGTTGTCAAAAGGGGAAAACGAAACGTAGTAACGAAGCTGTCAGGGACAACAAACGTTGTTAGTAGCGTTGTTTTTTCACTTACTTTGGTCTAAGAGTAAACGGAACTAAGTCTGTGTTCGTTTGCCACCGTCAGCACAAAATTTAGAGCGTTCCTAATTCCCAGTATCTCCATTTTGAGTAGCTAAAATGTCCCGTATTATAAGAAAACTATATATTTGTTTTAGGCTGCGTCTCGAAGAACAACACCGACGGGTCGGACTGATAGCGGTGACGTAGATAGACACAATTTTTGCGTAGAGAAAGTAATAGGAGTAATGCAGATGTTGACAACGATAATTTTATTATCGTTCTAAAAGATAAATTTAAATGTGCACAGTACATAATTCAAAATAACTCTGAGAGCTGTAATTAGGGTTTGACGAATTTACAGTGCAGATTTTGTGAGGTGACTTTAAGCGATACAACGGAATTCACATGGTGTTGTTGTAAGAGTAAGGTTAATTTGCCACCATTAACACAAAATTTATTGTTCAACGCTGTGTGTCTAAGTCTCCCTTCAAATGACCGACTAATTAAAGAGAAATCGAAGAATTATTTCGAGAATACACGTAGCTACAATGTAACATTCGCCACGGGTCAGTTCTGCGGATAAAATTTCAGACACTTTAATACACATGACATCTGCTATCACAGATCAGGTCCACTGATGCAATTTGTCGAATTTCGCTCACAGGCAATGCTAGTAAAACATTAATATTCGCCACAGCAATTCTGAGACATAGCTCTTTGCTCGGATCCCAAATGCCCTTACTGTTTGCACATGACTACTGGAAAGTCGCTCCATAGGTGGGAAAACAACAATATGGTGTGCTGGCACCTGGGGTACAGAATAATTTTCTACACTCGTCAGACCACGAGTAGTGGCCTCTGACAGGAAGTGGTGGCTCGGCAGCTTCGGCGCAGATGCTGGGAGCGGGCCTCTCCCTGAACGCATGTGTTGCAAATTTAATGACCTCATCGTGGACTCCATGCAATGATATAGCAGACCCTCACACTGCGCATCCGTGATCAAGCCAGGACCGAACAGGAGCTCTATAAAACTGGCGCAGACGCACTCGGTCTGTGACCCATACCAAACGTGCAGCATAATTTAATACGTCACGACATCTCAGGGATCGAGTTCTAAAATCCCTCAGGTGTGGCAACCATGTAAGATTTTGTCTGAAACGGAGGCACAGATATCTCACCGACTCTATCAAAAGGAACACGAGAACGGTTAAAAAGAATATACGAAGAGTTTACTGATGAAAATCTAAAACCAGTGTTTAGTGCCCATTCCTCCAGTCTCTCG
Source organism: Schistocerca cancellata (assembly GCF_023864275.1). NCBI lineage: Eukaryota > Metazoa > Arthropoda > Insecta > Orthoptera > Acrididae > Schistocerca > Schistocerca cancellata. The sequence continues at coordinate 448,990,876 of NC_064634.1, read as the reverse complement.
ATCATTATCTGCAGTTGGTGCGTATTTCCCGCAAGGTAGGAAGATGAACAAAGTACTGAAAAGTCGTCTACAAATAAAGGATAGTTAACAGGTCTTCTTACTGTGGACACAGCGATACACATAACTATTAAACATAGAGCCACACTTAAAAAACTGCCTTGAGCGACATGTTTCTTTGGTATAAAACAATCCAATAAACATCCTCATTCGATACCTAAAATAACATGAAGAGAGGAGACATAAAGATGTCCCCAGAAGACACCTGCATGCAGTTGTCAGACGATATCATGCCTCCAGTTGGTATCACAGACCTTCGCAAGGCAAAAAACAAAAACGCATGTCAAGTGCTGGTTGTGTAGCAAAGCCCGTTGTGTAGCCGCCTCTAGCAGTGTCAGATTATCAGCGGCGAAGTGGCACCTCAGGAACCCACGCGGACAGCGACGAAAGACCTGCCTGGACTCAAATTTCCAGACAAAGCGAAGAAAATAGTTTTCTTCCGTGAGTCAGAAAATTGTCCAGTTTGCGATATTAAGTTGAAACATTCGAGGAGAATATCCTTAGCATTCCCAGTCAGGTGCCGAATCACGCAGTAACCGATTTTTTTGTGACCTGGTGCCATGTCGCATGTTGCAGTCAACGCTAAACCCATCCCTCACATGGAGTGGTAACGGTAATATTTTAGTTTTGGCTCTGAGCACTATGGGACTTAACATAAGAGGTCATCAGTTCCCTAGAACTTAGAACTACTTAAACCTAACTATCCTAAGGACATCACACACAACCATGCCCGAGGCAGGACTCGAACCTGCGACCGTAGCAGTCGCGAGATTCCGGATTGTAGCGCCTAGAACCGCTCGGTCACAGAGGCCGTCCGCTAACTTAGTGGTCAAACTAAACTTTTACGAGACGACTGAAGATAAAAATTAAAAAATAATTAAACTTGAACTAAATTTGAAACACAAAAGTTACAGTACCTAAAAACACGTGCACATCATACGAACATAATTTTTTTCTCAGCTCTAAAACTTAGTACGGAAAAGGCAATGGAAAGAATTAAAACAGTGTAGGAGATAACTGTGGCTGGCTGACCGCTGGACTAAATTGTATGAACCAGCCGCTCCGCATGTAGAGGGAACATTTCTAATTACTGCCTGAACTAAAATCGCGACTGCCCCTCTCATCGAGCAGTCAGTAGCAACAGCTACCAGAGGATGTGATTTGAGTGAAAAGCTTTGCCATGGTCTGCACAGTGTGTCACTTGCTGGTAAAGAGACTCCCTTTCTTCAGTACAGCTTTCATAAGGGACCTCCCACCACTCCTTATAATCCTCATATTGGGATCTGTGGGCTGGGAAGAAGGTCCCGAACATGTCCTACAGCTGAGTCAATATTATGCTGATATGATGACCTATGTTGAATAGCATTAGTCTTAAATGTTATTGTTGTAACTAAGAATCTTTCAGTTGTATACTGGAGTTCCTTTTGTGTTCATTCCATGTCGAGCAAAGGCGCCATCACTTGCACTCGTCAAGAGTCCTCGACGCAGTCGCCAATGAAGGTGAGCTGGACGCTATCACCGTCCGCGCGAAGGCCGGCGTGCGAAAGGTATTGTAGCCACGTGTTATCTGTCGCCTTTGACTTAAATCAAATTAATGAATGAAAATAATTGTCAATATATCTTGTAGTAATGGAAAGCTGTGTTGGAAATGAAAGAATACCGTGTTTAAGATCAGATCTCGTTTAAACTTGATATTAAGAACATGCGGTACTGTATGACTTCGGATGTGAAAATATACATCAATAACTGTGAAAGTTATCGTGTTTCTCAATCAAGAGTATTGAGATGCTCGAATATGATAAAAACGAGTATGATTTTTTTTAGGCTATCGTCGTCATGTGATGATTACTTTGAGGACCGAATGTCGTTGATGAATTTTGGAGGGTCATTGAAAATTTAAGTGAGGTTCCTATCGATACACTGACTCTTTCCAGCAGATGTAATAGGCAATTGGTGCAATTTGGTAAAAGCCTAGGTTTTCTGAACGTTTGAGACACATATAACCGAATCGTCGTCTCTGAACTTTTAATCAAAACAATTCTTTGAGTTAATTCAAATTTTCGTTGTGGCATCGCTCTGGAAAAGAAGTCTGTTACGCACTGAGATGTGAGCCTATATTCGCGTAAGTGAAGCTCACTGGAAGAGAGAGAGAGACTTTTTGATCAGCTGTGTGCTGGTGTGGCAGCCGAGCGCTGTCGACGATCGAACAGCACTTCCTGGTGGTGCCAGGCGACGTCGCGGGCGACGGCCACGAGGCGCAGCGGTTTCCGGGGAGTGGAAGCAGGCTGCTGTCGCCAGAGGAGTTTAGAATCCTGGGTAGCAGCAGCCAGGAGGAGCCGACGTCAACTCGTCGCGTCCTGGAGGTAGCTGCCGGTGCCGAGCAACGCGTCATGGTGCGGGGGGGGGGGGGGGGGGCAGGGGAGCTGTCTGTGAGCTGCCTTTATGGGCGACAAAATCTACACATCGCAACCAGGTGGTGGCAACCGGGCGAAAATACAGTGAATGACAGTAGATGAATGGCGGGGCTTCCACCACAAATCCAAGATGGCGGCCGTGACGTCATCATGTGGCGTCACAGGCACCCCCAACATGGCGGCCGTGACGTCACATGATGACACAAGTACTGTTAGACTTGTGATGTCGTAGAGACACCCCCAAGATAGCGACTGTGATGTCACATGATGGTGCAAGTACTGTTAGCCCTGTGACATCACAGACACGGTTACCACTCCAAATCCAAATTGGCGGCGGCGGCAAATTCAAAAAGTGCCACGCCCCCTCCCAGGCGGGAAATACAATATTTGACAGATTTTAGCGAGTGCCACACCCACCTGGACTTGGAAGGGATAGTTAATGTCTTCACCACGATCCTCAACCGACCGCCACGTCCCCTTACCAACCCATGTTGGCGAGCTAACATTCACTAACGTGCACAAATGTGTACTAGATGGCACAGCGCATGACGTCATCCAAAATGGCGGCCGTGACGTCAATTGATGATGCAAATGCCACATCCCTCTGGCGAAATGTTTGAATTTTGGGGGAAGATAGGTCAACTGGGCTACTTCCTCTAACCTACCCCACTCCCCTACCCCACTCCCCTCCCCCAGAAAAACGGTGGGAAGTTCAGATTCCAACAGGATAATGCATAACACTACAGATATCTATACTAACCTAAGGAAATCAAGGGAAAATATGTCACTTGGGCTACCCCCACTAACCTAAGTCATCCGACCACTACCTGTTCCTAGGAACTGGCGCCAACTTTGAATTTTGGTGGTAAAGAAAGGTCAATTTGTGTATCTCTACTAAGCTAAGAAAATGGCGCTAAAGAAAGGACACTTGGAGTACCTCCACTAGCCTAAGTCACTCGACCACCACCTCCTCCTAGGGATTCGTGGGAGAGGGACTCAGCCTGCACTGGGCTGTTGGAGAGAGAAAGGAGTGTACTTTATTTATTTTGGAAAAATTTATTTAGGGATGGAGTATATTTATTACACTGATACAAAACACATGCTTGGACATGCTTGGGGTCACGTCACACAGCCTACAGACTTATGAACCACTAAATGACTGTGCAAACATGCTTGCTAATCGTCAACTGCCGAAATAATGCATAGTATTTATTTATACAATTCGTGCCACTACCGCCATCTGGTGTGTTTTCCACGAGGTCCAGAGTCCCAAGTGACCTAGTGCACAGCACCACCACCAGAGTGCGCTATCATCCCTCTCTCGTGTTCGACTGCTTTTTCTCTATCGTGATTCTAACGGGACACCTCTGACATGCATGTTTGTGTCGCCCATACTGACATCACAGACCGTGCTGTTCCACCGTTCGAGACATCTGTGTATGTGTGTGTTGCACATACGGATGTCACAGATTGTGCTATACAAAAACTGTTGCACCTAAATAATTCAGTACACCGATGTGTGGACACGAAATCATCTCGTAAACTGTCCAAATAATGCATAGCATGGCCTACAGACCTGCTCGCAAAATAATCCAAGACATGCACAAGCACCGCTCACAGCCCCCTGTCCACTGCATTTCACTGGAGGCTACCAGCAAAGTGACGTGACCGTCAGCTGCCAAGTCACGCACAGCTGCCTGCAATCACGAGGCAGTGACATCCCATTCATACTCCATACCTGAGAAATTAATCTCAAAATACATCTTCACCTGGGCACAGTTGCTGACATGACTGGACGAGAGTGAAGACCTATTTTTTCAGAGCGTACTCACACTGGGTCTGGACTGCATGCTCATGTGTTTTTTTAACGTTGCTGGTGCGATCACACTACAGCTGCGGTACAGGTCCAGTGGGAGCACCATTCACCATTGTTTTCTGCAGAGGAAACTTTCAGCAATAAAATTATTTTCCACAAATCGTTAAACTGCATTGACAATTAAACCCACAAAAGTTGTGTACTGATCATCAAATTCATACTAGACTCACAGGAATATTGGAAGCCAGGAACATATTTACCAGTGTAACTACAATTAAATATTATCACGATTGCTGCAACAGTCTGACACCAATTGATATACACGTAATTCCTGCTCTTGATGGTTGTGGTTCGGGAATGAATATTCATATCTATAGCGTGAATAATTTTCCACGTAAAAAATTTCTCTCATAGCCTCATGGTTATCTATGTGCTGAATCTATACGTCCCTCATATTCTATAGTCATGCTGCAACATAACTCAACCAAGTCTTATGATGAACAGGCATCAGGTGCTACGCGTGATAATGAATACCGCACCTGCGGACATAATACTTGGAAAGACATCACCGACGTGGGTTGGTGTACTGTAATCATCATCACTATCGATAGAGCAACAAGGAAAAAGCGAATTCGTTCTTCCTTGAGGTTCTAATGAGGCACTCAGTCCATCACGCATTACCCTTCATGCTTTCATTTTCAACATACGCAAATGTTCTCGCCACTATTTAGAGACTCCTATATCTGACCACAAAGGATGAATCGTGCACTACCGTTGGCTCTTATCGAATTACTGATGCAGCTGGTGTGGAAGCAACGTCCACATTTTCTTTGTTTCTGCAGGCGTGACTTTCAATGGCAAAACACTACTTTACACTGATCGCTATATCACACTGGCAACTAAATCTTACAAACTACCATTCATATAGTCAGACTCCTACTCAGTTACACTGCTCTCCCACCGAGAACAGGAGCTTGAATATTACAACGTGAAACCGACCTGCAACCCATTGGTATATCACATCGTACCCTACATAAGGTCAAGTACGGAAAGACTCCTACTCAATTACAGTGCTCTCCCACCGAGGTCAGTATCTTGAATATTAGTGCATGAAACTGATCTCCAACCCAGCAATATATCACCATGTACCGTGCTGATGAAGTACACATACAATTCGTATCCAGCACCTAAGAAAATCATCCCTTTTACATCATTCGTACATTTACCGTCAAGATGTACAGTACCATATATATACTCCTCACAGCACTAGATTTTTCCCACAGTCGATGATCACAAGTGATCCACCCCCAACGCGCGAAGTCGCTCTCAGAACTGTTCTACAAATTTGGGATCGTTTCCCATCGGCAAAAACACGTTAATGTTTCTGCTCCAAACCTGCTTCCTTGTTTGCTCGCTTTTCTACACACATCTCCAGACAGATTACAAGAACACACGTATTTTCGCATGGTTCGCCGTAATATTATACCATTTTCGCAGTACTTCTCGATATAAAGCATTAGGCAGCATCCTGCCTATCACTCACGTAACATAATACCGAAGATATAGACTGGGAATTATTTCTATATAAACGCGAAATTTTAGCTAGGTGCAGCACGCTCTAGACTGCTGAGTAACTACAAACAAACAGACGAAAAATGATATTTTCACCTGAGAATTCCGATCTCGGTGATGTAACAGATTCGAAATCATCCATATAATTTACAAGGTCAACTAAGGTGTTTCTCATATCTAGAGAACTGGCAAACGTGTCTTCCACATGCTAGATACGCACTCCACAATCTATCTTCTTTCAACCAAATAAAGGCGCGGAATGTGCAGAAGCAGTCAACCGAGCAATTTACATGGGAGGGAATAATGGTCCAGCGCAAACGCACCTCCATACACAATCTTCTCAAATTTCCACTTGATCACGAAAGTCCAGTTGAATACAGTGCTATATTACACCTTCCGAGTAGTGCATTTGGGCTAGGTGTCGGCAGCTGTGCTACATTTACAGGCAATTTTAGAACACAGAACGAGAGGTTATGTCCTGATTGCATGGATAGATCTGACATAAAATCGAGTGACGAGTGAACAAGTACAAATTGACCAAATATACACCGAAATGCGGGGAAATTGGGGAAATACTTGCGTATCTTCTGGTTCGCGGCGAACAAGTTGTACATGGGAACAAGTATGCGGCAGCAAGAGGAATCCGAGAAAACGTCGACATCGAAACGAAGGGAATAAGGGCAGCAGTCAATTTTTTTCTGTCGAGGCACCATCGTACTGTATGTGTAGTGGGGCACCAGTGAGACACGCTGGTTGACCACTTTATTTGATGCTTTTCAGGAGGACAGAGAACCTTCCACCTCTAACCTTACTTGCATCTGCCTTAAATGCTAACAGCAAGTGGATGTGGTGATCGATTGAGAGGGAGCTGTAACGAGGTACGATTTAATGGTTGACTGATGCATTCTAGGGAAAGAGAAGTTACTGCAGGTCAATTTTTCCAGATGCATCAGTCGTGTGACATAGCCTGCGTTCTACTCGTATGCAGCCACGTGTTCTGTATGTGGTTTAAAGCACTGTCAACTTGCGATTGTTAACGGTAAACCTGTCGGTCATTAGAGGACTTCCATCTCTCTCTTGGCACATTCCTTTAAAAGAACTTTGATGTATGCGATGTACTCCAGCCCCCCTGTCACATCTTGGGTGTAAAATCGAGACTTCAGCACCATAACTAAGTCAGCGACAGGAGCTTGTGAGGCACTGCAGTCCCTGTGTACACATTTGCCTGACAGATTGCTGTTTACAGAATCAGTGATGGAATGACATGTAATTTTCACATGTCGGACACTGCTGCTGTATGTTTATCCGTTTCCTTCTAGGAGGTTTCCCCCGCTACTAACGATCATTTTATATAGGTCTGATGCAGGCTTCATATAATTTCTAATCCGTGATCGGGTGTGAACAGTGGACACTATGTGTCTCCAGAAAGCTATATTGTGCTCGTATTATGCAGAGCAAATGTTTTACGGAAGTAGTTTTTTCGTTTTACGGTTCGATAACATAGTTTATCGTAGAGAATCCAGGAAGGAGGATGTATGTCATGCGCTTGAAATACGTTTCTTACATTGGAATATTAACAGCGCTACATTCCATACAACTAACACTATAGCCTATTTTAAGTGCAGAACGTTGTAGCCTTAGGAGAGCATGTGTTTATGTTATCTCTTACGAATACCTTCCAGGTACTGACCCTAGACTCTAGAACAATCGAGTTGAAAGCTCGGTTGACTTACGTAAAAATGTGTCGAACTCCATCCGTCTGGAGCTCCGTTGCGCATAAAAATCATTTATTTCCTGTTCTTCTTAACTGTCTGCTATTACATCACAGCACTTTGAAATCTGTTACTATACATCGATAAGGAGTGCTAATTTCCTCGACATGGGCGCATCTCGAGATGGGTGAGGACTCAGAAAGCTCCATTTATTCATGAGGCGTGGAGTGTACCGGTCTTTTTCTGGTCGCTTGCAGATTAATTTGGTAATGGTGCTGCAGGGCAGGTTGGTCAGTGACAGTGTGAGGACGGTCTTTCACTCTATAATTTTACCTTAAGACAGCGAGAATCCTCTGTGACTCCCATATGCGTAAATTAAGCACTATGCTCGAGGTGATAGAAATATGTGGAGCGCTGTCTGGTATACTCTGATAATTTATGTGTTCGAGAATTAACACTGAATGGAAGTACTGTACAGTCATCTATCCATGTTCGCAATGATGCTCGCAAAGTGGAGAAGGGGTGGTTTAGCTATGATACTGAAATTGGGGAAACATGCTGTCACACCATTGGCCGGTGTTGAAGTTACTGTAAAATTGCTAAAATTGTTTGTGCTATCAACTGTGATGCTTATTATTAGAGTACATCAATGGTGTCTTTTCCATCCCAGCTGTGCACTGGCACGCTGTTTGATACAACATAATGACTGACAGATATCCTTTGTTTGAGTGAAGGAAAGAGTTTTGGTGGAAGGATAGCACCTTCTCGGGTGGATAGCACTGAAACACTGGTTGCGTACATGAGAGCAATATGAGGAATCAGTTGTGAGGGAACGTAGAGCCATCAGCTATTCCATCAGTGTGGGAGACGAGTCTAAATGTAGACCTTGTCATTCACTTTCGGACTGTAGTTTGGAGACCTACGCCAACGCCTTAAAACTCTCCCAGTTTGCTTATGTTGTAACTGTCTTTTATTTAAAATCAGCCAATGTGTGGTGTGTTATGCTATCCACCATAAAAGCATGATTTAAACTGTGCAACATCTAGTTTCCTGCGAAGGGCCGTGGATCAGAACTTCTTGATGTCAGTTTAGAACCTGGCACAGGCCTCGAAGTCGTGGCAGAAAAACGAAATGTTTGGAATTGTATAAAAGTGTGTTAGAAAACAGTGTTTCAAGCAACTAATCAGGACCAGAAGGAGCGTCTTTTGCGACTTAGTATAGCCTGTGGGATACGATCATTCGCCTAGAGTATAGGTGATCAAATTTTAAAGTGGCCTCTGCAGTGCCTGTATATTTAATCTCCTGGCCCCGAGAGAATATCACTTCTGCACCTCAAACACCTGCCACCAAATTCATTGGAAGTTCTGACGAATATCTGTAACGCTTGCATGAGAATGCTCTGTTTCCCTACACAATGGAAAATAGAAATAGTGATCATGCTACGAAAACTTGGAAAAGACTTGTTATTCCCGCAGAATTATCGCCATATCTCCCTTCTCAGCTGTGCTGGGAAGATTCTGGATGGTACAATCATTTCACACCTCAAGCTTTTCCTTTCCGAGCATAGCATCATAATCCCACAGCAGTTAGGTTTCTGCGAACAGCACAGCACCATCCATCAAACGAAAAGTCTGGCTGAACATGTCTGCAACGCCCGAAAAATCCGACATATAACTGGTGCCGTATTCTTGGATATTCCAAAGGCATTCGACAAGATGTGGCACCAGGGCCACCTTAATAAACTCCTAAATTACCATTGTCCCCTGCACATTGCCAAAATCATACACTCCTTCTTATGCAACAGGCAGTTCTTAGTGAACTCAGGGAGACAGCTGCAGGGGTCCCGCAAGGCTCCATCATGGGTCCCACCCTGTATTTCATATATACACTACTGGCCATTAAAATTGCTACACCACGAAGATGACGTGCTACAGACGCGAAATATAACCGACAGGAAGAAGATGCTGTGATATGCAAATGATTAGCTTTTCAGAGCATTCACACAAGGTTGGCGCCGGTGGCGACACATACAACGTGCTGACATGAGGAAAGTTTCCAACCGATTTCACATACACAAACAGCAGTTGACCGGCGTTGCTTGGTGAAACGTTGTTGTGATGCCTCGTGTAAGGAGGAGAAATGTGCGCCATCACGTTTCCGACTTTTATAAAGGTCGGATTGTAGCCTATCACGATTTGCGGTTTATCGTATCGCGACATTGCTGCCCGCGTTGGTCGAGATCCAATGACTGTTAGCAGAATCGGTGGGTTCAGGAGAGTAATACGAAACGCCGTGCTGGATCCCTACGGCCTCGTATCACTAGCAGTCGAGATGACAGGCGTCTTATCCACATGGCTGTAACGGATCGTGCAGCCACGTCTCGATCCCTCAGTCAAGAGATGGGGACGTTTGCAAGACAACACCCATCTGCACGAACAGTTCGACGACGTTTGCAGCAGCATGGACTATCAGATCGGATACCATGGTTGCGGTTACCCTTGACGCTGCATCACAGACAGGAGCACCTGCGATGGTGTACTCAACGACGAACCTGGGTGCACGAATGTCAAAACGTGATTTTTTCAGACGAATCCAATTCTGTTTATAGCGTCATGATAGTCGCATCTGTGTTTGGCGACATAGCGGTGAACGCACATTGGAAGCGTGTATTCGTCATCCCCATATTGGCGTATCACCCGGCGTGATGGTATGGGGTGCCATTGGTTACATGTCTCGGTCACCTCTTGTTCGCATTGACGGCACTTTGAACAGTGGACGTTACATTTCAGATGTGTTACGACCCGTGGCTTTACCCCTCATTCGCTCCCTGCAAAACTCTACATTTCAGCAGGATAATTCACGACCGCATGTTGCAGGTCCTGTACAGGCCTTTCTGGATACAGAAAATGTTCGACTGCTGCCCAGGCCAGCACATTCTCCAGACTTCTCACCAACTGAAAACGTCTGGTCAATGGTGGCCGAGCAACTGGCTCGTCACAATACGTCAGTCACTACTCTTGATGAACTGTGGTATTGTGTTGAGGCTGCATGGCCAGTAGTGTACGAATGATATCCCACACCAGATGGGAGGGCAACTAGCCCTCTTTGCATACGACACTGCCATATATAGGAGCAATTTGAACCTCACCTACATCACTAGGAAACTGGAAGAACACTTGGATGAAATATACTGTTGGGCCTTCCGATGGAAAATAACAATTAATTCAGATAAAACACATGCCATAATGTTTCCCTTCAAGACCATCCCTCCCAACGCAAGTCCATGGCATGGACTCAAGCTGACTCGGAATATAACTCCGTCACTGCCCGCCATTTGGCAAAGTTTGAACGTTTTCATCGCGCGGAGTCGGATTTTATATCTCAACGTTCTGTGATAAATCTCACAGAGAAATCTTTTGATGACGCAACCTTATCCGTGCTAGGGAAGGGTTTAAATTTTGCACCCACTTCGAAGAGTTTGCCGGTAGTTGATTTTATTAGTTCAATTGAACAGGCAGTTTGTAAACTATCTCCTGATGCTGCAGAGGAGGTTAGGAGGGAGGCATGCCGTGTTTTGACTAGGGCTCGTCCACCCAAGAGTAATGTAACAGCAGCAGAGAGGGCTGCTTTACGCTCTCTCAAAGTTGATCTTGATATTGTTATTTTACCTGCGGACAAGGGCAATGCAACCGTTGTTTTAAATAAACATGATTATGTACCAAAGATGCAACGTTTACTATCTGATTCAGCGTATCGCAGAATCGATGCTGGCCCCACAAAAAGTGTTGAGAGAAAGACCAACAGCCTCCTGAAGAAAAGCGGATAACGCAGGACACTATCAAGAGTCTTAACATCTATAGTGCTTTTCCCCCTAGGTCATATGGCCTTCCGAAGGTTCACAAGGAAGGGGTTCCTTTCCGTCCTATAGTGAGTAATATCGGCGCTCCGACATATCGTGTAGCCAAGCATTTTGCTTCTCTGTTGAGTCCACAAGTAGGTCTGTGTGAACATCATATCAGGAACTCCGCTGATTTTATACGTCGTTTGGGGGGACTGTGGTTGAATAACTCTGATATTTTAGTGAGTTTCGATGTGGCCTCTCTCTTCACTCGTGTTCCTCTGTCTGATTCGTTGAGGTTAATTGAGGCCAGGTTTGGTGCTGAATTAACTAATATCTTATGGCATGTGTTGACATCCACTTCCTTTTCATTTAATGACCAGTATTACGAGCAGACAGATGGAGGTGCGATGGGTAGTCTGTTGTCTCCTGTGATCGCAAATTTGTTTATGGAAGACTCCGAGGAGTGTGCATTGGAGTCGGCGCCTTTGAAACCCGCCTGTTTCTTTAGATACGTTGATGATACCTTAGTTGTTTGGCCTCATGGTAGGGAGAATTTGAATGTCTTTCTAGAACATCTGAACTCGATCCACCCGAACATTCGTTTTACGATGGAGGTGGAAGAGGAGGGTTGCCTTCCCTTTCTTGACGTGTTCTTTAGGAGGAAGGATGATGGATCATTGGGACATGCAGTCTACAGGAAACGCACTCACACCGACTTGTACTTACAGGCTAATAGCTGTCACTATCCGGCTCAGCGTGAAGGGGTACTTCGTACCTTGGAACACAGGGCACATGTCGTTTCTGACGCGGAGACTTTGCTAGCTGAGCTGTCCCATCTTGAAGTTACATTTCGTCAAAATGGTTATAGTGATAGACTAACAGAACGTGCGTTGCGCTATCGACCAACTGTACATTGACGATAATTCTGAGTCAACACCTAAGTCTACTGCCTTTTTGCCTTACGTAGGAAACACGTCCAACAAGATCGGTCGTATTTTATGGAAATACGATGTGATGTGTTTTCCGACCTCCATCTAAAATTAGAGCACTTCTGAGTTCCGTTAAGGATGATCTTGGACTGCATAAGGTGGGTGTATGTCGTATTCCTTATAGCTGCAGCATGGCATATATTGGTCAAACTATCAAGAGCGTGGAGGACCGATGTACTGAGCATAAATGGCACACACGATTACAGCAGCCAAGTAGATCTGCTATTGCCGAACATTGCTTGTATACTGGTCACCCCATGTTATATAATAACACCTAGATATTGGCATGCACGTCCAGCTATTGGGACAGTGTTATTAGGGAGGCAGTTGACATAAAATTAGCGAGCAACCTCGTTAACAGGGATGGAGGTTTCTGTTTAAACTCTGTTTGGAATCCTGCTCTCTCCCTTGTCAAAAAATAGAGGGACAGAGTCAATGCTACCTCACCTGCGAATTCATAGTCTCCCTATCGATAGCTCTGACTTGGGTCATCTTTGGTGGCACTAGTGTACAGGCGTCTAAAGCTAGCGAAATGAGGGATGCTCAACTACCGGACCTACCGATAGATGGCTCTACCAGCTGATTACTGTCGTCTGTATTGCCCGCCATATTCGAATTTGGCAAGAAGTTTCTCTCGGTCTGTACGGTGTATAAGGAACTACGGATTATCGAAATGGTGATTTCTTGTTCCGCTTTCAATTGTACGAAGCGATGGAGTAAGGAGAGTGACTTACCATTTCACAGGTAATACGACTACTGATACAATACGATAAAAATACAGACTTAGTGCGTTTGCTAATTCGATGTTTTTGAACAGGTTTCCTCTAAAGCACCCAGAGCTACTAAAGACGTGGATTACTTGCGTGAAGCGGAAAGATTTTAATCCTACGTCTTGCAGTTTTCTTTGCGGAAACCGTTTCCGACAAGATGATTACGTAGTGAGCCCTGGAACGTGGAAGAAACGTTTCAAACCCGAAGCAGTGCCATCAGTTTCCGACACATTTGATGCACCAAATAAACAGCCACGACGACATGTTGTTAGGATTTTGAGTGACAACGATGATTCTCCATTTGAGGTAGCTAATTACTTTCCTTGCTATGTGTGCGCTTTTTACTTTTGTGAATTTATTTCGTACGCTACATAGGGGTAAGCAATGTTGTAATACAGGTCCATATTTTTGTTTTTAGCGTTCTGTCATGGAATCCGTGCTCGATTTGCCCATTGCAGACGCTACTGATTGCGTGGAGAATGTTGTCAATGAGAATTCTTCCGTGGAAAGCATGTCCCACTTATCCAATGCAGAAGCTGCGAATTGTGTCGAAAACGTTAGTATAAGGATGTTTTCACACCCCCAACGTTTTCTTATAATATTTTTTCATCAAGCCTTGAGTTATTTCAATCGTATATAACGAAATTATTTCCTTGTTTAGAGTGCAGTTGGTTCTTCAGTAATTGATTGTGGTATACAGTCGAAAGTAGAAATGGAAGACAAGGCGACCGAAACTTGCATTTCTTTTTTTTTTTTTTTTTGTTTTCCTAAGACATTGTGCACGAAATAAAACGTAAACTGAAGTGTGTCCGTGAAAAACTTCGAAGAAGAAAGTGTTTTCCGTGGATGACATCATAAGTTCATTGAAGGAGAAGGGGCATCTTCCTGAGAAGTTACATAACTTCCTCAATCACCAGAAAGGAACACAAGTGGAATTAGTGTGCAATTTAGTGAACAACTCTGTCTCATCAAAGGGTAATAGATACACAACAAATGTGAAAATGATTTCGATGACTGTGTACTTTTATTCACCAGCAGCATATGAATACCTGAAAAAATTAATGCCTCAGCCCCATACATCATTGATTTCAAAATGGGTGGCAAGTGTAGACTGTGAACCTGGCTTCTTAAAAGATGTTGTCAAGTACATTGTAAGGGACCAGTTCAGCGATTCATGTCTAATTGTAGACAGTATGGCAATTAGGAAGCAAGTAGTTTGGGACCAACGAACTAAGCAGTACGCAGGTTTTTTAGACTGGTGGGGAAGTGCCTCAGTAAAAGAAGTAATAGAGCCATCTGAGGTTCTGGTTTTCATGCTTGTCTCTATTGAAGGCAAATTTAAATGCCTGATTGCATATTTCTTTATCAACGGTGTACAGGCAAATAATCAGGTCACACTGATAAAATCTGCTTTAGAGAGGCTGCATAGTTCTGGTATTAGGGTTTGGTGTGTTACATGTGATGGCTGTAAGGTAAATATAAGCACTTTACGTTCACTTGGCTCTACTTTAAAGTTTTCCAAGGGTGATTTTAAAAGCTACTTTCCTCATCCTGTGGAAAAATACAATGTTTAGTGTATCTTGGACATGTGTCATATGGATTAAGTTTGCCAGAAATGCTCTAGCAGAAGTATCTGCTATTGAGTCTCCAACTGGCATTTCATTGAGCAATTGAACAAGGTACATCAAGAAGAAGGTATGACATTTGCCAACAAACTATCAGGACAACATATAAGTAGTGTAAATAGAAAAATGAATGTTTCATTAGCTGCACAGACTTTGAGTTCTAGCATGGCAGATAGTATAGAGTTTTTGAGGAGGGTTGGTGATCCAAATTTTAAAGGAAGTGAAGCAACAGTAGAATTTTTGTATTATATTGATAGGATTTTTGATATTCTGAACTCCAGAAATCCATTAGGTAAAGGGTATAAGAGCCCCCTGAGACTTGACAACAAATCTTATTGGCTTGGTATTTTCAGACACTGAAAATTATATCAAAAGCTTAAAAATCATTGGTGTTCCATTGCTGCTCCATGCAAGAAATGTTAAATCTGCATTAGAATGTATTTATTTCTATGCTTTTCCCAATATGGCCAATAAAAATGCATTTGTAAATTTTGTTAACTGGGGAAAACTGTTTAAAACAAGTGACTGCGTGTACTCTGTTGTTGAATACTCAGAAACTGTTTCAGATGTTTGCGATTGCTGGGGATATGCGACAGAAATATATACAGGCCAAGATTTTGCATTGTGTTAAAATTAAATTTGTAGATTACCAATTTCCTGCTCCTGCTCTTGGTCATGATTACCATTATGAAACTGGGATTGAGGATTTACATCAGACTCAACTTGTTTGCAAGATTGCATCCTAGTACTCCAGCACATGCTTAAAAACATTTGGAAAAAAATGCCTGCTGAGAAAATTTTAAACAACAAATCAAGTATAAGGCAGAAGTTAAATAAACTCATATTGTTTAATCATGTATAGTGCTCAAATTGGAAAAGATTATGTATTGGGACATTTCATGCAGATGGGTGTGACATTTGACAGATTTTTTAAAACTATTTTGTCCATAGATTTGTTGTTGTATAATGATGAACTTCAAACAATGAATCACATTGAAGTAAAATTAACTCTTTACATCCTGTGTAGATATTGTAACAAAATTATAATTATTTATTATATAAGCTTATTTTAAGATGTTAGGTGTTACAAAATATGCACTTGCACTAAAAACAGGTGATTTGTGTGAAATTAATGAAAAAAGTTCTGAGACTTATTTGACAGATAGCTTTCAGTGTGAGAAAATATTTCCCTCAATAACTATGTTAACTTGAATTTTTCACTTTAAGAAAACAGTTTAATCACAGAATGGGTGTGATCTAATGGAGTATGCAGTGGCCCTATGTTTCAAACAGTAATGTTTGTGGATACTCTGCAACATAAGAGCAATAAAATTGTTACTCTCTTAATTCTTGTTTTAATACTTCTTAGAATGAACACAATGTTCCAATTGATCGTAAGCATTCTTATTACTTTAGAACCATTCTAGAATAATGGGGCCTGATTCAGGCAAAACCTAATTTTCTTAATTTTGTCTTTATTTTGCTAGGAGGTCTTTCTATTATATTTTCCTGTGTTGAGGGAGGGGGGAGGAGAAGAGAATGCAAATAATCATATAGAATTATCTTTCTAGCACTACAAAGTACTGAATACAGTGATTACAGTTACACTTGGAAATCTAGGAAATTTCAAAAAATGGTTCAAATGGCTCTGAGCACTATGGGACTTAACATCTATGGTCATTAGTCCCCTAGAACTTACAACTACTTAAGCCTAACTAACCTAAGGACATCACACAACACCCAGTCATCACGAGGCAGAGAAAATCCCTGACCCCGCCGGGAACCGAACCCAGGAGCGGGAAGCGAGAACGCTACCACACGACCACAAGTTGCAGATTAGGAAATTTCAGTATTCATATTACATGCCTAATTTTCATCAACATTTACCTTAATTATACAGTTACACATTTTGCTAATTTGAACTGTGTACTACATGTTAAAAAGATTTTGTTTGGTCATAGTAATAAAAGCATTTCATTATTTTTTTTTAGGTCATATGTCCCATATGGAACTGAAATTATCAAGTCACAATGACAAAGGAAGGAATTAACATTAAGGAATCTTAATTCACAGAAATTATGTAACTATGGTTACACTTTTTGCAAGTTAACTTTAACATAAAGCATTTAGTTTTCCATTAAGAGTGAAAGCAGTTGCACGAGTCACGTAAAGAACAAAGTTTCCCATAGGGAACTAAAATATTTTACATTTGAGTTAGTGCAGACCCAAAGTATTGTGATCTTCATATTTCTATTTAAAAAAGTTTGTAACTCAAATTCACAGACATTTTGGAATCTGTACACACATGTGTGTAACAACGTACTTTTCATGTGTCATGTGGAACCTTTAATTTTTCTGGTTTAAATATAATTTATTTCATGAATTACCTTTAATACCGACAATGTCTGAATGCAATATTTACCATTTAGAAGAAGAAATATTAGTGTACAGAATAATAAACCTCATGAAAAATGTGAGAGATTGTAATGTACTGATCTTGGAATGGCTCTTTATCAATAGCAGGTAAAAAGAAGGCTTCTATTAAATGTTCAACGAAACCAGTCAGTACCTCTTAATTCACCATAGAGGTGATACAGTAATAAAAGAATTTACTTTTTTCAGAATTTCTGCTAAGTATTAAAAGTGTGAAGACCTATTCAAAAAGTATTTGCTTTACCAATAACCTGTAGTACAAGCACATGTATAAGCAGGTAATTAAGGGAGTGAAGGCTTATGTTAAAATTAAAGATACTGACTGGTTGCTCACAAAACATTGTAGTTGTTGTACAGTTTATGCTGTAAGTGGTGTACCCAATGTGATTCCTGGAGGACATAATATTCTGTTATCCTATGGGAATGCATTGCTACCACACCTGTTGAAAGTAAGTTTTGCTGTGGAATAGTTGTATCAGACGTCTGTACCAGAAAACAAATCTCCACTGTGACACCCTCATGTTCTTGGTATGCTATTATTACAGGAATACTCTTCACATGGAGGAGGGAGGGAGGGAGGGAGAGAGCATAGTGAGATTTTCTTTTTCATCATTTCCAACACTGTACACAACTTTCTTGCACTTTTATTTTATCACATTTTTCCCTTGAGAATGGAGAAGAGAGAGGAAGAAGAAAAAAAAGAAAAAGCAAGCGAGCTTTCATAAAAACTGAAAACTCTACTTGTGTCATTTGTTATTTTCAAAATGTTACTCTCTTCCTAAATGCTGTTCTATTTCTTCAAACCAATTATGAATGTCTCAGGTTATTACATATTATTTACTGTACATTGTCCAGCAATACTTCTGTTACTGGATAATTTGTAATTTGGCACTACCTTTGTACCACTGGTATTTGCTAGTGTACTTTTGCAGATAAGAAGATCGACTGGACTAGAATGTCCTGTCAATATAGGGCAAATTCAGACAATATAGAGCTTTTTACAATAAATTTGCAATACAATGTCACCCTTGTCTAACACAGATTGTAGCAGCCATTGGGGTGCCTGTGTGGCCAGCTTCTACAGCTTTTGCTTTCAGGTTTGTTTTTTGCTTGGGCCATATCATGACAACCAGTCATTCGAGTGATTGACACCATGTCAAAGACTGGAACCAAGATTCACAGAAATAAAATTCCATGGTTGTAATTCATAGTGTAATTAATTTTGCTCACTGACATGTTTTGAATTAAATTTTAAAATAAAACCATGGTACCAGTCATTATTTGGGTGACAGACTAGAAAATTACAGTTTTAAGACACCCCAACCTTAAAATTAACAGCTGTGATCAGTGTTATTTTCAACAAGTTCCTTCACTTCCTACATCATCATGGATCAGTCCAATATATTATTACTACACTTAACTTCCAAATGATACAAGTTATGCATTTAAGAGGAGCCTTAACGTTGGCCTTTGTGTTTGTCTCATTTAAATGTATTTCTTGTCTCGTATCAAAGACTGAAGCACTGTCAAAAACTGGTGCTTCTACCTTATCACTCAGTTAAAATACACTGTGTCATATACAGGCGTTAATAAAATCATGGCATTTAAATTTCTGATCAAAGAGAGAGCCAAATTCGTAAGTGAATGTTGCAATTACAGTGTCGGCATATATGCAGATCGGTAAGCATCACTTCGGATAAAGAAAAATAAGTTTTCCCGTTTATAACTAAGTATACTTTAATAGTTCAGTTGTAATTTCTGTTGTCAGTAAAGATATGCCTAAGCAACCGATGTCAACTTTTTTTCAAGACACGTCTTCACTGTTTTCCACATTTGATTTTCCGAATTATACATGTAGTTAAAAGCTTTGGCAACCAAGGTAATTTGTTGAGCTCCATTGAATCTTAAATAGTATTTTAAAACGGGCAAATAAGTAAAGCACTCATATAAGTTTCACTCATAAAATTAATAGTAAACAATTTATAGGTCAGCTTGTCAAACTTCCAAAACACACTCGAATTTAGGAATTTCATAGCAGAACTGTCACTGTTTTTCCTCACTAGATTAGAAACACTTCATTATGTTGATGTGTAGATATCTAGAACATCAAATATAAAAGACTTATCAGGGCGCAGAACGAAAAACATTTTCATCCGTGTTTTGACACTTCGTTTTTCGCCAAATTCAGATATGGCGGACACTCAATGATATGATCTGTGGCCGGCACGCGCTAGAGCCATCTATCGGTAGGTCCGGTAGTTGAGCATCCCTCATTTCGCTAGCTTTAGACGCCTGTGCACTAGTGTTCGGAGTGTGTGTTACCTTTCCTGCTTCAGTCCGAGAGGCGAGAACCGAGGTTTTAAATTTACATGTACGCCGCCTGTCCGTTGCAGCTTGCCTTGAAAATGGTAGTGTGTTCTCCCGCCGAAATATCGGCGGTCGCTGAAAGTGTTACCTGGCTGAATTCCCGGAAGTTATTTGAAAGTCGTATACGCCAGGAGAAACTCAGGTCTCACTTATAATTTTTTCCAACATGATCATTTCCTGTGGAAATTGCGCAGTTGCTGATAGAATAGTTAAATGACATTAACTGTCCGAATTATAGTGAAGATCTCAGCTTCTGATTTCATCTTTAATTATAAAATTTGAGTTAAAAATATGTAGCGTGGTGTAACAGGCTGCAAACCAACCCGCGAGCCCGCTCTATTTAAACTAGAACGTGGATGTTCACTTCCCTGAAATGTATGTTCTACGTCAGACCACTTTTGTTGCTGTATAGTGTAACTCAAGGCTGCGATTTGATTTTGATTGTACCAAATTAACACCGAGTGAAGTTCGATGTAATTTAAAATCTGAATGGTGTATTGTATTTCACGTGGCTCTTAATGACTGTTGCGTAAGATTTCAAAGTTGAAGTGACGTACGTATAATTAATAGAACAGAATAGAATCTTTATTTGCCTATCGGTATGTTATCCATACAATTGGCGTCGTCAATGTGTTAAATACATAAAAGCAAAATATAATTACGCAAGTATTTATGTGCAGGACAAATATACATATGCTAAAATAATGGTAAAAATAAAATAATCATAATTACAGTGGTACTACAGTGTTAACATACCAGCAGTAGTAGTAGTTATACATTTATCACATATTATACAAAAGTATATAATTATGTACCCTGTAGAAAAAAGTGTGATGCTTATACATTACTCACACACACCTATAGTCATACTTCATTATGTAGTTACCACCTGCTTACCGTTTCTGCATGTTTCATGTCTATCACTGTTTAGAAAGTCATCAGTTGAAAAGTACAGCATACATTTGAACCACATTTCTATGGGATGCTTCAAACTATTCATTGGTAGATTGCTTTCTGTTCTTATGGGTTATGTCAGACTTGAGTATGAAGATCTATATTACTATTATTTTGGATGTTATGGGCATGGACTTGGGATCTTAAATTAAAATTATTAATGTTTCCTTTAGCTTGTATTAAACAGTTGTAGGTACACATACAAGGCAGAGTCATTATATTGAATTCTTTAAAGCGTTTTTCGCAGCTTTGTCTTGGTGCTATATGCAATATACATCTGCTTTCTTCTACCACTTCAAGATGGTACTTGAATTCAGTTACCCCAAAACAGTATTCCATACTGCAATTGTGAATGAAAGGCAGAAAAATATGCAGAAATTAATAAATGTTTGCTAATAATGCATTTCATGTTGTGCAATAGCAAGTTTGCCACACAGACTATTTATATGCTTATCTCATGTGAGTTTTCGATGTAAATGCAATTCCAGTAATTTAACAAATTTTGTGTCTTGTTTAAATGTCTTTAGGGTGTAGTAGTAAACTATCTCCACTTTTGGTGATGACACTCATCAGCATACAGTACTTGGAAAGTAAATTGTACTCTAAATGTATACCTGCCTCTGTTGCTGACACAATCTGTATGTTAATGTTAAACTTATTGTTTTATAGGTGAAGCCTCTCTTGCAGTGGAGTTGCCAGAAGAAGGCACCCCAGATAGCAGCACGCAGGGGGAAGCAGTTCCCTCCACATCAGAGCATCAGATAGCCATCATGGAATACATTAACAAAAAGATGGGACTGATTCAAAAGAAGGTGGATAGCAAATTAATGGATCTGTTCACAAAAGACTATCAACCTTTCTCTGTTGTAAATGGCTCGGGATTTCGTAGTTTTGTACATGCACTGAATCCTGCTTATGAAATCCTGAGTAGGACTGTAACAAATGTAATGTTGCCAGCAGCATATGCAGAAGCAAATGAAAGTACAACAAAAGCTGCAAGGCATAAAGACAATCTAACAACGGATTGCTGGACATCAGCTTCTAATGAAAGTTATATTGCTGTGACTGGACACTTCATAAATGAACAATTCAGATTACAGTCTGTACTGCTGGAATAGTCATTTCAGTGGTTTCCATACCAGCTCAAATTTGTCCAAGTTAGTCTTGGTGGCAAAATTTTAATGGTGGTCACGGACAATGCACCAAATATGAAAAATGGAGTTACCACCATCCTCAAGTGGAAACATTATGGTTGTTACGCGCATACTCTTTAATTTAGTTGTGCAGGATGCACTTGAAAATGTTCAGGTAGTTCACCAGAAAGTCAAGACAATTGTAGGTTTTATTATTTTATTTTTTTAAAGGAGCAGCAGTGCAACAGAGTGGCTCTTAACATGCCAACAGAACAGTGGCAAAGTAAACATCAAGAAATTGATACAGGACTTGCCCACAAGGTGGAATTCAACCCTGTTTATGTTGGAATGTATTGTTGAATTATCAGAGGCAGTAAAATTACATTTTCCCTTTGTAACAGGCCCACAGAGCTTCCATCACTGTCAAATGAGTGGGAAATCTGCTCTGAACTCTGTTCAATTTTTGAAACCGTCTGAGCAGGTTTCGAGGCATCTCAGTGCAGAGGAGTACCCAGCCGACAGCTTGGTAAGTTAATTATTTACTTTATTTGGCTCTTGTAAGTTCAATGTCATTTTATTGTATACTTTTCTTATGTTGTGTAGTTAGCATATTTGTCTCAATTTTCAGGTTTTAGTCCTGACACATGGCCTTCTGGCAGTGTGTGATGAAATAGCCAAAATGCGGTTACATGAAGTTTCAATGAAAGTTGTTGATGCACTGAAAGAGGGGCTTACGAACCGGTTTTCGAATCTTGAGCAGAGCAAATCCATTGCCCTTGCTACTCTGCTGGATCCATGATTCAAATTGCTGGCATTTCAGAACCAGACAGCAGAAGAGAACACGAAGAAACAGTTAATTAATATTGTTGCCCATAAATTGGAAAAATGTATGCCAGGAGGTATTCAGCCTTCACAACAACCTGCTGAGCCAAATAATTTGGCAACTGAGTCCTCTGTGTGGGGCATATTTGATAAGTTAGGGAAACATGCACAGCCACAGGGCACAGTACAGTCATGTGCTATTGTAGAGGTTCAAAGATATGTTGACAGCTCAGTCATCAGTAGAAATGAGGATCCTCTGGCATGATGGAGACAAAATCAGTACATATACCCAACCATTGCAAAAGTAGTGCGACAGAGCCATCGAATATAGAAAAACTATTTCTGAATGCCAGTGGTACTTGTGATTAGACACTTGCTGGTAAGTGATACATCATTAGAACACAATACATTGTTAAACTGCTCATAATCAGAGTAGTTGTTTATGAACAAGAATAATTTTCATCTTTGATATGTTTCTTACATGCATACACTCTCTTGCAGAAAATTGTGGACAACTCTATAATGCCTAGGAAAATGTAAAATATGTGAGTATGTGTGTCCAATACATAGGTGAAACCTTTTACTCTTCTCAAGCACATGTTGTCATGAAGAAAATTGCTAACATATTTGTATTTTGATTACATGCAGGTAACAGGGCTCTTTAAACACAACCAAACAAGACCTCACAACTGTATGATGTTTAGCAAAATGTAAAATATGTGAGTATTTTGGTGTTTCATAATTCATACTAAGAATTTTGCCGGAATAAGTTATTTAGGATGTATGGGATATAACTAGGAACATGAATGAAATGAAATGTTTGGGCTCTGATTCACTTTGTAACTGTGCAAAGTTAGGTGTTATAATGTATTGCACTAAGATATGATTGTTCAATATTGTTTTGAGGGATCAACATATAGTATAACAGAGCATAATCCTTACACTATAAAGGCTCACAAACAAGTCATTTGTCATACACTGTGGGTTTACTAAAATTTAATTTTTTTATCTTTTGTTGCAGATACTTTTCATTTACTGCAAGTATTTCAATTTGGCATAAATGTGTGTTACATCTCTAGCATCAAAAGAGTGGTAACACAGACCATTGATATCACTTCAAAGACCGTGTTTTCCTTGTCATATTAGTTTCTGTTTGTTGAAAAACACACATTTAGTTTTGTTGATATATGCACAGTAATGAACAATTTAATAAGGCAGACACCACATATTTTTATCCAGAATTTCATCATCCACTACAACATTTAAATCTTATAGATCGTTAACTATTTGTTCATTCAATTGTCCACAGAAAGGTGACAGAGGAACAGGTCATACTGGGAGTAGTATGTCTGTGAGTTGGATGGAGCACAGTAACTGATTTGATACCATCAAAGCACAAAGCTTTGTAGTGATTAAAATGGTGAGTGAATGTAAATAAAGAAATAACACTTCCAGTATACTAAAACCTGCTACTTTAAGCTACATTTCAGAAATATCTTGAGCACCTCAACTTCAAAAATAGCAGGAATACCATCTAGAATGAGTGACGACAGTCAGTCAATGATAATCCATGAGCTTAGGCTGAAGGAAAATAAATTCTATATATTTAATAAAAGTTGATTATAATGTGTGATGTAGACAAATAATAATCTGTTTTGTGCTATCTTTTACATAATCTTGGTGGCAACATGTGGAGCAAAACTGGAATGAGCAAAGAATACCAACCAAATTTAAGACCCAAAAAGAGCCACGACCAGTGGTGGAACACACACAAGTTTGAAAAATTTGTTCCAAATGCAGACTAACAGTGATTTTGTTGATTGTAGATGTACATATGTTCCTGTCTCCTGCTAAAAATGATGCACCATCCCAACCAGCAAATTTTACTTTGTTATTTAGAACTTTTTAAATTGCATTAATTAAGAGCCACCTGCACTTTGAGATGACTAAAACTGTTGAGATTTTATTAGTGATCCAATAAAAAGATTAACATGTGGGACATGTGAAATGTGTGAACATATTTGTTTTGCTCATACTTGTACAAATGCTTCATGTAACCTGACGAGGCAAAGAAGATCCCTCAAGATTGCAACATGAAATATTTAATACGTAGCACAACTGTACACAGTTGATAACGTCCTTCTGGGGTTTTGAGGAGCTGGTTTTCCTTCAGACCATGGGCAAATGCCAGGACGTATGAGAAGTTTCCAGCTCAGAAAATGCTCATTTTTATGAATTTGTCAGTAAAATGCTGTAGATAAATACCAAAAGAAAAATGCTTCCTGTAACACAGATATTTTATTAAAAATGTGTCATAATAATGCAAGTTGTAACTTTTATAAATATTTAGTCTGTGTAACTTGTAAAACTGAATTAATTATGTAGCTTGTCTACATAACAATGTAACTGTATTTACACCAACATTGTATGATTTAATATTTACTGACAGTGCCACATGTAAAACCATAGATAAATAAAATCTATTTGAATTTAAACAGAAATACAGTAGCTCCCACCACATATTTGACATTTCCTGAAACTGTTCACTAAATTATAAGTGTGCATTTTACCTGGTAGGAAATAGCTCTTACCCCATGCAATAGCCAGTCAGATGGCATTAGACATGTGTTCAAGGTCACAATGTTACTGTTCACTGTACTCACTAGCATTTCCGAGACCACTTGCTTAAGTCCCTTACAAAGCTGAAACTGTGAAGAATTTAATGAAGTTTGTTCCTGCAGTTGCAGGTAAGTTCACCAGGTGAGAATGTACCTTTCCAGTACCCAGTGTCTCTCTTTGAACCAAGTTAAGAGCAAGGGCTGCAGACAAGTTTAAAATTTGGAGAGCAAGTTTAACATTTCATCTTTCTAGTAGACTTGGGTAAAGACTCCCATTTCAATTTGAATAATTTCTGTTTTATGCATACGTTATTCCCTAAATGTAGCTGTAGTGTCACCATCTTCAAAACAAACTTCTGTGAATTGTTCAGCTAGCTTACTCCAATCCAGCCACTTGTTACATAGGGCCTATACATTTTAAACTTAGGTACTGGAAAAGGAATTGCAACTGAGACTTCATACTGGCCTCAAGAACTAGGTGTTCACCCTTAAAATTTATCTCAGCAGGATTACTGAAGTATTACTTGGTCTTTATGTTAACTGGGCTATTTTTAAAAACAACGCCAATAACTTCATACTCAAAGTTATTGGCAACTTACTTTACATATTAAAAAAAAAAAACAATTTGCCTCAGTGGTTTTAATGTTTGTAATATGCCTCAGCTTGGTACTGTTTGTGCATACTGCATGATTACATGCACATTCAGCACCAGTAATAGTTGGTCAAACAGCTGTAACTGAATGTATTAGCCTATATCAATAACAATCAGCATTGCCTATTTCTCCCGAAAATATCACTTAGACAAGTGGTTGATTCTGCTTCCAATATGACAATTGTGGTAAATACTCCACATACCTACAGGACTTTGTGATGTTAACACAGCAAAACTCTGACATGTGTACAAGTGTAATGAAACGAAGACAACAGTATTGAATCATATGAATGTCTCACTTTTGTTCTGACACAGTTCAAGACTATGGAGAAAAATTTTACACCTGGCATTCTACATGGCAACTACAAACAACAACTTTTTGCTGACACTACAAGCACCTACATAAGTAAACTTTTCCTGGTTTACCTTCAAGTACTGCACTTAAATGATTCCTGATTTAACTGGAAGATCTGTACTTCCCACTTTCATAACAGGCTCAAAATGCATACTCTAGACCTTGGGCTATGTTCCAGGTCAGTGTCACACCAAGCTTGTGCGGAAAGGAGGGTTGGGGCCGGCGGCATGTCACACTCTCCAACAAGTCTTAACCCAAAAATTTTCCACCATTTAATTATTGGTATAGGATGGCTTAACACATGGAAAATGATATTTTCATTATTCACTCACTGTATTTAACATTCCTTTAAAATCGCATAAGAACTTCAAATTAAACACAGTTCAACCACTCATTATGCACACTTATTTCATAATTATGCCACTTTTAAACTGCAAATCCTCTAAGAGCTGTCTTGAATATTCACGATTCTCTCTCAAGAGCCTTGATGTGGATAGATACGTACAGAAACCAGTAATCAGGGTCGGAACTGCGTCTGCAAAATTACAAGGATTATTAAACAGTTTTGCTGTCACTAATTACAAGCAATGTAATTGACAGAGTAGTATTACTAATATTTGATGTCATGAAAGCCATTCAATGGGGGACGTTTCACATTTGCAAGAACGATCTCATTTAAGTAATTAAGTTCATCGAAATATTTAGAAACTAACCTCTCGTCTGATGAAGACAGTCTAAAGACGCAGTGGCAATTTCTCCAGATCTGTTGACGATAATATTTCGAATTATCGCTTTACTGAGTGACTGAAATGTAGTTTGGGTACCTGTGAACATAACAATATGTTAGAATGTTTTTCTAAACAGAACTATTACGGTACTGATTGGCTACTTACATATTAATTACACTATTAATATTTTCACAATTGTTTCTTTAATACAAAAGTAAAGCCAACGGAAGAACAACTGTAAAACACACTTACTAATGACAGTTTTGTTGAGATGCAATTTTCTGTGTGAACACATGTAACTTTTTCATTCGGAGATACGACGCAGAAATCGCAGTGGTAGTGTACGGAGGGATACAAGAGCTGGATTCCTTAACTGCGACAAATCACAGTTGAGAATAACAGATACTGAAAAGTAGCATTCACAGAAATCACTGATATCAAAAAATCGTAGTTTAGCCCATCACTACCTGATACGTTTTTCCAGCAGTGCATCAAACCTATTGAATGCCATATGTTGGCCACAGGTTCAGCTTCCATGTTGAAATCGTCTGGGAGTGTCGAGTCTTCGATTTCTTGATCTGGGTAGTCTATTATCGAAAAATCTGAAACTTTCCATTTCGCTGCAGCGTACCATCTGAAGTGCTGGAGTCGCCCGCGGCCTGAGTACGCATTTCTTGTACTTTTGGGTCTCGTTTCCCCCCATCATCCTACCGTCTGTGTGTTTGTGTGTGTGTGTGGGGGGGGGGGGGGGGGGGGCGAATGAGAGGGATGGTCTGAAAGGTTTGGGTTGGCCCTGGCGGCCGTGGAAATACTGAAAGATTCCACAGCGGAAACACGTTCTGATGCTTGTTCAATAATTTTAATCTGGCCTTTGCCTTCGAGTACGCGGGCTGGTCTCACGTGAAGGGGGCCCTGGCACTCAAATACACTAGCTAACAACCTAGAGTCTGGGTATTCCAGAATCGTACCTACGCGGCGATGAGCATCATGAACAAAGACGCGACACGGACAATTTTGTGCGCTCGGAAACGAGCACCAAGCCCTTGCACACCTTGCGGCCTGAAGGCAGTGATAACGCATACGTGCTCCAAGCAGCAGAGATGGCCACTTCCAGGCGGAAGCGGCGGTCGGAATTTCCCAGTCGTGACAACACAAAGGCGGCAGACCACAGGAAGAAAAGTGCCTGCTCTCTTCGAAGCACGACTCTGAATGGCCCGGACGCTGATAAAGATGAGCCTGTCCTTGGCTCGAGATGGTGCAGTTTAGGCAGAAATCGTCATTCCTGCAGTTCCTAAGGGGGAGAATAGATTCGCCATTGCTGGTGGATACCTGTAAAAGAAGTAAACACACACTGCTTGGTGATTAGTAAAACTTAATCCCTCAGCAGGTCAGGTCAATGCGTGGTTGGCCTGTGGTGAGGTTGTTGGTCCAGTCCTCGCAGGAGTGGCCTGCTTTCTCGTAGAAATTCCTGGAGATCGCACGGATCCTGCCTCGGAGCTGCAGGATCACGGTGCCTTTGTGGAGTTGGCACATCGAGTAGTGCCTCGCAAGATGCGTGGCAGTCTTCAGGGCGCGAGTCTGTATCCGCTGCAGAGTCACAATGCGAACACCTGCAGCTTTCCCCCAGACTATGGCTGCAACAGTGGGCGGACCAATGTTAGGTATGCCGTGTTGCGGTGGCAATGACGACTCCAGGTTTAGCAGCAGATACAAGGCGCAAAGGCGTCCTATTGCTGTCCCTTTCACATCACGGATGTGATGCTTCCAGGTGAGCTTGCAGTGTAGGGTGATCCATAGGCATTTCGCTGTCTCACTCAATGAGATAGGTTCTCCCAAGATTTCGACTGGCGTAAGACCTGGTGGCAGGAATCTTCGGGTGAAGACAACTGCCTGGCTCTTTATGAGATTGAATTTCAGCCGCCATTTTGTTGCCGATGATCCCAAGACGTCGCACCTGCGTTGGAGGCGGTTTCTCAGCACTTCGGCGTTCATGCTACGAGTTAACAGGGCTGTATTATCCGTGCACAGTGCCAGTTGCGATGGCTGCGATGCCCATGCGCCTCCCCTGCGAGTGTCTCTGGCCTCTCGGAGCGGGAGGCCAGCTTCCACTTAGCGACGTCCACGGAGCTGCGACTCGGGTTTACGCGACTGGCGCGCTTCCCGTGCTTGAATGCAGTGCATCCTCTGTAGCAGGCAACGTGGTCCCGTTGCAGTTGTAGCACTTCGGCCAGTCTTCCTTCTTCGTGCAGTCCCATGACTGGTGCTCTTCGGCGCACTTGCAGCAGCGCTCAGGCATCCTGCAATATTTTGCCACATGATCCATGGTCTGGCAGTTGAAGCACTGGGCTCGCCTGCCTTTCGCACGGTGTGATTCGGCTTTTGCGTCTAAGTCGGCAATGTTGTCAACCTGAAAAATTTTCCTGTTGTCAACAAATACCACAAGGAACAGAGGCATGTCCCTGTGGGTCCCGGGCGACCGCATCAGGCCGATGTGGCGGGTCTGGAAGCCGATCTCCTCCAGCTGCTGCTGTATGAACGCCGGTTCCATCTTCAGCAGCAGGAGGCGAAAGACGACCTTCAGTTGCTTCAGCTGTTCAGTACTCTGCATGAAGCAGTGCCACTTGTCGATTTCGCAGAGCTACACGAGTTTCGCGTGGTCCTCAATACATTCAACTCTAACGTTGTAGATGTCGGTTCCTGCGATCATCTTTCGCGGTTTTACGACCGAGTAGAGCTTCTCTCCCAGCTCACCATAGCCCTCGCGCCAATGGATGGTGATCGGCGGCGGGCAGCGGGACGGTTTCGTCGCCGTGGTCGGCGTAGTTCCGTCCCCGTCACTCTCGGCTGCTTCCGGCAGATCTGCAAACCGGTTTGTGTCCTGGATCTGTTCCAGCATCACCAGTTCGAACGCCCTGGCTCTCGCTGTTTGGCGCTGGGAGGGCGCGATGAAGCCTTCTTCATTGTGTTTCCTAGGTGATGCGTTCGCCCTGCGACGTACCTCCCTCTTCTTCCGCCTGGCGCGATCGGAACTTGCCTGGGTGGAGGGAGTGTCCTCTACGGCCGCGGCTGGCCGCTTCCACGAGGTTTGCTCGGCCTCTGCAGGCTTGTCCGGACTGGACGCTGGCCAGGGCGTGTCGGCTTCTGTCGCTGGCGTGGCTGGTGCGGGTGCGACTTATGGAGCAGCAGCTGTCGTGGAGGCTGCGATGTGTTTTTGTCTGTCGTGACCCAGGGGTACCAAGGACTAGAGTACCGAAAGTACCTCCTCCCTGTCCTCTTCTGTACCCATGGCCAAACGTTGCATGTAGCTCTGCAACTCTCCTGAGGGGTCAGCCGCACGATTGCGGCAGCAATTTCCTCCCTTGTCAGGGGGCCCGGTGGGTCTGTGCGTAGTCTCTGTCCTTAGAGTCTGCGGGTGCGGCGCCAAACATTTGCGGAAATTTCCACGTCCATCCGGCGGCTGTGCGGTTCACTCTTGCTCGTCCTCTTCGTCAGTGGTGGGGGGTCAGATGCTGCCGTCATCCAGGAAACCTCCCTTGGACGGTCATCTGCCACCCCCTGCTTCACGCCAAAGCGATCTTCTCGTTTTGGCTGCTCCTCCTCCATGTAGTGGCCCCTGATACGACAACTTTGCTGTTTAAGAAAGCCACGACAATTATGCTTTCTTTGCTAGGGGGTCACGCCACGTGTATTTTGCCACCTGAGTCCCTAAAGGCCCTAGCAGGCTGCTGGCAATTCCGGAAGAACGCTGGTGAGCGAGGACACACAAGGTGAGTAGCCAACTGTGTGAACCCGTGCAACGAAATCCCAAGCAAAGGGTTAGCCTCGGCAGCGTCAGCATAGAGCGTCCGCGCGCTCGCTAAAATGACAAGCCTTTCCATGGCTTGGTGGGGTGCAGACTAAGCTATTTGGAAGCTGTTCCTGCAATAGCCTCTGCATATTGGTAGATGGGGTATTTATTTATTTCATTAACAGTACAGCGTAATGCATCGCCTTGACATGTGGGTCGTATGCTTTCGAATCTAATAGCAAAGACTTCTCATTGTTAGTCTTATTGGTATACAGTTGTTAATGCTTTTTTTTAAATAATATAAAGAACATAATATATAAAGATTTCTCTGAGGTTACAGCGAATTGAATGCTTAACAATTGTTAAAATTGTTCCATATAATTTGTTAGTACATAGTTGATGAGAATATAATCTATACAATGCAAATGTCAAAGAAAAAAACAAAAAAAGAAAACGTAACACAATGAGCTTGGTTAAGAATAATTTGTAATATATAGAGGGAAGTGATATGCTGTATTTGGATGAGTAATCCAATCTAAGTAGGATGTTGGTTAGTAATGTCCTATTTCTATCTATTTCAGATGATAAAGTCTCGATACAACCTCGAGCTATTCCCATCTGAAATGGTTTGCGCTAATGTAGGTTTACACAGATTATATAGATTAAATGCTCATTGAGCACTTCATACATGGAATACATGAATTTTAGCTTCACATGAGAAATACACTTATGTTTGTAACTTTTTAGTTGAAATAGAATATAGTTCATTGCTACTTGAATGCATTGTTCCTTAAATAACTTAATACATTTCTGATATATGAAATTCATTGATTATAGCTTTGAGCAGAGAAGAGAATATACTTTTGTCTGCACACAATAAGATGAGCAATACATTACTGCTTGTGTGCAGTATACTTTAAACACTATGCAGGATGCCATTGGGGAGGAGGAACCTCGAAATAAAAGTTCTTCGAACCTTCTCCTCCGAAGTGACATTACCTTATTACTACAGTCTTATTATGTGGTGCTGGTGTTTATTTGTTTTATGATTGTTGTGTTCTTCATGACTGTTGTGGCATGCAGTGTCATTCATTGTTGGATTTGGTCCCTTACATGTTGATCCCTTCTGAGTCATGTTCACTTTGTGTTCCTTCCTCGGTTTCGGAATCTGTGGTCGTGTTCACGTCCTCCCATGCGGTTTGTTGTGTTGTTTGTGTTTGTCTACACCTCCTTCAATATGGGTTTTGGCGCTTGTATTCTTCGTGCAGAGTATTCGATACAATATTGGCTACACTATTTATTGTGTTCCAGTCATTGGGATTACATATTATTCTTGCAATGTCATTGTCATTCTGTATAGGTCTCACTTGTGCTAGTGTGTTGCACAGCAGTGTGACAGTTTCTCCACATACACATATTTCATCATTAGTTAGTCCCATACAGTTTCAATGTACAGGATATGGCCCCTTTGGCCTGTCAGGAAATGGACCATCCCCTGGCTTGGGTCGAAATGTTTCAGGTGTAGTCTTTCGTGTACATCAGGAAAGAGTGTACTTGGCGGCCCTTATCGGATGCATCCCACTCTCTCTCTGTCATGTTTAATGGGGTAGCATGATTGCTTTGGGTTGGCCTATGGTGGTGTGGATACTATTGTCCTTACTGCTGGTAAGTGTTTCACTCCCTTAGCAGGCCAGGCCACCTTGTTGTTGGCCTGTGGTGGACTTGGTGTCCGAGGTCCCTAATTAGCCTGCTGACAGATGTAGTGGCACTCTAGTAAAAGTTCTTAGCAGACTGGCAGAATCGGACATGCAGCAGAGGAATGCCAGTGTCGTGGTACAGTTGGTTTGTGGGATAGTCACAGGGTAGGTGCAGAGTGAGCTTGAGCACTCAGTTTTGCACCTGCTGGAGCAGTTTGATATGGGAGGGGGCAGGGTTGCCCCACACCACAGCCATGTACTCTGGCAGAGGTTTGATCGCTGCAGGTAAAGCGTGATGCTGTGGCATGGGGGCAGCATCAAGGTCGGATTAAGGAGTGGGTACAATGCGCAAAGGCGCCCCACTGCTCTGTTCCTGATGTCTTTGATGTGGGGGAGTCAGGAGAGCCTTACATCGAGTGTCACCCTTGGATATTTACCCGTGTTGCTCTGTGGGATGGGGTGTCCAATTATGGAGACGGGTAGGAGGTCTGGGGGCAGAAGCTTTTTGGTAAAAACGACTGCCTGGCTTTTAGCGGCGTTAAATTTTAATCGCCACTTCGTTGACCATGTTCCTAAGGCTTTGCATCCTGACAGGAGACGACAGTGCATCGTCCTCGCGTTCATACTGCGAGTGAGGAGTGCAGTACCATCGGCATATAGTGCTAAAGATATGCACTCCCCTCGTGGGGCGTCTGCTGTGCACAGAGAATAAAGCAGTGGGCTGAGGACCAATCTCTGCGACACTCCTGCACGTATCTGTCCATTGGCTGTGCTGATCCTAACATGGAAGGTTCTCCCAGCCAGGTACGACTTCATTAGAGCTGCATGTGATGTTGGGCCCCCATGTGCAAAGAGTTGGTAGACGAGGCGTTTGTATTCTTCGTGCAGAGTATTCGATACAATATTGGCTACACTATTTATTGTGTTCCAGTCATTGGGATTACATATTATTCTTGCAATGTCATTGTCATTCTGTATAGGTCTCACTTGTGCTAGTGTGTTGCACAGCAGTGTGCAAATTATGACTCAAACTACATTCCGTGTCTTCAAACAGTGGTTTAAACAACAACTGTTATTGCACATCACTCCACGTTCAGTTATTGTCATGGATAATGCGAGAATACACTCAGTGCCAGTGGACAAATGTCAGTTACAAACTCCATAAGGGCAGATATTTTTGAACAGTTGTCCTGTAATGGAATACCTCATGGTTTATCACATACCAGTGCAGAACTGTTGGTTCTTATCGATGCCAACCAGCCTACATTAAGAGTTTCTGAGATAGACAAAATAACAAAGCAGCACGGAAACCATACTGTTAGATTACCCCTACACCATTATCAATAGAACCCAGCTAAAATGTTTTGAGCTCAAGTGAAAGCATACATTGCAGAAAAAACAATGCATTTAAATTTGCAGATATTGTCAGACTTACACACAAGGCAATAGACAGCATCTGAACATCTGCATGTGTATCATATTTTTGACATGCAGAAAAACTGCAGGATGAAGATTATGAAGAGAAATTGGCAGAAACATGATTATTGATCATCTTGCTGACTGCAAGTCATCTATGTCAACAGCAAAGATGGTGGTGTGGATTTCTTACTGTGAAGTATGTAAGTATCAATTTCTGTTACTTTGTTTTGACTGTGTCTGCAGCTGTATTATAAATTGTTAACAGCTCGGGTATTCACCTTTGGCTTCACAACAACACAGTTTATTCATAAAAAATATGACATTCAGTTGAATACATAAATCATAAAGCTGTAGCAGGCTGCACAATGAACAAAAATCAGCTTTCAGTAACCCATTAAATGACCCATTTCTGATATCCTTAAGCTCACACATTTTTAAAATTTAAAAATACTTTAAATATATTCAATCACAGTGAATGATTTAAAGACAGGAGCTACATCATGATTATTGACAACATTGTGTGTGTCTGTCTGAGGGGAAGGAGGGGAGCGGGATGGAGTGCACACGCACTTTTGTGTCTTAATCTTACTTTACTCAGAATGCAGTTACTATCTAACGATGTGTGAGCATCCAAAATTTCAATAAGGAGTTCACAACATTTTGGGAAATTTATTTCTCTTAATGAAAGGATACACCAACCACAGCCCATGAGCCAACCATTGGTACAATGGCACTTCATTATTTTTTTTTTTTTTGTCACCCTCACATAATCATAGTGAGGGATTTGCAGCTTCCATTACCAACAAGCCTGTACATCACTGTCTTATTTGGTATATATTTCACTTTTACTCTAAGAAGAAATCAAATTTACACCCATTAATCAAAACTCTTTCAAAATTAAACCGTTCAACAAAACAATTCACAGTATAAGTCACTAGATCTGCACAACACATATAGCAAATGCGAAGTTATAAAATTTCATGTTGAGTAGTTGGTATCAGTTCAGAAATAATTTTAAGGAAAGTCAGTTACCTAGGGCAGCAGCACCATTTTACCATACTCATATGGTAGGCACTTTACAATGAGAAGGCGAACTGTGACAAAATATTTACGTGCTTTCTCACTGATTGTACAAAAAAATCATAATCACTAGTCATCCACATAGTTTGTAAGGCCATGAAAATAATTCCACATGTGTATTTATTAGTTCATTATAGAAGAAACAATGATGGTTACCTTTGCCGATTCACTTTGTGTCAGATTTTAATAACCAGTGTCAGCAGCCACAGTAACTCCAAAGAACTGCAGCTCCTTCGGGTTTTCGAGTAAATCCTGAGAAATTTCATTCACTCATAAGATATAAATGCAAAAGAGCTTGTATAATAGAACTTTGTAATCAGTATTGCATGGAGAGGGAGAGGGTAGCATGGGGGAGGAGGAGGAGGGAGGGCTAACAGAATAAGACAGACAGTAACTGTTATTTTTATTTGTACAAGTGTGAAAATGTGGTATTTATTGTTTGTATCTCAGTATCAATGTAAGCAGATCTCATGCACAAAAATAAATGCACTGTCAAGAACAGAAGGCTTAAAGCAAATTAATAATGATATCAGGCCCCCCAAAGCGCCAAAGACAGATCCACAAATGTATCGCACCTTCACCATAGGAATAATGTGTAGGAAAAAGGTGAGATAACATCAACAATCAAGTTCCTGCCCCATACCCTCCTCCTCTTCCCTCAAAGGATTCAGGTACCACCACCGCAGTATGAATGATCCCCTCTTCAAGACAACATGATGTATCAAGTAGAGCATAACCTAGGACAGTGCAGTATAATGGTGTTATCTGCCAACAAAATGCACCTTCCTTAACCTATTGCATTTTGATTTCCTCCACAGGCTTCTACCAAAATTGTAAAAAATCACAAACACACAGACCGCACATAGTACATGCAGGATTCAGTAACTACATAAATGATCTGCCCCTCATCACTACAAGGTGGCGATATAGCCTAACACATTGCTCAAAGATAACACTTCAGAAAAATTTGCAAGTCACAGAAACAACTTACCACAGAAGAGAAATAATGTAATAAAAATGAAGTCCAACACGGTAAAGACAAACATTTCAATTTTCCACAAAAAGATTTATAACAGCCCTGTGAACAACTGGGGGGGGGGGGGGGGGGGGGATTTTGTAATAACAAAATTTTTGCACAGTGCTGGAACGGAATATCATGAACAACATATTTAAATTCCTGATTGTTGTGGTGGTAAATGTTGAGGTGGGGCAAGGGGTCAGGGGAGGGGGAGGATGCGAGGGATGATGACATTTTGTTTTCCTTAAATAATTCCTAAAACTGTGGCTTGTTGCAACTACAGTATGTTTCTCACTATAAAATTAAACTATTAAATTTCCTACAAAGCTCCTAGCCATTTTTTTTACAACTAATAGTTACCGTGTTGCAGGGATTGCAAAAATTGCAATTATTAAAAATATTGTTTTAACAGTATAAAATTAATGTTTATCTTGAAATGAAATGGGTTGAAAATAAATACTTAAGTATTTGTGCCATGTCTGAATGTAGTAGAGCTGTATTCAGAGAGAAACTACGAAATAGGGTGAAAAAGGGGAGGGGGAGGGCAGGGGACTAGGTGGGGGGGATAATGTGTGCAGTAGAAATGCAAGGGAAGGTACGTTGCTGGATTGTGGATTGTGTTCATGCATTTCCCTCCATAGGTTTGCGACTGAAAATCTAGCAAGTGATTACCCACTTCATTCACCCCAACACTTCGCAACAAGCAACTACAGCATGTCTCACAAAGTTATGCTGGCCTTCCACAGTGCGCCTTATAAAACACTGGTTATGCAGTGTGTTGACAAGTCTGGAAAATGTTTATTTTTCCACATAATGTGTTAACACTATGCCTACATGTAATGCAAATATGAGTTAGTAATAACACGAGCACAAGAAATGCATATGTACACAGTCTATGTACAACTCTGCTAAAGGGGAAATTGATTCTGTCATTCTATATGGCACCTGTAGCATTATTCCAGGAAAGGCTAATTCCCCTCCATGAGCACTGTTCACTTTTCATTTTATAGACAGACTATACCTCCCCAGTATTTCCTGTGCATACAACTTCACCGAGTTCATGTTTCAGTAGTGGAGTTACTTTAAGTTTCTTAAATGAGTACATACTTGCAGTTGTAAAGTTAGCTGTTACGTAAAAAGCTGAACACATTGAAGAACCTGTCCCAAGTGGAACGTGCTGTCAATAAGTACTCGACAGTGGCTCACACCAAAGTGAATAAAATAATGTCAATTTCATTATCTCCACTATCACTGTCAGGAATACTTTTCAGAGCATGAGGGGTAAAAAATGCACCTCCCCAGCCTCAGCTCTCACCATTTGAAGAGACCCAGGGGCTTAAATTGCACCCTCCTAAGACAGAGGTAGGTCATGTAGGTGTTATAGAACTTCAGATATTTCAATGTAAGTCAAGCAATGCTTTACAGCAGATTACTGCTCTACATTTGAGCACAATTAGTCCCCATTCCTTTGGACATATTCAAACCCACCTTGGAAGACACACTGTGGATGTGAGGTGAGTGGCTCCACTAAGTGCATTCTACTCTACAAGTGCCAGCAATTTCTGAATGGGGAAGATTTATACAACCTCTCACTATCACAGGGACTAGAGAAATGCAGTAACTTTCTCGACATGCATTAACTCACCACGAAGTAACTATAACACAATTACATGGCTTTACAATACACAGTCAATGATGGACAGCAGCAAGGTATCACATTTGCCAATCCAGTCCCTTTCTCATTAGTACTATACAGGTCACTGACATCACCACACTTACAAATTAAACACCTTTCTGTCATTGTTTACAGGAATGTAGTTCGAACAACAGCTCATATAACATTTGCAGAAAGTACTCATTAAATACATGGAAAATAACTCCACCATATAAATATGAGCTCGGTGAAGTTATTTTGTCTACTTACAGGAGACAACCAGATAGAAAAAGCTGGGGAGGTATAATGTGTCTGTAAACTGAAAACTGAGCATGGCACATAGTGGGGGAAGTGGGCTTTACTGGAAGAACACTACAGCTGCTGTAAACGGTGACTAATAATCAATTTCCCCTTTAGCAGTGTAGAAGCACGTTAAGAGATTTATGCAAATTCTGCTCCCATGCATTTCTTGTGTTAGCATTATTAGTATTTATCTTCATTCCATGGTTGTGTGAAATAACCCTTCCCCACTTCCCCACCTGCCTGTGACGATGTTTGGTTTGTGGGGCACTCAACTGCGCAGTCATCAGTGCCTGTACAAGTCCCAATCTTTACACAGTCCAATCTAGCCATTTTGATGAATGATGATGAAAGGATGAGGACAACACAAACACCCAATCCCCAGGCAGAAAAAATCCCCAACCAAGCCGGGAATCGAACCCTGGATCCTGTGATCCAGAGGCAGCAATGCTAGCCACTAGACAACTAGCTGCGGACCCTCCTGCCTGCGCATGTCTTCACATTGTGTCACCTGTGCTTCAAAATGTGTGCTGTGGAGGGTCAGCATAACTTTGTGAGAAACCCTGTACTTGCTTCGTGTGACGTAGTAGGGCAGAGTGGAGAATCACCTGTTCAATCCTCAGTTGGCAGACCTATGAAGGACAGAAGTGCACGACTACAGTCCAGCGACCTACCTTCCCTCACACTTCTACTCCCCTTCTACTGTCTCCCTTCACCCTAGACCACTGGAAAACAATGTATCCCTAAACACAGAACTACTGCACTTAGACGTGGTACACACATTTAATATTTGTTTTTAATCCACTTTATTTACAGATAAACATTAGTTTTATATTCTTAAAACATTATTTTTAATAATCTGCCATTTTTCCATCCCCTGCAATACGGAAACTACTAGTACTAGAGAAAAAATGAATAGGACCCTTATTTTGTAAGAAATTTAATACAATTTAATTTTTGCTGTGAAACATTTTTCCCAGAATCCACAGTTTTCTTGTTATTCGAGAGAAACATCTGTAACACCCCCACCACCCGCTAAAAAAGACCTCAAACCTCACATCCCACCAGTCAGGATTTTTTGTATGCTGTTCAGGACTCTCCATCCTAGCAGTATGCAAAAATTTATGACTACAAGGTATTTTCTTTCATTGACTGAACCAAGTGTGGTGACTTACGTATGATGAGTCAAAGTACCCCTTGGGTTGACACTCGATAGGAAGTTATTTTTTTACATACATATTACAGAGAAGCGATAAAAATCCTTACAGCTGGCAAAATTACAAGTCTTGTTCTGCATTGGCACCAACATACAAATCAAACAAAATTGGTATTATGCAAGGTGTGTTCAAAAGATAACAGGAAATTTGTAATTTTATGTATCATTTTATTCTGATTCATAAGATTTATACACTGTTATGTTGGCAAACATGCTGGAAAGGTACTGCTTTCGGTGAATCTGCTATTTGTAAAACAAGGGTTTACAAATCGTATGAGCTTTTGGTAGAAGGCCATCAAGACACTGAAAATGCCAAGTGTTCTTTATATGCTCAACACACCATCAACCGATGAAACTATGGAAAATTTGATAGGAACTATTATCAACAATTGTCAAATAACATTCACAGACACAGACACTGGCATGTCAGCTGGCTCATTGCATAAAATTTTTTCAGTTGTTCTGGGAACAAAAGTGACAGCAAACAACGATCAAGAATTACTGAATTTTGAACAATGACATTGGCAAATGCAAGTTGCTCAGGAGTTGCTATGTGAAGTCCACAAGAGTGCAAAACTTTTCAAACGGGGATAAGTGTTTGGGCAAATTTTTCAGTATAATGCTCGACCATTGCAGTGGAAGCGTTCTGCATGGACAAGATAATAAAAAGCTTAACAATTGTTGTCAAATGTGATGCTTATGCTGTCTGTGTTCTTCAGTATTAACAGCATAGCACACAGTGAGTTCTTAGCCAAGGTTGAAAGTTCAATACAGAGTTCTAGTTACCAGTTCAATGCCCTTTATGTGAAGCAATCTGAAAAAGGACAAGCCTAAATTTGTGTTAAACAATTCACTGCATGACTTGTTCACGAATTTTGGCCAAAAATAATTTTGTAATGATGCCCCAGCTTCTGTATTCACTCTATGGAACTTTTTTCATTCTCAGAATTGAAAACTATCATTTTACAAGCACAGATGAGACTAAAGAAGTTTCACTGAGTCAGCTAAAAGCCACCACAAAGATCACGTCATAGAAGCATTTCAGGACTTAAAAAAAGTACCAGCATTAGTATATAGTGTGTCATGGGGACTATTTTGAAGGAATAACACTGATGTATATCACATGTGGGCAAGAATACAGCCTGCAGACCGTGCCCTGCCACAACTTCCACAGCACTCAGCTTCACTGGCACATTTCCCCCATCGCCACACCATGCTTACTGAATGTGAGCAGAGGAAAACAGAAAACACACCACATTTAAATGGCAATTCTGTTGGACTTTGTTCGACTTGGTTTTGTATTGCACATTTTTCAAGAAAACAAATCATAAACCAAACACCGTTTCAGTATTATTTAAATATGAAGACATAAAATTTTCTTCTAGTACAAACTGCTGGCATGTGAGTACACGCAGACTATTTTAAAGAATTTCACATTCAAGCTGCCATGTTATCGACACTTATTTAGTCTCATAATCGTACAAAACATCTCTCTCTCTCTCTCTCTCTCTCTCTCTCTCTCTCTCTCTCTATCACACACACACACACACACACACACACACACACACACACACACACACACACACACACACAACCTACACACACACACACACACACACACACACACACACACACACACACAACCTGTTGATCTTACTGGCTTTACTATTCTGGTAGACCTCTATAGGCCTGACATTTACGGTGCAACTAAGTGAGTTCCAAAATATTCAGAACGAAGTTTCATGGTGTATCCTACAACTTCAACTTTGGAAAAAGATCACAGATATATGCATCAGGCATATCCTATGAATTACACTTGAGCAAGACACAAGAAAACAGTGCAACAAAGTTAACCTAAAGAAGATGATCATTTTGAAGTTATATACAGGAGACATTCACAACCACAACAGTGATTGACAGTTCACTTAATATTGTTATAGATACATTTTTAGATGATACGTGAACTAGGTAACTGACCTTTATCTAAGCAAAAATGAGACATAGTAGTTCTTGAACTAAGCACTACCAATGCCCCACAGTTAGAAGAATATCAACAATGGATCATTTTCCAGCAAGATGGAGCACCCCCATCCCCACCGGGATTTGATAGTGTGTCATTTCCTGGATGAAAGATTTCAGGATCAGTGGATTGGAAGGAACGGTCCAACACCCTGGCCACCCCACTCTCCAGACATTAGGCCCCTTGACTTTCATGTAAATAAAAATTTATCACTGTTTCACCGCTATGTGGCACCACCAATGCATGCTTCACCACCCTTTCACGGTGTAAATTTTCTACCTAGAAAGCATGATGTAGTTTTGAAATTAGTCTGCCATGATGACTGGATCAGTTACAGCATGTATTTATGGATCTAAATACCTAGATGATCATGGTGTGTGTGTGTCAGCTCTCAATATGACAAAGCTTTGTAATGCTTGTACTCTTGTCATGTTGCTCTCTGTACATTTTCTGTAATTTTTATTTTTATTTCCAGACTACCCAATGAAGGGTATTTCCCAAAATGCGTCAAATAAAGTCATTCAGTTTTTAACTAGTGGAATTTCATTTAGTGACCAATTCAGCAACTTTTCAGCACAAATATTAATGAGAAGACAATGAAACATGTGCTGTCTAACTGAAACAATAATGAAATGACTTAGACAGATGGCGCGGGGTGCTCGCTGCTAGTGCCAGAGCGAAATGTCCGTGTTTGACTAGACTACAACGATATTTGCTCATGGCTGAAAATCCAGATAGTTGCATATTCATATAACTTAGGGCCATTTAATTGAGACTCCACTGTAAAAGTAAAGGTGTCTGGAAGGTTACAACACAAGAAATGCTAAAAGAAACAAAAGTACAACAACTTAAAAGATAAAAGACAGGGCAAGTCAATGAATGATCCTCAGAAAACAGGAAATTTTATGAATGATATTTTTTCATGGCAGAGACACAAGAACTAGAATTCCCACAATCAAATGATCTTCCAATGAATGATCATGTGGCAAGTATAATGTTGTTACTATCCACAGGATACAAAGTTAGGAAAACAATACAAAA
Organism: Schistocerca cancellata; assembly: GCF_023864275.1. Lineage (NCBI taxonomy): Eukaryota > Metazoa > Arthropoda > Insecta > Orthoptera > Acrididae > Schistocerca > Schistocerca cancellata. The sequence goes on along the minus strand of NC_064634.1, from coordinate 448,948,786 downwards.
ATTAACACCTGCTGCTGATTATGGGCTTAAGGAGACACAACTGTGGTATACACAGGGCTGGACCCTTGCATATTCAGTCACCTCACTTCAGTACATGCTTCGTAGGCCGGGAACGGCTCCTGCCTCACCTTGTATATAATCACAATACGGTGTACAGCCAAGCTGCCGGCACCCGTGTGACAATATGTGGTGTATGACTTGCACCTCACACTGCTGTGGTCATAGGTCCTACTTAAATCCATGTGGTTATGTGACACCATAGATATATCCTTCGGTCAGCAGTTTGCTGTCTCACCATGTGTGGTTGCTTACTACAGGAGTTGATGCATATACCAGTTATTTTCGCATGGGATTTTGTAGCCGATGTCTTTCAGGAAAGCTCAGCTACCACGTATTTAGAGAGCCTGATGATGATGATGATGATGATGATGATTAAGTATATCATCGAACGCAGTTGCCAATAACTGATAATGAAAGTACAGCTGACAAGAGTGATGAAAAATTTAATATTCCTTTTGGCTACTGTTCTGTCCTCCTACTTAATAATGATGGACATCCTGAAATTAGATGCAAATTTTATCACACTTTCTGTTGCCTCAAGGCGCTGTTGAGGCACTGCTGCTCGCTCTCTCAAGTTGTGGCAGCTGCTTTCTAGGTGGTAGTGACATCATTTTCACAACTTTTCATTCATCACAATTCAAACAATTTTTTTCAAAATATTTATAAATGCGTACAGAAACCTAACTTGTGAATCAATGTATCTATTAGTGGAAACTGGATCAAAAACACTACAGCTGTTCCCAAATTAGCCTTCACATACTGATGAATGCAAGGATGAAGTTGAATTTACATATGTATAGACATTTGTTTGTTAATGCCCACATGTGTGCAAGCACTGAACTTACATAGTTAAGAACAAAGCACTGCACAGAATTCACTGAGTTCTATGACCTGGAACATTAAGACTTGATACAGCATTTTATGTACATAGCCACTCTTCTTTCTTCATATTATGCCTACAGTAGTGTGGTATTAACTAATACCCATCCAGAAGGTCCTGTCACATTAATGTGACCCCTGTATGTTTGTCATCAACAAGCAATAACCACTCACAGATGGCAGCACTAGCAGTGGAGGGTATATAAAGTGTGTCGGGGTGACACGGAAAACAAAGCAGGTATTTATATAATGGAAAACGGGAACAAATAATCTTACATCTCCAAGAGTGTGATCAATGGCTTTCAAGGAAAGGATGGAAGCACTTCTGAAATGGCTATGACTGTAAACAGTTCATGTGCCACAATAGTTAATCTATACCGTACAAGTCAAAATGGTGCTGTCCAAAACTGGTGCAGAGGAAGCTTTGGTGTGTCACGGGCCACATATGACAGGTGTGGACAATCGCTATGGAGAGATATATGGGAGATTAGACGTGGAACTGTTGAGCAACTTCCCACCCAAATGAACCAAGGGGCTACCAACAGTGTCTTCTCATCGACCATTCAGCCAATGTTTCTGCACACGCACATCCGCAGCAAGCACTCTGTTTATGCACCCCTGCTGACGGCTGTTTCATCAGCGATGAAGGCTGGAATTTGCATGCTAATACTGCAACTGGACATCCACTGACTGGTGATAGGCAGCCATTTCAGATGAATCACATTTTATGGTTCATTAGACAGACAGCCGTTGGCACGGACAGCATGCAACATCAAAGCAGACATCCTGCAACAGCATTATGGCCTAGGGAATGTTTTTGTGACGTTTGGAAAGGCACAGTGGATCCTTGGGGACTATGTCCACCCGTCAATGCAGTTCGTTTTTCTTCGACTTGATGGCATCTACCAGCATCACAACACAATGTATCACACAGCTTCCAGTGAATGTGAACCGTTCGAAGAGCACCGAGATGAGTTTACGATACTCGCCTGGCCACCAAATTTCCCGAATGTAAATCGACTCGAGAATCTGTGGGACAGTCTCGACTGGGCTGTTCGTACCAAGGATCCTCAACTGGGAAACCTAGCGCAGCTGGCCACAGCACTGCAGTGGGCACGGCTCCACATCCCTGTTGGTGCCTTCCAGAATCTCACAGACACTCCTCCTGCACGTCTCGCAGTGATCCGTGCTGCAATAGGAGGTTATTCTGGCTTCTGACATGTAGTCACATTACTGTAACTGGCAGTGTACATTGATCTGTCCCATCTCTGACTTCAAGATGATGCTCTATTATGCACAGCAAATCAGTATAATACCTTTACATTTTTCAGTGTCCTATATGGATGCGATTTCATTTTCCTTATTAGCAAGCTAATTATGTTTTCATGGGAAAATCAAGATGTATTATGAGTTATTCTTGATATTGTCCGAGCCGCATCTTAAGTTTCTCCCTTGATTATTGCAACGATGTCTAGAGTTGTTATGCAGCTTTGTCCTACGAAAACATTTCCGTTGCAGTACGGATAGTATCTCCATCAAATTCTCATACCTAGGCAAGAGAGATTATTTTGAACATCTTACCAGCAGAATGCCATGCGAAATCTGCTTTCCTCAGCTTGCCATTTTCCGAGGGGTGGCACCACAGAGACACGCGACCAAAGAATGCAGAACCCACAGGACCTCACTGTTCGAGACTGATTCGCCAGTAAATTCTCGTAAGCAGCCACAACTCAGAGCTGACTAATGTCAACTGTACCTATTAACTTATGAACATCAGTGTGGAAGACAGCAGCGAAGAACGCTACATCGACATAGCACGATGTGTTTTAACGGAGACATATGTATAAGAATCGGAATTCGAGACTACTTTCTTGCTATGAAGAATATTACTCTAATTACATGTAACTTAGCACCACAGAAGAACCTGCAGCATTCAAAGTTATGTACAACACAAGTATTAAACATATGTAGTGTAAACAAACCTATTAATGTGTTACTGTGTGCGCACGTGCAGGTGTGTGCGCTCTTTACTTTGTGTATTTTTACTCTAGCTCAAAAAAGGATTACTCCAAAAGCTACCAAAATTTCTTTCTTTTCTGTGTGCACCAGTCGATGATTAGTGCTTCTACTGTTTGGTGAGTAGTCACCTTTTTTCCTCAAATATTAACACTGTATCTGAACCTCTCACATTTCTACACCGGTAGTTAATCAGTTTTGATATTTCCCTATGAAGAATACTTCCTAGCTTAAGGATGTTCTTTTGGTCTTGTAAACCCTTTGACTACCACTAATTCTGACTTGCACTTTTCTGACTTGTATTGTCAGAGTCTTCCTAAACTTATTGGGCTGTCCGCACATTTTTGTCTACAGTCTCCTGTAGAGTTACTCTGTTGGAGGTGTCAAGCCTAAAGCTAGCAGGTTTGCTGCATCTCTTGAACCTTAAATGGTAGTATTTCACAACGGTCTGGTCATCTACCCCATTTATAATATGATTGGTGTCAACTGCTGCTCCCAACTGTTCTAATTCTGCTTGTGCAACTGCCTGGTCAGATCAGTTTTACAATTTCCTGCATTTCCTCTGTAATCTTACAGCACTACAGTCTACCAACATCTCTATTAGAGCTGCTGCTTCACAAAACCCAATGTAAAATGAAAGTGTAGGAAGTCTAATATTTCTCACAACTCTGCAGCAGTCTCCACACTTTTCCATTGTGGTGATAGTTTTTTAGACAAAAAAGATTACTTAGCTGTAGACCCTCAATGAAGAATTGTGAATACAGGACTTTTTGCAATTTTGTTATGATACCAGTACATAGCGCACAGAAGTAATGTGTATGTATAAATGTAACTGAATCACCTAAATGTTAGGTTATTAAACATTTTCCAGGAACATGAGGTTTCCTGTAAGCGATTTAACTGCCACTACATCAGAGACAGATGGGGGTTAAATTGCATTGACTCTACATAAATATAATCAATTATTTCGATAAAATACAATAATGCAATTTGTTATTTTTATCCTCTAAATTGATGAAAATCCCTCAACTTCTCTACATAAACAGAAAACGTTAGCTACTGTTTACAACAATGTTATAGTAACTAACCTCCCCGTCCTTTGAAATTCAGCTGATCATTATTTGGCACTAATAACTGTTAATACACTCATGTCGGCACTTCAGCTGCACATGCTTTAATACTGAACTTCCAATTAACCATTACTTCTGCAGTGTCATTAACACATAAAAAATTGGCAGCACTTTCCATTTTTAACAATGTGTACAGCACCAGTGTTACTGAAAGTTCAAGAAATCACATTCTTTGAAAGCTAACTAGAGCCAATAGGGGAAACCAAATCCAGAGAACCAGAACTCCTTAGTACTCAATCACTTTAAGCAGTATATACATTCCGCATTTAGTTTTGTTCTTGCCAGCACACACAGCCTTAAACACCACATGAAGACTGGTTACTGGTTAAATTATACCAGTAATTCATTAAACCTTTGTTGCCTCCCATGCATGTCATACCCAGGAATAGGTTAACACAATATCTGTCTACATACTACTGGAAAGAGCAGTGGCACAGCTTTCAACAAATGGACCACTGGAGGTAGGGGCACAACATGAACAGGAAAGTTCAGTGCAGTTTGGCTACCAGTGTGCGACCGGCACAGGTGGTTGCGAAAACTGTGTGTCGATTCGGGACTGTCAATAACACGCAACTCAGAAACCAGTTTGAAGCGATGGAAGTTGTCCAAACATAGAACATCCAAAGAGCTACTCCAATAAAGACAGTGAAATGTAACTGGGTCAGTTCCAAGACATTGAATGCTGTGTGATGTGTAGCTTCATACAGTACTGGGGAGTGGCTGTCAGATTGTCACAGTCGTGTGCTTAACAGTGTTACCCGGATATGTCATGTGACCACACGACCCTGGATGAACACTGCGCACAGGCGGTACCACATGCTATTGATTCTCGACACCTCTAGGTTCTGTTGCAATATGTGTAAATACACCATTGTATCACACTGATGTTTGACCAATCATCTTTAGTAGTAGTGTCTGACTAGTAATGGAAACATCCTGAACCCAAGGTGTGGATGCAGTCACTACTTAAATTAACATCAGCAATGCCAGCTGAAGATTCCTGATATAAGGAGTCACCCCCATTCTGCCAAAGGCCTTGTCAAGGAAGGCAAATGGTGTGACAGCTTCAGGGCAAACTCCTTCCCTTGAGGTTGTAAACTGCCCCTACAAGGCAGAAGAATCAAATCATCAACAGCATGAGTGTACAGACGGAAATGGAAACCATTATATTAAAGACACACTATGTGTATTCAAAAGACATACGACGCATAACTTAGAAAATATAATTATGATTTCTCCAATGGCCAAAGATTCCCAATTAGTCCCCCACTGGGATATCTGAGAGGGGATTGGTATGTGGGAGGTAATATCATTAATGGTGGTTTATTAGTCTCATAACATATATAATCCGAATCATTTGATTCAGGTACAGGATTTAGTGTAACAGGACGTTGTGGGTCAAGTCCTGTTCCATTATTTGAAGAACTGTCACATCAGCTAAAGATGTTCACAATGGTTAAGTAAACTACAAAGTAAAATATCAAAAGACCAACTGCGCATACCATATCGGTTCCTGCACCTGGTATGCAGTCCGTGGACCCAGAAGGGATGCACAGATTAAATGGTATTATGGAATCTCTTAGGAGAAGAAAAAATATGTTTCTTGATTGTAGTGTAAGAAAGCTTTGATGTTACGATTAGATTAGCAGCGCTCTTGTTTGAGTTCTCATAAAAACAGAATGTATTAATGCCATGTTAATGGACTGAACTGTAAATGTAATTATGCAATAAACATCTAGAAATGGATGGTTGAAAGTGAAAATGTGTGTTCAGTCATCATTTGATAACTTGGTGTAAGTCGTTAGTCGGAAAGCTTCAGCAGCTTCTTGCAGCAGAGAAGACACTTCAGAGAAGTCTGCACAGGGTGGTGCAGCATACCTAGTCCACAAAATTCTACACGGCAACCGGAATTACATACAAGCCAGATTCATCAAAAAAGTTGTAATCCTTTAACAGAACCTTCTGCTGTTTGGTACAGGATCCAAGTGATATAGTACTGGGCGTTACCAAACTAAACTGAACCAACTAACACAACCAAAATCAAAATGGATATTATTTTTTTTCTCCGTAAGACCACATGTCAAAATTGTGGTAAAACGTCAGCATAAACATAGAACAGTTAATTTTAACAAACAGCTGAATAATAATAATAATAATAATAATAATAAAATTTTGACAATATAATGAATAGGATAGTTGCTACTCACCATATGACAGAAATTCTGAGTCGCAGATAGGCAAGACAAAATGACTGTCAAACATAGCTTTTTGGCCAAGCAAGCCTTCATCGGAATAGACAACACACACACGCGCAAGCACACATGCACACGCACACTGTCTTTGGCTGCCAAGGTCAAACTGTGAGCAGCAGCAGCAGCAGCACATGATGCGAGAAGCAAACTGGGTGGTGGGGATGAGGAGTTGGGGTGAGGAGGGGGATATATAGCAGGGTGGGGCGGGGGCAATAAATTCCTGTCCGTGGGAGCATACACGAATGAGGTGGGGAGGGGGTAGGGCAGCTAATTGTCGTCAGAAGATTTGATGGAGTGCAGGTGGGTGGAAGGTGGGGGGGGAGTGGAAAAGGAGAGAAGTGAAAAGACTGTGGATGCATTGGTGGAACAGAGGGCTGTGTACTGCTGGTAAGGTAACAGGGAAAGGGATAGATGGGTGAAGGACAATGACTAAGGTTGAGCCCTGGAGAGTTACAGGAATGTAGAACATATTGTAGGGAGAGTTCCCACTTGCGTAATTCAGTAAAGCTGGTGTTGATGGGTTGGGTCCAGATGGCACAGGGTGTGAAGCAGTCATTGGAATGGAGAACACTGTGCTGGGCAGCACGCTCAGCATGCTGGTTGGGTCAGCGTTTTCTCGGCCACAGTTTGTCGGGGGCCAGCTTGTTGGTTGTCACATGCACACAGAATGAAGCAGAATGGTTGCAGCTTAGCTAGTTGATCATATGACTGGTTTCACAGGAAGTCCTGCCTTTGATAGGATAGGTGATGTTTGTGACCGGACTAGAGAAAGCGGTGGTGAGAGAACGTGTGGGTACTGTAGGGATGGACAAATATATTGTGTTGGTTTGGTGGGCAGCTGAATACCACTGTAGGAGGGGTGGAAAGGATAGTGAGTAGGACACACTTAATTTCAGGTCATGACAAGAGATAGTCAAAACCTTGGTGGAGAATGTGACTGAACTGCTGCAGTCCTGTGTGGTACTGAGTACAAGGGGAATGCTCCTCTAAGGCTGGACAGTGGGGCTTTGGAGGTGGTGGACGACAGGAGAGACAAGGCATGGGAGATCTATTCTTGTACAAGGTTGGGAGGCCCTTGGCATATTTTGAGAGCAAATGCTCACCACTACAGATGCAACTGTCACAGGTGACTAGGTCGTATGGAAAGGACTACTTCACATTGGGTGAGTGGCAGCTGTCAAACAGAGGTACTTCATGTAGACATCTCTGAGGTGCAGGTCAACATCAAGAAAGGTGGCTCGTTCGGTTGAGGAGGACCGGATGAAGAAAACAAGAGAGAAGGTTTTGCAGTTTAGGAAAACATGGATAGGGTGTCTTCATCCTTGATTCAGATCATGATGTCATCAATGAATCTGAACCAGATGAGGGGTTTGGGGTTCTAGGTGGTTAGAAACGATTCCTTTAGATGGTCCATGAATAGGTTGGCACAGGACAGTGCCACACGGGTGCCCGTACCATACCCTGGATTCGTTTGTAGGTGATGCCTTCAAAGGAGAGGTTATTGTGGGTGGGGGTATAGTTGGTCATGGCGACTAGGAAGGAGGTTCTAGGTTTGGAATCTGTTGGGCGTTGGGAAAGGTAGTGTTCAATAGGAGCAAGGCCACGGGCATCAGGAATGTCCGTGTAAAGGGAGGGTTGGGTTGTTTGGGGGAGGGAACCAGACAGCGAGGTCATCGGATTAGGGAAGGATGGGGAATGAAGTTGGCCATGCCCTTTCAAAGGAACCATCCCAGCATTTGCCTGAAGCAATTAAGGGAAATAACGGTGTAAAGGGAGGTCACATCAATAGTGATGAGCAGAAAACCAAGTGGTGAAGAAACAGGAACTGTGGAGAGTCGGTAGAGGAAATGTTTGGTACCTTTTATCAGGAGGGTAGGTTACGGGTAATAGGCTAAAGGCATTGGTCTACAAGAGCAGAGATTCTCTCAGGGGGAACACAGTAACAGGCCGCAATGGAGTGTCCTGGGTGGTTGGGTTAATGGACTGTAAGAAGCATGTAGAAAGTAGAACTGTGAGAAGTGGTAGGGGTGAGGAGAGAGATGGACTCCAAGGAGAGGCTCTGGGGTGAGCCTAAGAATTTGAGGAGAGACTGGAGATACTGCTTGATTTCTGGAATGGGCTCACTATGGCAGTGTTTGTAGGTGGAGAAATCTGGCAGCTTGCAGTATCCTTCTGCCAGGTAATCCTTGCGGTTCCTTTGTCAGCAGTGAGGATTGTAAGGTTGAGATCCGTTTTTAGGTGGTGGATTGCATTTATTTCTGCAGAGGTAAGGTTAGCTTGCATATTGAGGGATTTGGGGAATGATGGGGATGCAAGATTCTAGGTTAGGAAATTCAGAAATGTTAACAGGGTGGCTTGGGGACAGTGCGGGGGCATCACAATTGGATGGATGAGTGAAATGAGTCAGGAAGGGTTCAACATTGGTCTTTGGTTGAGTCTGGTAGGTACAATTGGAGGCAAAGAAGTGTCTCCACTGCAAGGACTGGGAGAAGGTGGCAGCAAAAGGCGAGGCCTTTGGAAAGGACTGATACTTCTGTGGAGCTAAGATCTTTACAGGAAAGGCTCCTGACTGTGTTTCAGGTCTGTTTAGGTACTGGATTCTGTATGGCAGTGTGACAGAGATTCTGAAGGCAGGGTAAATGTAATAGGTCTCCAAGGAAGGGTTTGTCAGCTATGAGAGGATGTAGGGAAGGTTTGGAGGTGGTTGTAGAGGTGGTGGATAGTGGTAGTCCAAGGCGGGAATAGGAAGTGACGGGGGTGGAGAGGTTTTTGAGGTGGTGGTGTGCATGCCACTGTAGTTCCTTGAAGGCAAGAGTTTCAACATGTGATATGGGATTCAGGAATTTATGGTTGCATAGCAAGAGAACTTTACTGATGGAGAAGAGGTATTGCAAGGAGGTTTGAGCTGATTGACATGGCTTTGCAGCACTATGTTGGTGAGGGTTAAGGACTGGTGGAATCTGAACAGATGGTGGTCACTGTAGGACGAGTTGCAGCCAGCGATAGGTAATTTGATTGGAGGCCGTTTGGGGGGGGGGAGGGGGATTCCATGAACCAAGCAACAATGTAGGGGCAGTATATGGGACTGGGTTCTGGCAAGGGATGAGGAAAGTTTTCTATAGGGACACAGATGGAAACAGCAAAGATACATGGTGGAGCATAAAAACGAGCAAAAATATGTAAGTAATGTAGAAATACACCCAAAATAATTACAAAACCACACGAAACATGTGGGAAAATCACCAATGTGAACATACTATGAGAACAAAGAAATTTGGTAGGTCAGCTGGTTGATTCATCTGGGGAAGGGGACCAAACACTGAAGCATTGGTTCCACGATCTAGGATGGCCGAAATAAAGGGAAGAACTACACAAACAGCACAGTCCAGACAAGAGGAAAGATAATGTGCAAACAAAGAGGGAAAAGGGACGTCAGGGTAGCAGAAAAAGGAAAGAACAGGAGGACAGTGGGTAGGAACAGGGAGAATGGGGGGTGCCGCAGAAACACCACCACCTATCTGTCCCACCAACTCTCAAACAATATCAGTATCACGAAACAACAGGGACTGCACTAGGGGAAGAAAACACAAGAAAAAGGGGAAACAAAACAGCTTAACAGACCAGACAAAATGTAGGGAAAAGGAGGGGAGAACCTGGCTGGAATGGAGGCAACATCGTCTCCATATTGGTAACCAATGCCTATGCTATATGAGGGAGTCGAAGTCCAGACGAAAATCCAAGGACTTCTACCTGATAGTACAAAGCACTTCCACAGAAAACCAAGGACAGACATAACCATGCTAGGGTCGTCCAGTAATATCCGAGACAACGAAGAAGATGGGGGGGGGGGGGGGGGGGGGGGGGGGGGAACTTTCAGTGCAAAGGACGGAAAGGTGGGGCAGTCCAGCAAAATGTGGATCGCTGTGAGCGGAGTCCCAGAACTAAAAGGAGGGTGGCTAACTGGGGGAGTAAAATCCCATGAGTCATTCTAATAAGACCAATACAAAGATGGCAGAGGATGGTAGATTCCCGCCAGGAGAGACAGAGGAAAGAACCCCACACAATGAGTGTCTCCTTGATGGCGCAAAGTTTATTACACAGGTGGTAGCCCCCCAAGAGCCCACTACTATGCAACGAGGGACTTGATATAAAGCCACAAATCCACCCTTGAGAGTTCACAGAGAATAGGGGGTATGTGGCAGCCCCCCCCTGCCCCTCCCACGCCAGATGATCAACAAGTTCATTATTAAGTATACCGACAAGGCCAGGAACCCAAAGGAAGTTGACTGAGCAAGCAGCATCACCAAGATCGTTGAGAAGATCCAGGGATGGTGGGAGAAACACAGAGCAATAGCCTGAAGGCCATTCATTGAGCCTGTCATAACAAAACCTGGGTGAGGGAGGACTGTTTAAGAGAACAGAGGACCCAACAGATAGCCATCAATTCCACAATGTGGCAGGCAAGAGATGGTGTTCCGTGACAACACAAGATGTGAAAGCATATCCCATATGATCAGTGAATTTAGAGCCATCAGTGTAAAAAAATAATGGCATCCTGAAACTCATGTAAGTGCATTCAGAACAAACAATGAAACACATTGGAGCAGTGGAAGCTTTCAGACCCCTGTAGAAATCCAGCCGAATCTGTGGCCAAGGAGCTAACAATGGTAGGGTGGTCAGGAAAGAATGTGAGGAAGAGAACAAGGAGGGAAGATGGAAGTCATGGCAGAAAGAAGCGAGGCAGAGCCCAACCAGTAAACCTATCTGAGGGCGAGCAGTGGGCGGGTGCCAGCCTTCAGCTAAGAAAAGAATAGACTAGGAGGGTTGCCACAGGAAACCAGGATCCCAGACCACTGAATCGAAAAGGGATGAATCATAGTGTCAATCACAGGACTAACAACAGGACTAGTGTGAAAGGAACGGTGGTTGAACAGATACCACGATGGTGAACCTGGTCCAAGAGGAGCAGCGTGGAAGAGGCAGCTGATCCATAAACTTAACAACCATAGTCCAAACGAGAAAGAACCAATGCCCGGTAAAGGTGGAGTAGGGTTGAATTATCCACAAGACAAAAGGAGTTGGCAAGAAAGTGAGAATTAATGAATCTGTACAAAGGCCACTTGGAAGGGCAAGGCCCAGAATGGTAGACTGCCACAAAAAACCCTGGAGATTGCGGAATGTAGCCTACATCGAAGATGAAGGGACAGCAGAACATAGGGAGGAGACAAAGCATTCCCAGCATACCCATTTGCTCTGTTTGATTAAGTGACCGGCTTTGGCACAAAGACATTTCAAGGGATAAAGACCAGCCGAGGACTGGTGACACGTAAGACATTGCAAGGCCCAACGACGATCACAGACAGTGGTGGCAATGGCCATGCTCCACCACAGAACTGGCCTAAGACGAACAGGGCCCGTCAAACGGAGAACGGGCATGTTGACAGTGCAGACTTATCAGACATATTGGAATTTGCGCAGCTGAATAAGTATTAAGGAGAAAAAAGGACATTTTACTAATAACTATATTTGCACATTCAAGAACAAAAAAAAAAAATTTACAGTGAACACAACAGAATAATTAGCGCACACAAAGAGCGTTAGATAATGCCAAAGAGGTGTATTTTACACAGTGCACTTTGCGCCGTCACACACGAAATATATTGTTCACACAATTCCAACAAGACAAATCACAGATGACTTTATCAGTACAACCTGACAAAGAAGGTGAAAACACCATGGAGGTATACAGAGGCCAATCAGCATAATGGAAAGCCCATAAGGGTAACCTGGTTAGTGGGAGGTGAGAAGCAAACGAGAGGATCAACGGGAAGTGATCACTATCACGGAGGTCATCATATGGCAACCAGTGTAAGGAAGGACGAAGGGGAGGGGAAGAGAGCGAGAGATCAATAGCAGAAAAAGTGCCATATGTGACACTAAAATGAGTACGGGCAATCAATCATTAAGAAGTCACAGGTCGTGGTCCACAAGAAATTGGTCAATGAGGAGTCACAAACTAGATGAAGAAGCACTGACCCATAAAGGGTGATGGGCTTTAAAATCTCTAAGGAGGAGGAAGGGAGGGGGGAGTTGCTGAAGGAGGGCAGTTATAGCAGCAGATGTAGTTGCCTCTCAGGAGGGAGGCCAGGTGGACCCAAATACCAACTGCTTCTGGTCGGGTACAATGTAGGATCCATATACTAACAATATCCATACAGACCAACGTGCTGACGACACTCGAAGCCCTGAAAGGGCCGATACGGTTTCGACAGAAAGCACGAAATGCACGAATGGTCGATGAGTGACCACTAGTAAAATGAGATTACTGGAGAACGACACAAGCTGCTGAGTAAAAGGCAGTAAGGGGCTGGAATTCTGGGGGCTGGCAGTAGTATCCATTACAGTTCCACTGAGTGGGCACAAAAATGGAAGGCAAACAGGCTGGAGCCAGTCATGTCACTGTGTCACCATCCATCACCAACAACAACGGGGTGACATCTGTAAGTAATTTATCAGATTCAGGTTGCGAGAGGGGAGCTGGCACCATCAGGGCCACGGCAGGGAGCCGGGGTGGGGAGGGGTGGGCTTGATGTGGTGGCCTTGTCCTGGGACTTACGTTTCTTCTTCTTCTTCTTCTTCCTCCTCCTCCTCCTCCTCAGGTTCAGGGGTCCAGGGCACAAGTGGAGAGCAGGCTTCTGCAAGATCCACAACTGAAAGACAGCAGGCAGACTTGGGGCACACAGAGTGTGTGTGTCCCATGGCCGAGTTGTGGTAAGGGACCTCTGTTCTGAGAGACACCAGGGGGAGGGGAGGGGGTTCTGGAGGGAGCCCCATCACGAGCAGGTCCCGAAGAAGGGGGCACTTTTTCAGCTGGTGAGGGGGAGTGGCACCTGGAGGGGAAGACATGGGAACTGCAGGGTAAGGGGAAAAGACAGGGGGATGGGACTGGGTAAGGAAGAGGGAGGAAGGGGGAAGGACATAACTGAGGCAAAAGAAGAAGTCATGAACACAGGATGAAATCAATCACATTTCTGACGAGCCTCAGTGCAAGACAAACGATCCAGGGACTTAGACTCCTATATGTTCTTTTCTTCCTTATAAGCCAGGCAATATCGTGGGTGTCACGAGAATTAATACACACGGATGGTGGAACAAAGGGGCTTCCCTCATGGAGTGAGTGTCCACAGTCACCACACAGAGGGTCTGCCATACACCGGGAAGACGTGCCCGAAACACAAGCACTGAAAGCACCTCACGGGTGGCGGGATGTATGGCTTCACGTCACAGCGGTAACACACAACCTCGACTTTCTCCGGGATGGTACCTCCCCCAAACGCCAGAATAAAGGTGCTGGTATCAGTGCGATTGTTTTTACAACCTTCCTGTACACACCGAACAAAATAAAAACCTTGTTGTTCCAGATCGGCCAGGAGCTCCCTCTCAGTTTGAAGGTTGAGAAACCCTATAAAAATGACTCCCTGCACCATATTGAAAGACTGGTGAGGTGTAATGAACAATGGGGCATTGCCCAGATGATCACAGGCATGAAGAGCAGCAGTCTGGGTGATATTTTTCGATATTTTCCACAAAAAACAACAGCTTTATGGCGGTAAATGTGTCCCCGTCCATCTTAATACAGACCAGGTATCGGGGAAAGTTTTTCTCCCAAGCTGGCAAGCCTGGCCCTCCTCACAGGGTACAGTGTACAGAAAGGGAAGGCAAAGCTGCAGGGCTGGAAGAATCAGCATTCAATGATGCCTTACAAACCAAAGAGACAGTTGTAGAATGGCCAGAATTTGGAGCTTGATACATTTCATATGCAAAGCATTGGCCCTGACGTCACACACTCCGATCAGGAGCTCTGCTTATGGGCCCAACCCAGCCATAGTAAGGGCAGTCTGGCATGGCGGCTATTGCCACGAGTTCCAATGTTCCGCAATGACAAGCAATCACTCCTAGGCACACACGGGGAGGCAACAGTTCAGGTATCAGGAATCTGACCCCTTTGTGGTCAGGGGGTTCAGTCAGATGGTTACATAATAGCCCCACCACGTGTACTGGCAACATGTGTTAGTGACCTAGTGGGGTGGAGGGCGGCTTCAATGGGGAAGGAAGGGGGGAGAGGATTCTATGCCTTAGATTATAGGGAGGAAGTTCTTCCCCAAGTGTGTCACACTACAGAGAGAAAATTTAGAAATGGAGGTCAAATCCCAAAGGGGGACAAGAATGCCAAAAATGATGAAAGAACAGACAAAGGAAAAAAACTTCAAGGACTAAAGGAAAAACCAGGTGGATAGCCAGGTCAACATAAGTAAGGAACTGAGAGGAGACGAGAAGGAAGGGGGGGGGGAGGGGGAAGGAGCGACAACAGGGAGCAAGGGACACAGGGAGGAAATGCAGCCCAGAAAGGAAGAATGGGCTGCAATAGCTCAGGGCCCCGTGTTCACCACACACGAACTTATGAAAGAAATGTGAGCCCCCTGGGGGCTAAAACGATGGTAATGTGGGTAGCAGGTCTGTGGGTGGTTAAGTGTGAAGAAGGGGGACAGCAAATGACTAGATTAGGTGAACTTAGTATGTGCTTACTAGAAAAGAGAAGGGAAGGAGTGGAGGGTGGAGAATGGTTGATAGGATGAGATACTACTTCATGTGGCACAGGAAGTTACAAAAAATGTTTGGCCAAAAGCTTTGTTCGACAGTCTTTTTGTTGTGTGTATTTGTGACTCAACATCTCCACTACATGGTGATAAGCAACTGTCCTTTTCATAGTACTGTCATTATTCCATCTTTAATTTTCCATTGTTTAATAATACAACTTTGTTATATGAAGAGAGAGAGAGAGAGAGAGAGAGAGAGAGAGAGAGAGAGGAGAAGAAGAAGAAGAAGAGAGGAAGGAAGATTATGGCCTGTCAACATCAAGGTCATTAGAGACAGAGCACAAGCTCCGATTGTTTCAAGGATGAAGAAGGAAATTGGCTATGTCTTTTCAGAGGAACCATCCTGGCATTTGCCTAGAATGATTTAGGGAAATCTCGGAAAACCTAAATCTGGATGGATGGATGTCAGTTTGAACTGTCGTTCTCCCAAATGTGAGTTCAGCATTACAATAAAAAATTCATTTGTAGAATATGCTGAAAGTGACCCCCCACAACATCAGTACACAGCTGTGCACACCCAAGCATATTCAGATATTGATAGTAGCAACTTCAGGGCTGATGGTTTCTTTCAGTTCCTGTATTGTGTGTGGATTTGTTTCATAGATTTAGCTCTTCAAGTACACCCACAGGAAAAAATAAATAAATCACATGTCGTTTGATAGGGCAAACATGGTGGTCATAAATGTTTGGTTCCTTAGTGGTCATAAATGTTTGGTTCCTTAGTGAAGACATTATAGACTCATTTCATGGATACCTAAGATGTGTGGCATATTGTCACACCTTGCTGGAAGAACCAGTATTGCATGAAACTGACAAAGAAATGGCTGTTGGATGGAATGATTCAGCATAGAGAGAAGTAAAAACAACCTTTGGTGAAATTAAAAGCAGATACTGTCAGCATTAATAGTGCAATGAGACTTTCACTGTAAAGTGAAGGGGAGAGGAGAGAATGGATAGGCAGAAAGAGTACACTGTAGGCTTTTATGAGAGGGAGGAACTATCTGATGTGATGACTGATGAAGAACTGGGAGTCATAAGAGACACAGGATCCAGCCAAACAAGGCAGAAAGGACACCCAACATTCCTTTGAAATATATGAAATTAGCAAGGGAAATGGCATTTAAGTAAACTTTCAGAAACATATCATCCGCACAACCCCAAAGATAACAAGAGGAGATAAAAACAAAATGTGCTCCACCATCAGCTTAATGGCTCAACCATCCATGTTGCTGAGCATGATAATATATAGAAGAATGGAGAAGAAAACTGGAATCTGTCAGACCATCAGTAATGATTCCAGAAACATAAGAGCACCAGGGAAGCAGTTCTGACATTGCAATTGCTAATGGAAGCGAAAGTTAAGAAAGATCAAGACATGCTCATAGAATTTGATGAGATGGAAGACACGTTTGATAATGTAAAATGGTGCAGGATATTTGAAATTCTGAGAAAAATAAGAGTAAGCAATAGGGAATGATGGGCAACATACAATATGTACACAAACCAGGAGGGAACAATGAACTGGAAACTAAGAGTGAATACTCAGATTAAAAATGGGTGCAACACAGGGATGTAGTTTTTCGACCGTAATATTCAACCTATACGCTGAAGAAGCAACGATGAAAATATAAGAAATGTTTAAGAGAAGGATTAAAATTCAAGATGAAAGGAACTCAGTGATGAAATTCCCTTATAACATTGCTATCCTTCATGAATATGGAGAATAATTGCAGGATGTGTTTAATGTAACGAACAGTCTAATGAGAACAGATTATGGACTGAGAGTAAACTAAAGAAAGATGAAAGCAATTAGCAACAGACATGAGATTAGCAACAAACTCATCAAAATTGGGATCCACAAAGTAGACTAAGTTAAGGAATTCTGCTACCTTGGAAGGCAAATAACAGATTATGAACAAATGACGGGTTAACTTAAAAGCAGAACAGCACAGCCAAATTATCATGGGCTACATGAAAACCGGAAAAGAAGAGAATTGAAGCATTTGAAATGTGGTGCTATAGAAAGACATCAAAAGTAAGAGAGACTGATAAGATAAGGAATCAGTTGGTTCTCCAAAGGCCTGATGTAGAATGAAGCACACGCATGAACAGTAACAACAATAAGGGACAAAGGAAAAAGAAAAGATAGATGTGACAGACAGTAATGAGATAAGTAAGGCAGATATGTCACAACTCCAGATGCGAAAATGCGAAAATTTTGTCTTTTTTCTTTCCTTTTTCTCCTTCTTCCTCCCTGTTTGATTTACCAATACTTATGATACTAAATCATATTCTAGGACAACTCACCAGGAAAAATTATTCATTGCGTCAAAGTGTGTAACAAGAATAATACGTTGAGTTCACTTTAAAAACTCTAACAGATAATTATTAAAAAGTTTGTCATATTGACCACCCTCTTGCAATGCATTTATTCCTTTATGAAGTTTGTTGTGGACATCCAATCACTGTTCAAAATCAGAAACAATCAATGTAACACTAGGACGAGGAATGATTGCTGTAACTCACTGCATATAATAAATATTTTGCATCTGCTTCCAGCTCCTGCTCTATTATCAAGGCTTCAGGGTAGTGTCATTAAGAATCTGATACGGCTAAATTACCATTTGAAGAAAAAAAAACTAGTAACATATAGGCCTAAAACAGACAAAATTATGTGGCAGTAACTACTTAGGCAAAAATCATATACACTGTACAATACCTGACAGCCCCTTTATTATTAAAGCTATCAATGAGAAACTTAGACCACAGAATACAGTTATTCTTAAAACAGATAAGGTAACACTGTTACTATGGTTGAATTTGAGTATGATAAAAGTTTGGCACTTATTTGATAACACTAAAATTAGTAAAATAGGTGAAGACCCCACTAAAAACAGTAACAATTGCATAAAGAAAACTTAATAGCTTTCTTTTTACTGATATAAACATGAAGTGTAATAAAGTCAAGAGTGCAACCCAAAATACACAAAGACATCCCAATTCATCTGATTGGAAACTGTATGGATAGCCTTGCCTCTAAGATTAGTAAAAACTTGAAATCATGCTTAAACACTGTTTAAGCAGAATTTCAAGGATAATTTGAGAAACAGTATATTGTTTACATCTCATAAAAGGTATTTATTTCATTTGATATTGTTAATATATATTCAAATGTCTCGGTAAAGAAGACAATAGAGGTAATAAAGAAGAATGTATTATTAGAATTAGCCACTCCCTTCAGTACTTAACATTCCATCGTACCAAGTATACAAAGCGAGAGTCTTGGACTAGGCAACTGCCTGGCAGGAACACTGGCCATTAGTTCTGTAAACATTTTAGCAACATTTTCACCAATTTTCAACAAACAAGAGAATTTGGCAACACAACCAATATGCAGCTAATATATTGGTTCTTTTCAAAGAATCCATTACCAAAATCGACACAACACATGACCAACTCCATAAGTTGCATGCTAACAAAGTTTATAAAAGAAATAGATACCAATACAAGTATACACACACCAGAATAGCCAAGAGTGCTATCGCGCTGCTTCCTGGACTCGGCTAGGTGCGCCGGCCCCGAATCAAATCCGACTGGCAGATTAACGACGACGGCCGGTGTTCTGGCCAGCCTGGATGTGGTTTTTAGGCGGTTTTCCACATCCTCCTAAGTGAATACCGGGCTGGTCCCAACGTCCTGCCTCAGTTACACGACTCACAGACATTTGAAACACATTCACAGTATTTCACGATTTACACTAAACGAAGACAGCTGGGGTACACTGATTCCGTCCTGGGGGGTACGGGGTGGCGGCAGGAAGGACATGTGGCCACCCCTTACAGTTAACATGCCAAATCCGTTTAACCATGGCCAACCCTGCGTAACTGCGGGACAAGGCGCGGGCGATAGATAGAACACTAATACAAGTATACGTTTCCTAGACTTGCAAATTTCAAATATTAAAAGCCAACATCAATTTGGAATATTTTGTAAGCCCATCATCAATCAGTAATGAGTCCCATCATCCAAAATGCCCCAAGCGGGCCTATTTCAATTCAACGATACAGAGGCTTAGCAACCTTGCACTTGCAACCTTGCAAGAACTGGTTACAAATAATTATTTTATAGCAGAGTGGTCACAGAAGTCAACGGGTGGCAAGTTAAAAAAGAGAATGTACATGCAACTAATGGAATTACATTATAAAGAGATGATGTCAAGTACAAACAATGGAAAATGTAGGTTGGAATGTCAAGTACAAAAAGACTAGGTACACCAAATTTACCCCAGTTAGGTGCAGTCTCAGACCAATACACACACAAGGCCAAGAAAACTAACATAGATACCAGTTTTCATAGAAAGAATACACTAGAAAAGATAATCTGACAATACTGGTAGAACCAAACAGTTTGAAAGATACTGACAGTAGAACATGCACAAAATTTTATATTGAGCAACCTGGGAGGATATTCAGTGAGGTTTGAAGAGCATACCAGGCAGGCAGAGTAGAACCCCCACATTCAATAAATATTAAAGTGACACCAAGTTTCTAGTAAGTGTGTTGAGGGGCAATTTGCTATAAATGTTGAAAATGTAAGTTAATGCAGGTAAATTCAAAAAAGCAATCCTGCAATTATCGAATAGGGTATTATTAGTGTGCTGCTCAACACAGTCACATTGAGAAGTATCTAGGCACAATGTTGGAAAGTGAAATGACACAGAACGAGCATGCAAAAGGGGGTAGTAGCGAAGGCAAACTTGTTGACTTTGAGAATTTTAGGAAAGTGTGGTTCATCTGTAAAAGAGACCACGTATAATATAATAGCGTGATCCATTCTTGAGTACCATTCAAGTTTTAGGCATCCCCACAATGTAGCATTTAAGGAAGACATCAAAGCAATTCAGAGTTGCACTGTTAGACCAACATGTATCACAGAGAAATGCTTCATGAAGTCAAATGAGAATTCCTGGGAATTCTAAATTCCATGGAATTGTATCACTACATTAACACACTTTTTTTGCTTATGCAGTATATTTCACATATTAGACAGTGGTACAAGAAAATGTTGTTCAATTAGAGGGCAACATCTTGCCACCTTTTTTTTTTCTCTCTATTATATTTGGTTTTTAGATTAGATCAGTTCATGTATGAACAGCGTTGTTAATGTGATCCACGTTTTTCATGATATTCATCCATTATAAAGTAGGGCTCTCAAAATTTTTAAAAATATCAGGAATCCAATATATCAATAGTTAAGAAACTACCATTATCAGTGCTTGATCTATCAAACCAAAAGTATCAATATATCAACAGAAAAAATATCGACATACCACCCTATAAAAATATCAGCTACACAGTGTAAATATACTGCCAATTTTAGAGGTGTATATTGAAGTATTTAGTTATTAGGTATTCTGTAGGGCAGGAATTGAAAAGAAGACGCTGCATCTTTACGCTTGGCAATAACCACATTGCTAACAATCTCAAGTGCAAGTGGCACAATACGAGGTATCCGATGGGTCTGTTGTTTGGTTTCATCACATATCAGATTTGTCCGGAACACTTCATGTCAACCTCCCTGTTTCTTCATTTCTCCTAACACCAGCAAATTAATGGTTTTAGTGTCAAAATTGCACAGTGAAGTTAAATGTTGCAGTTTCTGTTGACAGCACTGAGCGCTGATTCTGTCAGCGTTTCTCCCCAAATGTCTGCACCCACCCAAAGGCCAATTTGTCATTTAGATTTTTGTTAATCATTTTCAGCAACTGTTTTTTGAAGAATGGCAATGTGAAGAAATAACACACAAGTTAAAGCTGTTTTTTAATGCATCTGGTGCGTTATTTCTTCACATCAGGAATCTTTTTACAGTGAACAGTGACTATGACACCTTTTAAAAAGTACTCCATCATAAGATTTCTCAATGAGTGTGACACTAACCAGCAGGGACAACCATTACAAGGATACCAAATGTCCAGACATCTGAATTCCAGGCAATCCACTATATGCTTCACTGAATGCCTACATGCCCCCCCCCCTCCCCCTCATTGCGGAAAGTGATCTACTGGGCGACCACAGTCTCCAAGGTCGGTAACTCGTTAAGTAGCCCCACCTGAAAGTCTCCCATCAGGGCATGAAGCACATACCACTCTGAAACCCTTACTCAGAGTCAGATCTGGAGCTCAGAGGGCCAACTCAAATATCAAGAAACACTTCTCTCCTTGTGGGATGACTCTTTGTACCAGCAGATGACAACAAAGAAAAGCTCACCAATGAACTGGTCACTGTGCCTTCTACAGTATGGGATCTGGTTACTGCAACACCATACAATTATAATCATCCTAAATATCATTCTAATGCTGCTTCTCCTTTTAGATTGTATTTCTTTTATGTTCCAGTGTGACCTCCTTTCTTTTGGTGTGGAAGCCCTATCATTGTACAAAAAATCTGTATTGTAATTGTGTTTCTCCAGAGACAAGTAAATAAACTAGTGTGGAGATGGTGGCTACCAAGTACTCAATTTGCGGCAAATGTATGAAATTCCCCTCCTCATTACTGTGCTGGTGATCCCGAGATTACAAGATGTCTGTTGTTATGCCAATTTATAAAATACACACATTTAGCAAGGAGCAGTATAGACCATTATACATATTCAGAGAAGGATTTAGTAACTGATGAATGTCAGCCTTTAGTGTCACAACAATAAATTACTTTTTCAGTACATGTACAATTTACCTTTTTCTCGCAATAAAATATGAATGTAATCTTTCAATCAGGAATTAAATATTTTCCAAGTTCTGCATTATAGTAAGGTTATTCCAATCCTGCACCACACAACAAATACTAAATTATTCTCAGAACAGAAGGCAGTGTTACGTGTTAGTAGCTCTTAACATTATGGAATGATGGTTCACAATGCTTTGTCAGATCCCAACAAAATGCTGGAGTAATTTATCACTTATGTAACCAAAATAATTCTCCACAGATACACTGAAACTATTCAGAATGAATGATCCGTTAAGTGTATGGCAAAATGTTGAACTACTCTACTTGCTGTCCATTTTCTACTGGGCGCATGTTGTATTACAGCAAGAAACTTTATTTCAATCTCAACTGACTACTGACACAGCTTTGTTAGTTACCCTATTACGTTCAGTGCAGTACCATAACAACATAACTGTGCTTTTTCCCACATACTCACGTGAATTCTAGAATTACTTCTTGTGCTTCCTCCGATTCATCTTTCACGTTCCTTTTGGATGTGAGTGGTGCAAATGTGGGTCTCTGACAGAGATAATAAAACTAATTGTAGCTTGTGCAGGCACGATCTGCAGGTATACCAAAAACTCACAGAATGTGTACCTCCTAATAATAAATGACATCACATACGTACACAAAAACACTCCTGAAACTGCAAAGTGTGTCACTGAGCTATGCTGCTGTGATGCAGGGCTATACAGAGTAAGGACGTGAAGTTTTGGTACACAAAGAGAGCAAGATGTAAATTAATTTCATTAAAAATTTTGCAATAAAATTTACAGGCATCAAGAAAATTAGAAGAAGCAGAACTTATGGCCAATGACATCCCACATATTCCTTTATAATGGCACATGTATGACAGAAAATTAAATACGTGTTATAATCTACAGCACTATCATAGCCCATCACAGTTCTGCTTAATAGAACAGGGGAGGAAGAGCCACAATATACTTAAGCAGTTAAATCAAGGACAGTACCCCAGTTACAGAAAGCTGTTCAGAAATGTTTGTTAACATTCCAGAAAGAGCACTCACCTAGTTCTAACATAAAGTTCCCTAAATAAATTAAAGTTTTGCTGCATGATGCTATGAAGTCTAGCAACAGCAGAGTATCTAAATGAAAACACAAGTATTTGTCATAAATGAGGATTTACTATCTTCTATTAGCAATCCATAGCACAAAAACACATAATGAAATATAACAGATATCAAATTATAATACACCACAGAGTAGACAATACCTGTTAGTTGAAGTGCTAAATACAATTTCAGGTTGAGACAAGGATGTAAAATTCTGGGTGGGATACAAATAATGGAGGGAGTAAAGATAACCACTCAGCAAACTTTGTGTGTGTGTGTGGGGGGGGGGGGGGGGGGGGGGTTATAGAATGCTCAACAGGTACACTAACACAAACAAGACAAATTGTTGCTGAGCCTCCAGGCAAGGTCATTCACAGCTAACTAACAACACACATTCACACATACAATCTCTGTGTACATTTCTAAGAATACTTGTGAAAGTAGGGAAAGCAAAGGTAGATGATTTGGACTCCAACGTGATGTTGCACAACTCCCCTCTCCCCCTGTCTTTCAAATCTGGGTTGTGATTACAGAACGATATCTGGCGTATCCCAGGGTCTAGGTTGGAAGGTGATAATTTGGTTATATTGGCAAAACCAAATAACGTGAAAGGCGAATAAAGGCTGTGGTAGTAGACTGACCAGTGGCCCAGCCTAACATTTATATATATTTAAACGCCCCTTTCGTCATAAAAAATTGAACCTGCTATGTAAATTCAGCTATATCGCAAACAATCTACGAGAATCGCAAGGTGTGTCCAATACTTTTAGCCAAATTTGAGCACTTTACATATCTTCCCTATGGGCAAAATTGGTGAGAATCGCCCTTCACTACTCAGGAAGGAAAAATGAGGCTCAACATTAGGATCGTAGATAAATCGTATGTGTTCTAGTAACCACACAAACATACATGCAAACAATTATCTGCATTCAGACTACCAAGTACTGCGAATGTGAGAGAGAAATTAATATCAGGCCCGCAACACAAAGTTGTGCTTATCGTGAGTCTGAAGCAGATACTTATGGAATGAGAAATTTCCCTTGACTACACTGACGATACCAAAACACAAATAACTACATATAAAACTACGAAAATTGGAATCGGCCATTTCCCTTGACCTAAACAGGTGAACTATAACTACTGATACGAAAAAACCAACACCTACAACTACGAAACGCAAAATCAAATACAGAACACCTCAAAAATTGAAAAGTCAAACATACAAACACAACCAACTCAAACTCCGTGCCGTAATAACGTCACACACCACAACACCCTTACATCATGGGGAAATAGGGATAATAGCCCTGTCATATTTAAATGGTATTTCAAACTGGTGAAATTATTTTGAAATACGCACGAAAAACACTTTTGCCTGTGCCAACCATTTAATGAAGAAATTCGTATGTGGCATCTCCGAACTACCCAGAAACTTCGTTAGTCAGGCATTTAAAGTGGCAGGAAGTAATTTTAACTACTATCACGTGGACAAATTTCCAAGAGCAACCTGACTGTTACTCAACATACGAACGAAATTAGGTTTAGCTAAACGTATTATGACCAGGCCACGGCGTTTCCCTCATGCAGAGCACACTTACCTCGAAAATTGTCGTATTAGAAGAAAATATTCATCAACGGATACAAACAGAAAAATGATACGGATTTCAAAACCCCACTATAGCTGACTATTGCCCGACTGTAAACTAAAGTATGAGCAGTTGAGTCCGCGCCCTCCACCCCATTACGCCACGAGCAACAATTACACTGCTGTCCGGTGAGAGCATAAACCAGCAAGAACTTTCCCTGTAGTCACGACAGTATTTTTGCTTACCGGTACTTACGAAGCTGCTGCAGTCCTCTGCGTCCTGACCTTGGGAATTACGATGCAACCCTTAACATTTTGCATTCTCTTTTTCAAAATACTCCCTGGCTACGCAGCAGGCATTGTTTCTCCGTTTCACTTCACATTTTTCGTTTCTACCACTCGTTGCACTGGACATGATTTAAAATGAAACATAAGTGAATAAACACAATAAACACCAAGAGTTACGAACTAAACTTCTTATTAAACAATGAGAAACGACAGCACCGGTTACACGGGAGACATTTTGCGTTTCAGATACGCGCGCATTAGTTTTGCAACGTTGTTCATGCTGCCAGCTCGTGCGCATTCAGTCATTGGCTGGCTTCCTGCCGTCGCTTAGCAACGAAACGACGCTGTCAGTCTCTCAAACAAAAGACTGTCTAAGCGTCGATCGCTTCCTCTCCTCCTCGCAGGGTTGGCATTCCATACGCGTGTTCTGTGCTCCTGTTAATCCAAAAGTGAAACTGAGCACTGTAAAATGAAGAAATGGTCCTAGGGATCGCCGAGAGCTTCTGTTTTTGTGAGGGTCGCACTCGCATCCCGTCCTAGATAAGGGTGAAATTCAAAATACGGAAAGAAAAATCGAGCAACACACAACAGAAAGTAAAGCCACCATCTGGACTGTGGTAAAGCTGAGTACTCAAAACATGCGCTAACGGCTATAGCATAACTTTTTGATGAGGTTGGAGGTATAGTAACATGGTATGTCAGGCCCGACATCGACCGGTATCTTAAACGACCACAGATACAAAAACTGCCGCAGTAAGTGTCTGCATAACAAAAGTTGCTTTCCGATGTTATACCGGTCCTTCCGTAGCACATCATTTAAACCAACGTCCACGCAGCACTCAGACGCCAGGGAGCATTTATTTTCCACTAAGCTTTTTAACAGTATAGGGAATACAGGCATCAGTAACTAATGTGACCAACGCAAGAACTGTACCGTTTCAGCATGTATCATGATAAAGACAAAAACCAACCGTAGGCTGTATTATGATAAAATGTTAATCCTTTAAATATGTATTATAATTTTCTGAGCAATACAGTGGCAGAAGATTTCTACTGCACTGAATATTCACATTATGTGTGAATATCACGCTAAATGAAGAACATGATTTGTGTGACTTTTGAACAAAGAGTAAGATATTCACTTGTTGCATTAGAACACAACCTCTGTCAGTATGCTACTAACAAACTCTTTTTAGCTAGAAAGATGGTTATGGACTGGGCAGAACATTTACCTCTGAAAAAAAAAGAAGCAGAACAAAAACATTCAAGACACTACAATTACAGATCAACTCAGGGGCAACATGCGACGACATTTAGTGGTTTCCAGTTTGGCTTTGTCAATACAGTGTAATATCAAATAGAGCAGTCCTCCTTACAAATGCTAAAAATGCAACATCAGGCATACAAAAATGTTCCCATGTTATTCACAAGCACTAAAAATTTTAGCAGAAATCATCACACTAAAATAATTCTCCCACTTCAATGAAAATTTCAAAGCACATAATACACCAGTCTCATATTTTCCACCACTGAATGTACTAGTTAATTCCGTATAACTAGAGTTCAATAAATAAAGTAGCATTCAGAACTCTGGATGTCCATTCACACTATACCACTCAATCCCATGTACAAATGTGCACTTCCATGCAGAATATGTCTGCAGCTCATGGTGTAGTGGCTAGCGTTGCTGCCGCTGGATCACGGGGTCCCGGGTTCAATTCCCAGCCGGGTTGGGGATTTTCTCTGCCCGGAGACTGGGTGTTTGTGTTGTCCTCACTTGTGGCTGTGGCTAGATTGGATCGAATAAAAAAATTGGACTGTGTAAAAATTGGGACTTTGTACGGGTGCTGATAACTGCGCAGTTGAGTGCCCCACAAACCAAACATCATCATCATTATTCCATCCAGAATATCTTTTCTATGATATATAATAGTAAATGGCACAAAAACTACTTTTCTTTCACAAAGATTACAAAGTGTATTCAGTGGGAAGAAGCATCACCATTCAAAGTAGAGTTACATGCTCCAGATTGGCTGGTATGGCTAGTGTACTGATTGGCTAATGTGAACAATGTCACTTGATCAAATGAAATGTTATGGACAAATGTAACAGACAGCATTAGTTACAGACTCAGAGCCTTTCCTTATGACATCACGATCATCATCCAATGAGCATCACATACTGATGTGCAGCCTCACTCCGGCAAGTCACAGCCCGCTTAGAGGGGCCACTAGGGTTGGCACCCTGGCACTCTGGGGAGCTGCCAAAGATGCAGCATTATTTAATTGATCGCAAACAAGTGCTGGGCCTATTCTTTACATTGTATTACTGTTATCCAGTAAATGTGTCAGTGCTACACACAATTTGCATCTCACCTGTTGTACTATAAAGTACTATGTTGTATACATCGTGTTTGTTCTCGCTATAACAAACTTGGCGACAAATGAGGGTTACGTTTCCCCCACCTGTTAGTGTCAGTGCTAAGTCACTCGACAAACATCTCAATGGAAGAAATACTCCTTTGTCTCACTGCCCAGCAGCAATCTTTTACAGTACAACAGCAGGCTCCTGCCACAGCTCTCAATCAAGTGGCGCCTACATGTTCACAGCAGGTTACCTTCCTGTCAGTGCAACCATTGCCCTATCTGGTGTATGATGAATTGGTTGAAGATTGGCACCTCTATGACATGAAGTTACACCAATGTTTTGAGGTTTTTCACTTGGGCAGTGCAAACCTGTTTAGGGCTTTCTTTCTTTCCTGGCTTTTGCCATGCATCTATCAGTTGTTGTGTCAACTTGTGCCTCTGTAAGAACTGGTCAGCTTGTCATTTGATGAAATGTGCAAGCTTCTCTCAACCAGTTAGTGAAATAAAACACATCTCACTGTGGTGTGTGTAGAATTTTACCATTGTCAGAAATGGCCTAACCAATCTTACAAAGCCTGGACTGAGGACTTGCAGGGGTTGAGCCATCATTGTAAATGTGTCACTAGTACCTATCACGAATCCTATGCTGATCACAGGGAGCATGATATTATTATTCATTTGGCCCCAGACAGGAAAGTCCATGAAAAGGAACTTCAGTTCGAGAATCTGATGCTTACAGATGTGCTCAGTACAGCACAGTCATTTGCAATGTCACGTGCAGCAGGTGATCATATTGCCTGGAGACAGGTATCCGAAGTTGCTCATCAACTCCTGTTAGGCGTGCAGCAAGTGCTCAAAATACAGGGAAGCTGTTGCAGCAGTACAACCTTCAACTCAGCGTTGCGTGCGGCAGTGCCTGTTGTGGCCACAGCAACAACAGGTCAGGTCACATCAGTGGCCGTGTACCCGCCTTCTGTCTTACCCACACTGCTTCGTATGACATGAGCGTGCTCCGTGCCTCAAGCAGTAGATTGTTTGCAAAGATGTTGAAAGAAAGGCAACATTAGAGCTGTGTCTAATTCCTCTTCAGACATGATGGACCAGCAGTGAAAATGAACATAAAACGTATCTCTACACTGACTATTTCCCTGAACAAATAGTTTGTTGACTTTTGTGTGTTTAATAAACTGCTAAAAATGTAATTGGGCACAGGACTTGCAGCGATTTTAGTCAACGCACAAACGTATGTGGACTTGGGCTCCCCTCCCCTCTCCAAACCCCACATAGGTTTCACGGGAGTTGTTTAGCTACAATAAATAGCAGATTCTGAACCTAGGTCAGTGCTCTGCTCCTGCCTCTCACAAATCTGTTGTTTGACCTCGCAACTTCCTTGTTGGCGCCGTTCCCACACTGCAGACCTGTTCGACTTACATACCGGTGCATTTAACACTTTCAGTTTATCTATTGCCAATGAAGTAAATTTAGCATCAGATCAGGTTCCGCATCAGCAACTGGAGTCCCTCTGCTCCGAGTTTTCACCTCTGTTTCCCCCTGGACTGAGGTGTGCGACCAGTTTTCAGGCCCACATTACCATGAAAGAGTCCACCCATCCTTGTTTTTTCCAGGTGCAACAGGTGCCTCTCGCATTGCGCGACTCTGTCGAGGCCAAATTAGACTGTCTGACATCACTTGATGTTATTCAACCTATTTCTTCCAGTGAATGGGCTACACCACTGGTCATTGTTAAGAAGCCAACAGGTAAGCTTTGTCTGTGCAGTGACTTCAGTGTCGTGAATAAAGCACAGTCCATGACAGACGCATACCCTTCGCCTCGCCATCATGAGTTGCTCACAAAATTGTCAGGCGGCCACTACTTTTCCAAGATTGATTTGTTGGAAGCATACCTCCAGTCCCTCTCGTATGAGATCTTCTTGCTATCAATACACCTTTCAGCCTATACCAAAACCAACGATTGTTTTTTGGTGTTGATAGAGTGCCCATAATTTTTCAGTGTTTTTTTAGAACAGCTTACAGCCTCTGCACTCAGCTGCTTCAATTACCCTGACGAAATCATTGTTTCAAGTTCTTAAACCGGAGTCCACCTTAGCAATCTCCAATTGTTCAAAATGGTTCAAATGGCTCTGAGCACTATGCGACTTAACTTCTGAGGTCATCAGTCGCCTAGAACTTAGAACTAATTAAACCTACACATCCATGCCCGAGGCAGGATTCGAACCTGTGACCATAGCGGTCGCTCGGCTCCAGACTGTAGCACCTAGAACCGCACGGCCACTCCGGCCGGGTCCAATTGTTTTTTTCTGTTTTGCTGTCTGCTTGTCTTATGTGCATTTTTGCCATATCTAAATTTTTTTAGCCTTCAGTTGAGTGCCTAGGTTTTGAGATTTGTCACACAGCCGTTTGAGGTGTTGCATCATCATGTTGACACAATTGCAGCTTTGCCATGGTCAGCCTCCATTAAGAAACTGCAGGAATTTCTGGCTAAAGTTGTGTATTGCCATAACTTTTTACTGGCAAATCCACTGTTGCTTAGCCACTGCTCGTGGTTTTGTGTAAACATGTGCCTGTTTTCTGAATCCCCAGCTTGTGATCAAGTGTCCACTTTGCTCAAATCTAAGCTTCAATCCGCCCCACACCTAGACACTTTTCAGCCGGATCAGATCTCATGGTGATTACAGATGCCTCTCATCACAGCACCGGTAACGTGTTGGTACTCAAATAAGTGAACAGGTCTGAAGGACCCATTCATAATGCTTGTAAGACTTTAATCCCCGCTTAGCAGTGGTATTTTCAGATTGAAATGGAGGCTTTAAAATTTATGTTCACCCTCAAGAAATTTTGCACCATCTTGTATGGTTCTAAGTTCCATTTAATCACGGATCACAAGCCACTGGTTGCCCTTTTTAACCCTCCGGCTTCTGTACCGGACAGACAGCACATCGTTCGCAGCAGTGAGCTCTCTTCCTCTCCCGTTATCATTATCAGATCCATTACTGGCTGATGGAGCAACACACCAATGCTGATGCCTTATTTTGCTTTCTGATCAGGCCAGACCTAGCATTCAATCAGGAGGAGTTTCTTTATTTCTATTTAGATACTGAAAACCAGGATATGATCATTGGTTTTCTCATCTCTAGTGCCACGTTAGCATCGGCCATCACCGCAGATCCTGTAATTAGTCAGGAGCTCTCTTTTGTGCAGCACGGTTGGCTGGAGAAACCTCTGGGCTGTGCCTTGAATCCCTTGCGTAATTACTTCTCCCTCCAGCAGCGCCTTTCTCTGTTCAACAGGGTTCTTTTGTTAGCTATGGAAGATGCCACGGATGTTTAGGAGTGTGAAAATCTCGTGTACAGACGTATGCCACAAGTGACACCCAATCACCTGACCTCGTTCGAAATCCGTGAGTTCCATGGAGCGCTCCATTCTGCTCTCTCACAATGTCTAATGACTACTGAGGTCGCTGATATGGAGTACCTGGTAGTAGGTGGCAGCGCAATGGACCTAATGGGAAAAACGTATGTTTTTGGGGATGTCCGGATACTTTTGATCGCATAGTGTATGTGCCATTTTGCCGTTCGTGCGACGATTTAAAGGAGTAACTACAGTGCACTCTTCTTCTGTGAGACTTTTGGAAAAAGAGCTTAAGTATTTCGGCCCTTTTTGTGTCTTTTCTGTTTTAGTGTCATTATGGTCAAGAGTTTCTGGACATATTGCTTCGATCCATTTACTGAAAAACATAAGGCCAGAACTTCTTAGGATTTTCTGTCAAATTCGTAGAAAGAGTTTCCTTTCGTATTCGCTAAACGCTTGACGCCTAGCCTTTCTTACGTTAATTTTGGCTTCGTTAAGTTCTTGTTTGTTTGTGAGGCTTAGGCTACATTTAAATTTGCAGTGACTCTTTGCTTTCGTAGCAAAGTCCTAACACTGTTGGCGCGCGGGATTAGCCGAGCTGTCTCGGGCGCTCTGTCATGGACTGTGCGGCTGATCCCGGCGGAGGTTCGAGTCCTCCCTCGGGCATGGATGTGTGTGTTTGTCCTTAGGATAATTTAGGTTGAGTAGTGTGTAAGCTTATGGTCCCTTAAGATTTCACAGACATAATTTTTTTTAACGCTGTTGTCAAGCCACAGTGTGTCTTTTCCGTCCCTCACAATCCCTCCACCTGACATAATTGTCTATTTGTACTGCACGATGCTTTTGAATGTTGTCCGTTGATGCTCAACATTGGCAGTGCTGGAGATAAAATTTTCGTGATGTGTCAGGTAATCTGAAACCTGTTTCTTGTCGCTCTTTCTAAACGGAAAGATCTTCCTCTCTTTCTTTCTATTCCTATTTACAGCCGTATTTACAGTAGGCCTAACGTGTTACCTTCACGAGTCGGTTCTCTGAGTAACGATTCTCTGCCCCTACTACACATCTTAATGACTTGAGTCTGCCAGTCTATAGCTGGTAAGGGACATATCTACTTAAAACTGTGATAGGACCAGGAAATTCACGCGAAATATTCTTCAAGCTTCCCCTCAACTATTGCGCCACTACTGTTTCTGAGACAGGGTGTCTATAAAAGCATCCGTTGACCATGTTTGAACCATCTCTAACATTTATCTTTACCCAAATTACTTCGCATTCTCAATCTGTACTAATCTAACTAGATGTTATGTTTCTTATTGCTATAAACACGCCTCCACCACCATTGTTCATCCTATCTTTGTGATAAACATTTCAGTCAGAGTTTAGAATTTCATTGCTGTTAAACCTCTGGTTTCAGGCAGCTTTCTGTGTCTAGTACTATGTGGGCATTGTTACCGTTTATAACGGAGATTGGTTCTGGGACCTTTCCACAGACCATCCCACAGTCAACTAATACCACATTAACATTTTCTTCCTCCTATCTGGTTTGAGGAATGCTGCTTTTTCTGGACCTACCCTAGAAGCTGCTTCCTACACGTTGTGCACGTCTGACCTATTAAGGTGATCATACATTTCTCCACCTGGCAGCGGAGGTCGATAAATTCGCAACCAGGATCGTCTCAGAATTGTCTGAGGCTGTGGTTCCAACCTTCCACTCAGCTCTAAACAGGAGGGCTGGGATCGGTTTTTGTAACGCTGTTACAAAACGATAGCGCAGCTTCCATCCCTCGAGCGGTGCCAGCTGTCTTCATGTAGTCAGCGAGCCGCTTGTAGGATCCTAGGACGGCGTATGAACCCACGTTGCAGGCGTCATTCGCGCCGACGTGAGACGCGACTTGGTGTCTTTTACGCGGCGCTCGAGGCGATGCTAATAACCAACGTCACAAAAAGAAAAGCGCAAGCTGCTGTACTTGTTACATACACTGATCAACACCCACGTGATAATAAAATTTGCTTTATTTGGTGTGGCCAGGACACCACTGAATTTTACAACAGATAAGCTTCTTTGGAAAATAAAAAGGCTTTTCTCCCGCCCAAAAATTTAGTATCAAAACACGAATATACAACCTGACTTTTATAACTGAACTGATTTTACGTTCCAACGGATGCCGAGGAGACCGTCGCCGCTTCCGGGTCGAAGACTGGCGTGTTGAAGCAACACCGACTGAAAGGAAGGCCTCGGCGCTTGTTGGTGACGTCACGTCAGCTAGGCACGGCGAACTCCAGGTCTGTTGCAGGCACACTCATAATGGTGGTGTCTCCCTCTCTGACACAAGAAAATGCGAAACTATTGGCGGTAGTTGACCAACACACATTGTTCTGAGAGATTTCTGCAATCAATTAATTGTGCAATTCATTACACCTCTTAACAAATAGTGTACTCCTTGTGGTGTCACCGCCAGACACCACACTTGCTAGGTGGTAGCCTTTAAATCGGCCGCGGTCCGCTAGTATACGTCGGTCCCGCGTGTCTCCACTGTCAGTGATTGCAGACCGAGCGCCGCCACATGGCAGGTCTAGAGCGTCTTCCTAGCACTCGCCCCAGTTGTACAGACGACTTTGCTAGCGATGCTATGCTGACAAACTACGCTCTCATTTGCCGAAACTATAGTTAGCATAGCCTTCAGCTACGTCATTTGTACGACCTAGCAAGGCGCCATTACCTGTTTATATTGAGATTGTTATTAATGTACAGTCAGACCGATGTACACCAATTATGGATTAAAGTTAAGTATTACATCAACTACGTACTTTATTTGCTACTATATATTCCTTTAACTGTTTCAGACCTCACGCCAGTCTGCGTGAGCTTAACGCGTGCCTTTCGGCATCCTCGCATAGTGACTTGGCTGTCTTGCCAAGTCACAACACTCCTGAACTTAAATTTCCACTTGTTTTAAGGATTGACACACAAAAAGAACTTCACGGTCCCGCAGCAACAGAATTCGTGCTGCTTTACCTTATTTGTAAATCTGAGGAAGTTACGTTTGTACTGGGTTGCTTTTACAAGAAACTGTGAACATTTGGTGCTCTTCTTTAGGTATCTTGGATGACTATGGGATGAGGAGCACTGAATGTTAATGAAATATCTTGCGATTGTTCACGTTGGGGGAGGGGGTGAAGGTCAGAAGAAGAGGCAAAAGAGAATACTTGTTTTATGAAATAAAATTTTTTTATCTTATAAAGTTTCTCCTTTCAATTGCAAGAGGGGAATATTTATCTTTTCTAATGTGCATCTTTAAAAAAGTTTAATCTCAGCAGTATTTTCGATGTATGAAGCTATTTTGTTTCCTGTTTAGAATTCCTTTCGCTAAAAACGACTGTAATCTAATGACTGGCAACAGTTGGACATTTACACATGTAAATTAGTTAACATTTCCAGTGACGATGTCAAACGAAAATAAATAAATAAACGAAACGAGTTAATTGTAAGGGGGTTGGGGTAAGTTTCGATAGTAAAATGTATCAAGTAAATATAGTTACCTGAATGTAAAATTTCCGAAGCTTGCAATGGGACAAAGCATCTTCTCATATTGATCTACGTTTGTTTCGACAGGATTCAGTAATACAGAACTATGATTTTCATTTGTAGCTTTACGATAGTAAGAAAATGTTTCATCTAAATAAAACTGCAGAATCCAAAAGAATACCAAACATTCTGTCCAGAAATAAGAGATTTATAGTGATAAGCACGCCCAGGCGTATCTGCCTGCAACAGACCTGGCGTTCGCCGTGCCTGGCTGACGTGACGTCACCAACAAGCGCCGAGGCCTTCCTTTGAGTCGGTGTTGGTTGAAGACGGGCACCTGGTCGATCCGGCTGCGACGATGTTTCCTCCTGGCAGCGGTCCGCGGCGGGTCGGAAGACGCCTGTTTTCTTTCCTGCCGGCTATTTAACCCGGCAGCTCTAGTCTTCCTCCGCGGATTCTGTCGTGAGGATTGGCGGCCGTTGGCGATACCCTATTGGCGGAAGGTGATGTCATCGAATTACCATCCGCGTCGGAAAAGGGGTCGCGCGAGTGCGTATTCCGCGGCTGCTTTCGTGTTTGGCGGGAAACGCCTCCAGTGCCGGCTGGCGGAACGCGCCGGAACTACGTTGCAGGTGCGGCTTATTCTGCAGCGGTAGCCGCCCGTTTAATTTGCGTGGCTGTGCGCGCCACGGCAGTACAATCACTGAAAGCTAGTGCTAAATGTCTGTATCTACACCACCACAAATTGTGTGCGGAGGACACTTTGTACCGCTGTTAGTCATTTCCTTATTTCTTCCACTCTCAAATAGAGCAAGAGGAAGATGAGTGTCTATACGCCTCCTTATGAGCCCTAATTTCTCTTACTTTATCTTCACGATCCTTTAGCGAAATGTACGTTGGCGATAGTATGTGCTAAAGTTGATTGTCTAAATTTTCTTCGTTTGGTTGTAGACATACGGACGTTCTTTTCTTCACAAGAGAGTGCAACAATCTCTGTTTCCTCAGCATTTTCAGAATTTTGTTACTACATGGGACCGGAATTCTCTCAGGCTCTCGGCTAGATCTTTCACTAATTGAAAATTGTGGGTCTTTTGCGTCCTTAATCCGGTCACTCGGCGTATACTCCTCCATCGACTGAAGTAGTATTCCGGTATGCTTCATCTGATCTGCAAGTGTTTTTCTTTCGTAAAGGAGTTACAGTTTCACAATATTCTACCAATAAATCGAATCGTGTCACTCGGTTTACCTACAACCGAGCGTACGCGATAGCCCCAGAAGTCTGTACTCCAGGTGCGACTCTTTAATCACGCAGTGTGAGGCCACTACACTTTGCAGGTTTCCCGGCACGTACAGGGCGCCTCTCCTAACAGCCGTCGGGCGCGTTTTGTCTGACAGTCGCGGTTTCCCTTTCGCACTGTGTAGCTGGGGGCAGCCCAGACAGACACTACTCGCCACGTATTTCATGCGACGCTCACTGTCGACGGAGAGGGTCACTTCGTTTCCTCTTACAAGCAAATTGATCTTTAAAATGGAATTTTACTTGCTCACTCGATAGATCGGTCCCTGATAACTCTAGTGTGATATCCGTTCTATTGATCTGTAGTAACAGGAACAGTAAAAATGGAAGAATAACCAGGGCACCAGCAACGACCGCCCTGCCCTGGCCGGCGCTAGCTGCTGCCGCCGAGCACGCCACGCTACTTGATCGCTGCGGAATCGCTGTTTGTTCTTCGAGTTTTATTCTCCCTGTTAATACCTACTGACAAAACGAGTATCACACTGGACTAATGTGGGTCCGTTCTATCGAAAGGGCAAGTAAAATTCCGCTTTAGTAATCAGTTTGTTTGTAACGGGAAACAAACCAACCCTCTCCGTCGTTAGTGGGGGTTGCATGAAAGACATGGTAAGCTCTATTTGTTTGGACTGACGAATGCAAACATAGTATCGCAAATATCTGCAGAAACACCAGAGGAAATGTGCCTGACGACTCTTAGCAGATGCACCCTGTACGCTTACAGTATATTTACTAAGGTTTTTATGTTTCAATAGTGTGCCTTGGGCCACCTGCTCTATTTTTTTGAACACATGTCAGCTTTTCCCAGCATAAGTGTAATTACCCCCTCGGGATGGGGTGATATGGAAATTTCTGAGGGCTAAAAGCAAAATAGGCCCGATAATGGTTCATCAAGACATCCACTGCTGAATAAAGATCCACAGCAGACTTCTCCACACGTTGCAGTCTTTATTAAAACGCATCACTGCCTCTCCTAGAAGGTATTGCCGTCCATTAAGTAGTCGTCACAGTCTTTTGGTATTTCTGGAATCGAGCAAAGAACTTCCTTGGTACATCTGTCATCCAATCGACTTGCTTCATATCCCACCCACTTACACTGCAATACGTTACCGTCATTGTTTCCTGTTACACTTGTTTCTCTCTCGTACGAGCCAATAATTTGCATTCTGTGTCTCTTTGCTGTTCAGTGAACGAATCCCAGCTTTTGAACGGTTTTCACGGTATTTCCAGCCCATGTTTCGCTGTGTCTCGCTGTTTGTAAGTCAAAACGACTAACACACAGTGACCATTAAAAAATTCATTTCAGGCACATCGGAAACTCCATTGTCGTCTTTGTTAGCAATGAAACCAAAAAGCGAGGAACCAGGTGATCTTGGAGTTTGACTTGCAAACAGGCAATACTAACCGTATCGTCGATTCAGTATTTCTTGATTTAATAGAAACCTACAAAAATAAGTGAATGAAACTACACGGTTCCAGAGACCTCTTGTGGTCTCGAACATCTATGATGTATATATGCAGACGGAAGCGATAAATTATACCCGGCCTTGGTACAAATCTTCATTTCTCGCTGGAGTTTGTTGAGTTTAAGCCCCCTACACACCGAGCTACTGACAAGGGAAGCTCCCCATAGCAGCCCCTTCAAATTTAGTGATAAGATGGTCGAATGGATAGCCCGTTAAACACTGAACACAGATAGGAAAAAGCTGTACTGAATTGTGAAGAAAAGCAAAACACAAATCTTGAGTGGTCCAACGAGTGCAATAAAGAGCAACCGGATACAAAATTGTTAAGGCTTTCGTGGCCGCTTGTTGACAAACTGCACATTGGCTTCTGCCTCGGGTTCTTCGACCGACGTTCATCTAATGATTTTACTGACGTTTCACCAGCAAGAGTGGCTGCCATTGTCAAAGCTTCACCCTCCATTGCCGGTGGTGAACTGGAGCAGAGCTCGCGGCCGCAGACCATATGTACCTGGCACGCCAACGTCCGAGGGCTTCTCCACGGTCATTTCCGGTGCGGTTCTCCTCTTGCTACCTGCGACGGTCGTTCGCTGCAGTATGGGTCCGTTTACGTTAAGGCTTTCCTCTTTCTTGTTGAAACTGTTCGCGTGTTTTTGTATTTCTACAAGCGCATGTGATAGTGCTTCCCTACAGCCAGAACTTCCGTATCGGCGAATTTTATCACGTGGTCTGTCTCACTTAATGCGTGCTCTGCCACGGCTGATTTCTCCACCTGTCCCAACCTCCACTGTCGCTTATGTTCTTCGATCCTGGTGTAGATTGATCGTCCAGTCATACCGACATCAACTTTTCCGCATGTGCATGGTATACGGTAGATTCCTGACAGTGCAAGTGGGTCCCATTTCTCCTTTGCCGATCTAAGCCACTCTTTGATCTTCCTTGTCGGTATGAAAATCGTCTTTACGCCGTGTTTGCGCAATAAACGGCCGATTCTGTCCGTCACTCTGGGAATGTATGGCAGAAAGGCCGTAACCGACATTTCTTTTTCTGATTCCTTACTTCGCCGAGTGTTTGGCTCTGTTACACTTCTAATATAACTTGTGGAGTACCCATTGCTCCTCAGAACACTTTCCAAGTGTTGCACTTCTCGTCTGAGGTGCTGCTGCTCACATATTCGTCCTGCTCGCCTTACGACCGTATCAATCACGCCCCTTTTCTGGCTCGGGTAGTAGTTTAATATCTTGTGCAGGTATCGGTCCGTCTGTGTCGGCTTTCGATACACGCTGTGTCCCATATTTTCACCATCCCTTGTGACCAGCCCATCTAGAAATGGAAGTTTTTTGTCCTTTTCTACTTCCATGGTAAATTTTATGTCGGCGTGAAGACTGTTCAAGTGTCTTAGGAAGTCATCGAGCTGTTCTTCACCATGGCTCCACACAACTAAAATATCATCGACGTACCTGTACCACACCTTAGGTTTGCAAGTCGCCGAGTCCAGTGCCTGTGCTTCGAATTGTTCCATGCAGAAGCTGGCCACCACTGGACTGAGAGGACTACCCATGGCGACGCCTTCCAGCTGTTCGTAGAAATCGCCATTCCACGTGAAATAGCTCGAGGTGAGACATGCATGGAAGAGCTTTGTGATGTCTTGCAGGAAAATGTAACCGATGTGCTCCAGAGCGTCACTGAGTGGCACTTTCGTAAACAAAGAAACAACATCGAAGCTGACCAGGATGTCGTTTGGTGCAAGTTTCAATTCCTTCAGCTTCTTAATGAAATGTCCTTAGTCCTTTATGTATTTGTCGGCCTACTCCACGTGTGGCTGGAGCAGAGAGGCCAAGTGTTTTGCTAGTTTATACGTCAGTGGAAGATGAAACGGGAGATATGATACTGCATGAAGAGTTTGATAGAGCACTGAAAGACCTAAGTCGAAACAAGGCCCCGGGAGTAGACAACATTCAACATTCCATTAGAACTACTGACAGCCTTGGGAGAGCCAGTCTTGACAAAACTCTACCATCTGATGAGCAAAATGTATGAAACAGGCGAAATACCCTCAGACTTCAAGAAGAATATCGTAATTCCAATCCCAAAGAAAGCAGACGTTGACAGATGTGAAAATTACCGAACTATCAGTTTAATAAGTCACGGCTGCAAAATGCTAACGCGAATTCTTTACAGACGAATGGAAAAACTGGTAGAAGCCGACCTCGGAGAAGATCAGTTTGGATTCCGTAGAAATATGGGAACACGTGAGGCAATACTGACCCTACGACTGATTTTAGAAGCTAGATTAAGAAAAGGCAAACCTACGTTTCTAGCATTTGTAGACTTAGAAAAAGCTTTTGACAATGTCGACTGGAATACTCTTTCAAATTCTGACGGTGGCAGGGGTAAAATACAGGGAGCGAAAGGCTATTTACAATTTGTGCAGAAACCAGACGGAAGTTGTAAGAGTCGAGGAGCATGAAAGGGAAGCAGTGGTTGGGAAGGGAGTGAGACAAGGTTGTAGCCTCTCCCCGATGTTGTTCAATCTGTATATTGAGCAAGCAGTAAAGGAAACAAAAGAAAAATTCGGAGTAGGTATTAAAATCCATGGAGAAGAAATAAAAACTTTGAGGTTCGCCGATGACATTGTAATTCTGTCAGAGACAGCAAAGGAGTTGGAAGAGCAGTTGAACGGAATGGACAGTGTCTTGAAAGGAGGATATAAGATGAGCATCAACAAAAGCAAAACGAGGATAATGGAATGTAATCGAATTAAGTCGGGTGATGCTGAGGGAATTAGATTAGGAAATGAGACACTTAAAGTAGTAAAGGAGTTTTGCTATTTGGGGAGCAAACTAAATGATGATGGTCGAAGTAGAGAGGATATAAAATGTAGACTGGCAACGTTTCTGAAGAAGAGAAATTTGTTAACATCGAGTATAGATTTAAGTGTCAGGAAGTCGTTTATGAAAGTATTTGTATGGAGTGTGGGCATGTATGGAAGTGAAACATGGACGATAAATAGTTTGGACAAGAAGAGAATAGAAGCTTTCGAAATGTGGTGTTACAGAAGAATGCTGAAGATTAGATGGGTAGATCACATAACTAATGAGGAGGTACTGAATAAAATTGGGGAGAAGAGCAGTTTGTGGCACAACTTTTCTAGAAGAAGGGTTCGGTTGGTAGGACATGTTCTGAGGCATCGAGAGATCACCAATTTAGTAGTGGAGGGCAGCGTGGAGGGTAAAAATCGTAGAGGGAGACGAAGAGATGAATACACTAAGCAGATTCAGAAGGATGTTGGCTGCAGTACATATTGGAAGATGAAGAAGCTTGCACAGGATAGAGTAGCATGGAGAACTGCATCAAACCAGTCTCAGGACTGAGGACAACAACAACATCAACGTCGGTGGCCACGAGCGCTAACAATCGGTCTTAGTGGAACGTTGTTCTTATGGATCTTGGGTAATCCATACAGCCGACGTGGTAGGGCTTCTGTGTTGCGCAGATTTCTCTGTATGTCCGCCGGCAGAGAAGACGCCTTGATTAATCGATTCGTATTCCGTGTGATACGCTGCGTCGGATCTGCGCTTAGTTTTCGGTACGTCGTCGGATCTGATAGATCTCGGATCCTTTGCTCATAATCTTCGGTCTTCATTACGACGGTTGCATTCCCCTTATCGGCAGGCAGTACCAATATATTCTTGTCGACGTTGAGATTCTTAATGGCTTGTAGCTCTTTTGTCTTCAGGTTACAAGCTAGTGGTTTTGCTCGCCGCAGTATCCTGGCTGTTTCAGTGCGCATTTCCTCTGCCCTTTCACAAGGAAGGGTCCGAATGGTCACTTCGGTGTTGGCAATGATGTCCTCCATAGGTATAGCTATTTCACGTGGAATGGAGATTTCTACGAACAGCTGGAAGGCGTCGCCATTTGTAGTCCTCTTAGTCCAGTGGTGGCCAACTTCAAAAATGGTTCAAATGGTTCTGAGCACTATGGGACTTAACGTCTGAGGTCATCAGTCCCCTAGAACTTAGAACTACTTAAACCTAACTAACCTAAGGACATCACACACATCCATGCCAGAGGCAGGGTTCGAACCTGCGATCGTAGCGGTCGCGCGGTTCCAGACTGAAGCCCCTAGAACCGCTCGGCCACACTTGCCGGCTGGCCAACTTCTGCATGGAACAATTCGAAGCACAGGCACTGGACTTGGCGACTTGCAAACCTAAGGTGTGGTACAGGTACGTCGATGATACTTTCGTTGTGTGGAACCATGGTGAAGAACAGCTCGATGACTTCCTAAAACACTTGAACAGTCTTCACGCCAACATAAAATTTACCATGGAAGTAGAAAAGGACAAAAAACTGCCATTTCTAGATGGGCTGGTCACAAGGGATGGTGAAAACATGGGACACAGCGTGTATCGAAAACCGACACACACGGACCGATTCCTGCACAAACTATCAAACTACCACCCGACCCAGAAAAGAGGCATCATTAATACGCTCGTAACGCGAGCAGGACGAATATGCGAGCCGCAGTACCTCAGATGCTAAATGCAACACCTGGAATGTGTTCTGAGGAGCGATGGGTACTCCACAAGTTATATTAGAAGTGTAACAGAGCCAAACACTCGGCGAAGTGAGGAATCAGAAAAAGAAATGTCGGGTACGGCCTTTCTACCATACATTCGCAGAGTGACGGACAGAATCGGCCGTTTATTACGCAAACACGGCGTAAAGACGATTTTCAAACCGACAAGGAAGCTCAAAGAGTGTCTTAGATCGGCAAAGGAGAAAAGGGACCCACTTGCAATATTGGGAATATACCGTATACCATGCACATGCGGAAAAGTTTGTCGGAATGACTGGACGATCAATCTACACCAGGATCAAAGAACATAAGCGACATTGCAGTTTGGGGCAGGTGGAGAAATCGGCAGTGGCAGGGCACGCACTGAGTGAGACCGACCAGG
The DNA here is from genome assembly GCF_023864275.1 of Schistocerca cancellata. NCBI lineage: Eukaryota > Metazoa > Arthropoda > Insecta > Orthoptera > Acrididae > Schistocerca > Schistocerca cancellata. The sequence goes on along the minus strand of NC_064634.1, from coordinate 448,907,103 downwards.
TAATAAAATTCGCCGAAACGGAAGTTGTGGCTGTAGAGAAGCACTATCACACCCGCATGTTCAGAGAAGCTGTAGAAATATAAAAACACGCGAACAGTTTCAACAAGAAAGAGGAAAGCCTTAAGGTGAACGAACCCTGGCTTCTCGTACTGCAGCGAACGACCGTCGCATGTAGCAAGGGGAGAACCGCACCGGAAATGACCGCGGAGAAGCCCTCGGACGTTGGCGCGCCAGGTACATATAGTCTGCGGCCGTGAGCTCTACTCCAGTTCACCACCGGCAATGGAGGGTGAAGCTTTGACAATGGCAGCCACTCGTGCTGGCGAAACGTCAGTAAAATCATTAGATCAACGTCGGCCGAAGAACCCGAGACAGAAGCCAATAGGCAGTTTGTCAACCGATACACTAAGGGTGTCGTAGGCAACTGATCGTGGTGTTGGATGGCGATTCGGGCGAGCCGTTCAAAACTCCATAGTGCCATTTATTTATTTTTTCCACGACATTATGAACTGTCCGTCCGGATATTGAAATCCTTAATGCCATTTTGTCATATGATGACATGATGGAGACCGTGGTTGTTGTTTAAAGACAAATGTTGATGGTGCTAGGACAGCAACCAGCCACAAATTTACTTTCAGTTCGTTTATTCAAAGGGTACCGTTACCGGTTTCAAATCGTTGTGATTCATCCTCAGACGGTTTACACGCTTTCTTTATGACATGTGGTGTGTTTTTTTACAGATTAATTGTCGTGGAACGTCGGTTTGGAGTGTTTGTTTTCATAACATTCGTCCAACAGATGTAATGCATTCCCACTGCATTCTTATTGTTGCACTAAATTGTTCTCACTGAACACTTTAGATTTGTCACTGAGAATATTTCGACCACGCACCACATGTTTTGATACATACAAAGAAGTGTTTGTTCTGCTTCTGTAGTCTTGGCAGTTACTATACTATACATTGGTTATAGAATATGAATCATGTGGTATGAACACGTTACCGTCGCAAGTAAATGTGACGAATAGTGAGAGCAGGCGAGATACCTCATAGACGTCTCACGAAAATCACAAAGAAACGGATGTGAACTGTGTTACAAAAAGGGAATTCAAGAGTCGAGACTTCCAAAACGGAACGCAACTTCAGAACCGTTAAAAACATATGTGTTGACAGAGCACTGTGAAACTGTGTGATTGGGAAACTGTTGCGTTCATTTGTTCCAGCTTATTTGCCAAATTATTGTGTGCTCATCATTTCCTTGGGAGTGATCGCGTTCACATTGATACGAACACCCATGTCGGGCGAGGAAGCATATCTCACTCCCTTACCAGTCGTACAAGTTAGGTGCGTCGATAAGAGATTCCTATCGCACTGTCACTAGTGCCGCGCATGACACGCCAGGCGTGTTTTCCTGCGGAGGACTCGGTTGACTCGTCGCCTTGTCATCAAGAGTTTGCGGTTCCCACTCGAAAGTCACTCCCGTTCGGCTGTTAACAGAGTAGTTGTGCAGAACCGACTGTCATTATAGGTCCTTACGCGTCGTTGTTGCAAACGGACTTTACACCACGACACAGAGGCAAGTTTGGCTAAAGCGAAGAGCGAAAAAAAAAAAGAAAAAAAATTGCACGTAGGAGGTTTGGACACGGCTCGCCCGCATAGCAGTCCAGCACAATGACCACTACTTCTTTACCAGCTGCTCTAGACTGCAGTTCTTTTTCTTGGACCATTCGCTGTTTCTGTTTCGCTTTTTTTTTCACAGTCCAGTGTACATACTTCCTGTTTTCATGCTTGACCTGTGTTCAGTTGTCCACTGGGCCGTCTTATCACATGTGGAGCTTCCACGGTAAGCAGCGGTTCCCCTTCCGCTGGCAAAGTGTTGGTTTACACGGGCGCCACCAGACGTGCAGCGCCACGGCGCGGCGCTCCCGTGGCGGAAGCGGCTCCCGACTGCGGCCTCCACAGAGGCCGCGCGGCGGCGCTGCCGACCGGCCGAGCAGCTGGTGGTAGAGATGGGCAAACTCGTTCATCCTTGGGAACTAGATCACTGCTGATCGTTCTTTTTTGGGAACCGTTCATTTTTACTAGTTCACCGTTCATTTGTGCTTGGTATATGGTTCTTATGAAAAACTGAAAACTAGTAGTGTGGGTGACTGGAGAGCACCAAGAGAGGTCACTTGCCTCCCCCCCCTGGAGTATAGAGTTTTTATTTGGTTCAAATGGCTCTGAGCACTATGGGACTTAACATCTATGGTCATCAGTCCCCTAGAACTTAGAACTACTTAAACCTAACTAACCTAAGGACAGCACATAACACCCAGCCATCACGAGGCAGAGAAAATCCCTGACCCCGCCGGGAATCGAACCCGGGAACCCGGGCGCGGGAAGCGAGAACGCTACCGCACGACCACGAGCTGCGGACAGTTTTTATTCATTACTGAGTTCTTACACATTTTTAGAAGTAATTTCTGTGATTCTGCAGCACCTCTCGTTTAGCTAACTGTAGCGTTGTGTGGCTGATCGCAGGGGAATAATATTGGGTGGCGCACGGAAAACCGGCCCCGAGTACAGACTGCTCGCCAATTACGATGTGTTGCCCGTTACGAGCAGATACAACAAACATGTAATAATTGGGCAGTGAAGAAATAACAAGCTAATGCAAGCAACAATTGCGAAACAATCGATGACGATGTGTAGAGAGCTGGAGAAGAGATCATGAAAATCTCACGCGACGCGCATGGGCTATAGCTCATGCAGTCTTGTAAACCTGTTGGTGGCTGTTTCCCAACTTAATAGACCACAAGTGCCTTGTATAAAATTCGTTTCGACTTCCACTACATAGCTATGCTACGTTGTAAACAATAATCGTTGACACCCTATATACAAGGTGTTACAAAAAGGTACGGCCAAACTTTCAGGAAACATTCCTCACACACAAATAAAGAAAAGCTGTTATGTGGACATGTGTCCGGATACGCTTAATTTCCATGTTAGAGCTCATTTTAGTTTCGTCAGTATGTACTGTACTTCCTCGATTCACCGCCAGTTGGCCTAATTGAGGGAAGTTAATGTTGACTTCTGTGTTTGTGTTGACATGCGACTCATTGCTCTACAGTACTAGCATCAAGCACATCAGTACGTAGCATCAACAGGTTAGTGTTCATCACGAACGTGGTTTTGCAGTCACTGCAATGTTTACAAATGTGGAGTCGGCAGATGCCCATTTGATGTATGGATTAGCACGGGGCAATAGCCGTGGCGCGGCACGTTTGTATCGAGACACATTTCCAGAACGAAGGTGTCCCGACAGGAAGACGTTCGAAGCAATTGATCGGCGTCTTAGGGAGCACGGAACATTCCAGCCTATGACTTCGCGACTGGGGAAGACCTAGAACGACGAGGACACCTGCAATGGACGAGGCAATTCTTCGTGCAGTTGACGATAACCCTAATGTCAGCGTCAGAGAAGTTGCTGCTGTACAAGGTAACGTTGACCACGTCACTGTATGGAGAGTGCTACGGGAGAACCAGTTGTTTCCGTACCATGTACAGCGTGTGCAGGCACTGTCAGCAGCTGATTGGCCTCCACGGGTACACTTCTGCGAATGGTTCATCCAACAATGTGTCAATCCTCATTTCAGTGCAAATGTTCTCTTTACGGATGAGGCTTCATTCCAACGTGATCAAATTGTAAATTTTCACAATCAACATGTGTGGACTGACGAGAATCCGCACGCAATTGTGCAATCACGTCATCAACACAGTTTTTCTGTGAACATTTGGGCAGGCATTGTTGGTGATGTCTTGATTGGGCCCCATGTTCTTCCACCTACGCTCAATGGAGCACGTTATCATGATTTCATGCAGGATACTGTATCTGTGCTGCTAGAACATGTGCCTTTACGACACAGCATGTGGTTGATGCACGATGGAGCTCCTGCACATTTCACTCGAAGTGTTCGTACGCTTCTCAACAACAGATTCGGTGACCGATGGATTGGTAGAGGCGTACCAATTCCATGGCCTCCACGCTCTCCTGACCTCAACCCTCTTGACTTTCATTTATGGGGGCATTTGAAAGCTCTTGTCTACGCAACCCCGGTACCAAATGTAGAGACTCTTCGTGCTCGTATTGTGGACGGCTGTGATACAATGCTCCATTCTCCAGGGCTGCATCAACGCATCAGGGATTCCATGCGACGGAGGGTGGATGCATGTATCCTCGCTAATGGAGGACATTTTGAACATTTCCTGTAACAAAGTGTTTGAAGTCACGCTGAGACGTTCTGTTGCTGTGTGTTTCCATTCCATGATTAATGTGATTTGAAGAGAAGTAATAAAATGAGCTCTAACATGGAAAGTAAGCATGTCCACATAACATATTTTCTTTCTTTGTGTGTGAGGAATGTTTCCTGAAAGTTTGGCCGTACCTTTTTGTAACACCCTGTATACTTCACGTTGTCTCTGAGTTCGTAGGCGAAGTAGAGACTTTATGGAAGCATGAAATAAAATGTGGTTTTCTCATCATACTTGGCGGTGTGCTGACCACACGCCCCTCCTATCCGCACCCTCATCTGAGGATGACACGGCGGTCGGTTGGTCCCGACGGGCTACTTGTGGCCTGTAGGCGGAGTGCATCATACTTGCGTCACACGCTTAGTAAAAATTAGGTTTTTATGTTGAATTATTAAAGTTAATTCAGCAATAATAATAATAATTAAGTTCGCAGTAATAAAGTTTTTGGTTTAAAAGCTCCTTCTGAACAAATGTTGTTGAGATAATAAGTAAATACGATTTTATGGCAATCTATGTCTTTTTCAATTGGAGAGGCACCGCTTTTCTTACAGAGCCAAAATGACCCACAACCAACTTTTTTTTTTTCAATGAAACCAAACTAGCAGGTAATGCAAATTGGAAACAACCAAACTCAAAAATCATTAGATCCTTACTAATTGTAATGTTTTGTATATGAAAGATACACGAAAATCGTTTTATATGAATTTTCTTACACTAAAAATTAAGCAAATTATTGAAAGTTAGTTGCGAAATCAAGTCGATGAAACCAAAAAATATATGAATAACAAAAAAACTTGCCTTGTTATAAGTGTCTTCTGCTGTTCATCGATATAATAAAGTGAGCTGACATGCCTTTTTGTTACCTGAAAAGACGTACCTCTTAGATACAACGTAATTTTTACGTAATTTACGTAACTATAAAATACTTTTTGATTACCGGTCGTGGACGCTGAATAGCCAGAACCAAGTGCAAGAACAGTTTGGGACACATGTAATATGGGCGAGCGCAGTGAACGAAACGGACAACTGGATACTGAAGTAACTAGGAGCAGCCGGCAGTGGAACTGAGGCAGGTGGTCGTGCGAAGAACGACGAGTGCGGGAGAGGGAGGCCGAGTCCGAGGCCGAGGCGAGCGCGCGGCCCAGGCTGGAGCGAGAGCTGCCCAACTGACCGCCGCGACCCAGGGGAACTACTCAACTACGAACCGATCGTTCCTCGTTCCCGGGAACTATAAGTAGACCAGGCCGCCGCGACCGATCGTTCCTCGGAATTCGTTCCTCGGTCCTGTCGTTCATCTTGGTGAACCGTACCTTTGCACCCGTTCGTTCGCGAACTGCCCATCTCTAGCTGGCAGCGCCCCATGTTTATAATGACGGTCTGCCCTTGGCGTTTTGGGATTGCTGCACTCTGTTATCTGATAGTAAGTTCGTGTAGGGCATACTGCGGGCTTGAGACGAAAGTCAGTACAGAAGATTTCATATTTGAAGCTGAGAAGGAAACACCGATGTGCAACACGGTCTGAGGAATATTCAGATAAACTGCAGGAAATCGAAGTTTTCACCGGACGTTGGAGGCAAACGTTGGTGAGCGTCACTCACAATTCTTCCCGCTCGAGTTGGGCCTGTTGACATGTCGTGTAACCCACAAGTACTCAAAACGTCTTCAGTTCTGTATCTGTCCGGATCGTTTACAAAACTGCGCAACGCGCAGCAAGTTTTTATACTTTCTTGAGAAAATTCTAGACGTACATTCAAAGGCCGATCAAAAGTTCTACACTTTTTAGCAAGAATACCAAAAGTACATTCAAAACACACTGGCGTGACAAAAGTCGAGGCATACCTTCTAACATCGCGTCGGACGTCCTTTTGCCTGGCATAGTCCACCAACTCCACGTAACATGAACTCTGCAACTCTCTGCAGATATACTGAGCCTCCATAAATGCGAAAGTCTTGCCAGTGCAGGATTCAGTGTAAAATGTAGCCTCTCGATTATGTCTCATAAATGTTCGACAGGATTCGTGTCGGGTGATACGGGTGGCCACATCATTCGCTCGAACTGTCCAGAATGTTCTTGAAACCAATTGCGAATATTTGTGGCCTGCTGACACGACGCATTTTCGTCTTTAAAAACTCCGTCGTCGTTTGGTAACATTAAGTCCAGGAATGGCTGCAAAGTGGTCTCCAGGTAGACGAACATAACCGTTTCCATTCGATGATCGTTTCAGTCGGACCACAGGACTCAATCCATTACGTGTAAACACAGGCACACCACTGTGGGGCCACCACCAGCTCGCACAGTGCCTTGTCGACAACCTGGGTCACGGCTTCTTTGGTTTTCCACCATACACCCTACCGTCAGCTCTTACCAACTGAAATCGGGATTCATCCGACCAGGTCACGTTTTACCTGTCATCTAAAGTCCAACAGATATGGTCACAAGCCCAGCAGACGAGCTGCAAACGGTGCCATGCTGTTTGCAAAAGTACCCGCGTCGGTCGTCTGCTGCCTAGCCCATTATCGCTAAATTTCGCCGCAGTGTCCTGAAGGACACGTCCGTCGCAAGTTCCACATTGATTTCTGCGTTTATTTAACGCAGTATCGCTTGCCTGTCAATTCTGACACCTCTACGCAAACGCGGCTTCGCTCGGTCGTCAGCTGAAGCCCGTCGGCCACAGCGTTGTCCGTGGTGAGCGGCACTGCCTGGAACGTGCTGCTCCCGGCACACTCTCAGCACTGTGGATCTCGGAACACTGAGTTCCGTAACGTTTTGCGAATTGCGATGTCCGACACTTTTAGGTCCAATTACCATTCCGGGTTCAGAGTCTGTTAGTTCCCCTCGTGCGGCTACAATCACGTCGGAACCCTTTCACACGAATCACTTGAGAACAAATGACTCTCCGCCAAAGCAGTTCCCCTCTATACCTTGTGTACGCAGTACTACAGCCATCTGTACACAAGGTCGTTGCTATACTCCGTTCATATAAGAACAAACCTGATGTAAAGAAACACACACGCCATGATTGGTCAGGGCCGTAGCACACGTACAGTGGTGTTGTTACGCTCTTGGAAGTACGTCCTACTTATGTATTAGATATACAATGAAGAGCCAAAGAAACTGGTACACCTGCCTAATATCGCGATCACGCAGAGGTGCCGCAACACGACTGGGCATGGACTCGACTAAGTGTGAAGTAGCGCTGGAGGGAACTGACGCCAGGAATCCCGCAGGGCTGTCCATAAATCCGTAAGAGTGTACGAGGAGGTGGAGGTCTCTTCTGAACAGCACGTTGCAGATATGCTAAAGAATGTTCATGCCTGGGGACTCTGGTGGCCAGCGGAAGTGTTTAAACTCAGGAGAGTGTTCCTGGAGCCACTCTGTACCGGTTCTGGACGTGTCGGGTGTCGCATTGCCCTGCTGGATTGGTTGGTTGGTTGGTTGGTTTGAGGAAGGAGACCAGACAGCGTGGTCATCGGTCTCATCGGATTAGGGAAGGATTGGGAAGGAAGTCGGCCGTGCCCTTTCAGAGGAACCATCCCGGCATTTGCCTGGAGTGATTTAGGGAAATCACGGAAAACCTAAATCAGGATGGCCGGACGCGGGATTGAACCGTCTCCCTCCCGAATGCGAGTCCAGTGTCTAACCACTGCGCCACCCCGCTCGGTGCCCTGCTGGAATTGCACAATGGACACGAATGGGTGCGGGTGATCACACAGGATACTTACCTACGTGTCGCCTGTCACAGTCGTATCTAGAAGTATCAGGGGTCCCACATCACTCCACATCCCCATGCCCCACACCATTGCAGAGCCTCCACCAGCTTGAGCAGTCCCATACTGCCATGCAGGGTCCATGGATCCATGAGGTTGTTTCCATACCCGTAAACGTCATCCGCTCGATACAATTTGAAACGAGACTCGTCCAACCGGGCAACGTCGTTCCAGCCATCAACAGTCCAATGTCGTTGTTGACGGGGCCAGGCGAGGTAAAGCGTTGTGTCGTGCAGTCATCAAGGGTACACGAGTGGGACTTCCGCTCCGAGAGATCATATCGATCATGTTTCGTTGAACGGTTTGCACGCTTGCACTTTCTGACGGCACACCACTGAAATTTGCTGTAATTTGCTGAAGGGTTGCAGTTGTGTCACTTTGAACGATTCTCTTCAGTCGTCGTTGGTCCCGTTCTTGCAGGATCTTTTTCCGACACCAGTGATGTCGGAGATTTTATGTTTTACCTGATCCCTGATATTCACGATACACTCGTGAAATGATGGTACGCGAAAATCCCCACTTCATCGCTAAGTCGGAGATGCTGCGTCCCATCGCTCGTGCGGCGACTACAACGCCAAGTTCAAACTCATTTCAATCTTGATAACCTGCCATTGCAGCAGCCGTACCCGATCTTACAACTGCACCCGACACTTCTTGACTTATACAGGGTGCTCCATTGATAGTGACCGGGCCAAATATCTCACGAAATAAGTATCAATTGAAAAAACTGCAAAGAACGAAACTCGTCTAGCTTGAAGGGGGAAACCAGATGGCGCTATGGTTGGCCCGCTATATGGCACTGCCATAGGTCAAACGGATATCAACTGGTTATTTAAATAGGAACTCCCATTTTTTATTACATATTCGTGTAGTACCTAAAGAAATACGAATGTTTAAGTTGGACCCCTTTTTTCAATTTGTGATAAATAGCGCTGTAATAGTCACAAACGTATAGGTACGTGGTATCACGTAACATTCCGTCAGTGCGGACGGTATTTGCTCCGTGATACATTACCCTTGTTAAAATGGACCATTTACCAATTGCGGAAAAGGTCGATATCGTGTTGATGTATGGCTATTGTGATCAAAATTCCCAACGGACGTGTGCTATGTATGCTGCTCGGTATCCTGGACGATATCACCCAAGTGTCCGGACCGTTCGCCGGATAGTTACGTTATTTAAGGAAACGGGAAGTGTTCAGCCATATGTGAAACGTCAACCACGACGTGCAACAAATGATAATGCCCAAGTACGTGTTTTGGCTGCTGTCATGGCTAATCCGCACAACAGTAGCAGACAAACTGCGCGAGAATCGGGAATCTCAAAAACGTCGGTGTTGAGAATGCTACATCAACATCGATTGCATCCGTACCATATTTCTATGCACCAGGAATAGCATGGCGACGACTTTGCACGTCGTGTACAGTTCTGCCACTGGGCACAAAAGAAATTACGGGACGATGACAGGTTTTTTGCACGCGTTCTATTTAGCGACGAAGTGTCATTCACCAACAGCAGTAACGTAAACCGGCATAATATGCACTATTGGGCAACGGGAAATCCACGATGGCTGCGACAAGTGGAACATAAGCGACCTTGGCGGGTTAATGTATGGTACGGCATTATGGGAGGAAGGATAATTGGCCCCCATTTCATCGATGGCAGTCTAAATGGTGCAATGTATGCTGATTTCCTACGTAATGTTCTACCGATGTTACTACAAGATGTTTCACTGCATGACAGAATGGCGATGTACTTTCAACATGATGGATGTCCGGCACATAGCTCGCGTGCGGTTGAAGCGGTATTGAATAGCATATTGCATGACAGGTGGATTTTTCGTCGAAGCACCATACCATGGCCCGCACGTTCACCGGATATGACGTCCCCGGATCTCTTTCTGTGGGGAAAGTTGAAGGATATTTGCTATCGTGATCCGCCGACAAAGCCTGACAACATGCGTCAGCGCATTGTCAATGCATGTCCGAACATTACGGAAGGCGAACTACTCGCTGTTGGGAGGAATGTCGTTACAAGTATTGCCAAATGCATTGAGGTTGACGGACATCATTTTGAGCATTTATTGCATTAATGTGGTGCTCGCAGGTATTCACGCTGTAACAGCATGCGTTCTCAGAAATGATAAGCTCACAAAGGTACATGCATCACATTGTAACAACCTAAATAAAACGTTCAAACGTACCTACGTTCTGTATTTTAATTTTAAAAAACCTACCTGTTACCAACTGTTCGTCTAAAATTGTGAGCCATATGTTTGTGACTACTACAGTGCCATCTATCACAAAGCGAAAAAAGTGGTCCAACTAAAACATTCGTATTTCCTTACGTACTACACGAATATGTAATAAAAAATGGGGGTTCCTATTTAAAAGACGCAGTTGATATCCGTTTGATCTATGGCAGCGCCACCTATCGGGCCAACCATAGCGCCATCTGGTTTCCCCCTTCAAGCTAGACAAGTTTCGTTCTCTGTAGTTTTTTCGTTTGACCTTATTTCGTGAGATATTAGGCCCGGTCACGATCAATGGACCACCCTGTATAGGCGTTACCGACCGCAGCGCCGTATTCTGCCTGTTTACATATCTCTGTATTTGAATATGCATGCATATACCAGTTTCTTTGGCTCTCCAGTGTGTTATTACTAAGCTACGTCAAAGGAAACTTTGAGATATTCAAATGCATTAACAGCCATCAAAGTTTTTCTTAATCACTTTTAAGTTATGTATTTATTTAAAAAATCGTGTAAAGCCTCTGCACTGTTGTGGCCTGATTGTCGCGTCGTCAATGCGCAGCATGAAAATGGCTGAGGCTGCTTCCTGTTACGTAGTGGCACACGCGTGTGGAACACGGCTAAAAAGTTGCGTGAAATAGGCTTTTCTTAATGTTTTTCATAAATTTACAGAGATTATAGGCTATGAAGTTTTTCGTGGGATTGTATTAGTTACAGTTGAGACCAATCTACAGGTTGGCCGTATAGTGGAAACGGTACCGTTCTAGAGTGATGGTAACTTTCTGCAGTTTATTGTTCTCCGATTCAAATCCGGCCTACATCCTTTCTTCCTCGTTTAATTTGAAATACCTACATCTCGTAATTGTAAAATTCATCATCATTTTTTATGAATAATACAAGTTTTGTTGTTCCGAATTACGTATTGCATGTGAAGTTCATATTTTCATTTCAAATAGAAAGTCTTAATTATCGATATTTTATGAAAGACTGTTATTAGAAGTTGCCGAAATTAATAAAATATAACAATTTAATTTTTTAAGGCAAAAACCAAATGCTCTTTATTTGGACTATGTCCATCGTTTTATACCACGGATGTAGATAAATGTCGTAGAAACACGAAAAACAATCATTTTCACAGCATCGAGCACACCATACAAATGCCGCGTTTGTACATTTGCCACTGTATCATTGCAATATGGAGCCGACAGAACTGATCTGGCAGCAAGTTACGGGGTTTTGCCCGAGAAGTAACAAGACTGTTCGAGCCAGATGTACTGGAGTTAACGCACGCAGCTCTCTCACACGTCACTGGCGAATATAGAACGGCTCATTATAAGAGAAGGTGGATTCTGTTGTTGATAGGCTCATTATCAACGTAGCAGATGACACTTCCAAAACAGAAACGTATTTCTCGGATTCGGATAGGGAAGGTGCTAAAAGATTACCAGGCGGCTGACAGTAATTAATACCTTCAATATCAGAAATATTCATCATTCTTGTTTATAATTAGAATACTACCGGGTGAGAACGAGAGCATTTTATACTTTCCGTCTGGTCACCTAAGAAGCGCGCGGTAGTGCTGCAGTTTTGCCGAATATTATTTCATTCTCTGTAAAAATTAAATGACATTCGAAGCCATATTGTTGGTTTGCTCGTCTCTTTTTATGTCTAAACTGCAATTGCTCACAACCTTGCATGTTGGTCAGTGCTGTCGAAGTTTAGTGCGACGGTAAAGCCCTTGTCTCGGACTATTGCTCAGTCTGTGTGCGTGCAACACAGCACAAAACGTATCCTTATTATCGTACTTGACTGTCCTGGTCTCACAGCTGGCTTCCGCTCCACGTGAAACGAAATCCAACGAGATTCAAGCAAACGCGGAAGAAAACATGGCGTAATGTTTAGAAAAAAGTTCAAATGTGTGTGAAATCTTATGGAACTTAACTGCTAAGGTCATCAGTCCCTAAGCTTACTCACTACTTAACCTAAATTATCCTAAAGACAAACACACACATCCATGTCCGAGGGAGGATTCGAACCTCCGCCGGGACCAGCCGAACAGTCCATGACTGCCGCGCATCAGACCGTAATATTCACAGTAGGTTTATTATTATAATGAACAAAGTATAGCTCGTTTGCCGCCCAAGGCAAGAACTGAAAAATAACGCCCCCTCGTTCCTACTACCATCCGTCGGCCCGATGTCCTGCGCTTCCCCCTTCTCCCCCCCCAGCCCCCCCACCCCCCCACCACACCCCCTGATCAACCGCCACCACTAACGTCCAACGGCAGAGCAATGGAAATCAGGGTCATGGTTTGTTTCCGTTTCGAACACAGTAGCGACTGAGTTAGATTAGAGGTAGACTTTCGTCAAAGTAACTAAAAAGGCTCATTAAGTAACTGGTCCGTGTGCTTTTGAAAACAACTCGGTGTTTTGATTTTTCCTCTTTTTCGTTTTTTTCCTCATTTTCTCAGTTTTTTTCACATTTTCATCTGAAAGTGATTTTTTCCGCCCCTTGCCGCCCCTAAAAATTTGCCACCGCAGATGGCCACCTGGTCTTTCCTAAAGCCGTCGGCACGTGGACCTTGCATCCGAACGTTGAGCGTGCCGAGTTTCCAGCGTCATTGCGCGGAAGTAGGGGAGTCTTTTCGAAAGTACGGAGGAATATCTAGCGTGTCAGATATTCTGAACGTGCGTTTGAACGTTGACGGCAGAGCGTCACCTACGTCACACGCACGCCATCTCCTTTCAAATTCAAATGGCTCTGAGCACTATGGGACTTAACTTCTGAGGTCATCAGTCCCTATAACTTTTTTTTTAAAAAAAAAATTCTTTATTAATAATCATTGTAATTATACAATTTAACCCACTTCCTTAAGCTCATTAGTGGGTCCTAATAGTTATACATTTATATGTTATTGTGCAGCTAGTTATTAGTTTTAAAGTGAGCTACAGTTACTTTAACAACAATGGGCACTTAATATCTATATCTACTGTTTATGCCTAATTCCTATAACTAATTGAACTTATGTATATTCTGCAGCGTCACATGTGTGCCAGTAAGAATATAAACCTACTTAATATGCCTTGTTCTTCGAGCTAAACCCGAAGAACATGCCCCTGGCACTGGGCAGGCCACAACTTTATGATTCGCTGCAGTTGCTATTCTAAGTTCCTAAAAAACTAAGTCCTACAAACTAACTTATCCTACGTCATATCTGGTGTGTCTTAATCGGCGGTTGGTCCCTACTCCCCCTAGTCCTGCGCATGGCGGATCCTAACTCGGGTGAAGTCAGCCAGTCCACGCACAGGCGGTATGGGACTAGGGCTCTTGGTCACAATCGGTAATTATTATCCTTGTTATTACTGTCTCTCTCTTAAATATTCAATTAGAACTTTTCGTGATACCTCCTTTGCCAAGGTATTTAGAGTCTGAAAAGTCTCCTCTCGTCGAAGTAGTTGATATGTGTCATGGTTAGGAAGTCTGTCTCGTAAGGTGTTTGCGACATCATTGAAGAGGGGACATTCGTAAACAACATGTTCGGGTGTACCCTCCGGATCGCCACAGTCGCACGCTGGTGTTGCCCTTTTCCCAAATCGACATAAGTATGTCGGGTAGGGTCCATGGCCAGTGAGGAAGTGAATCAGACCTCGTGTAGGCTCGAAGTATTTCATACCCAGGCGTTCCCTCACATCAGGTAGAAACTGGAAGGTTCGTCGTCCAGCCTCTTCTGCAGCCCAAGTCTCCTGCCAGAGTTCCTCCCCTCTTCTCCTTATTTCTCTTTTGTCCCCCACTCTGATACCCATAATATCTACAATCTTTTCGTAATTATCCCTTTTTGCCCAATACCAGGCCGCCTGTTCCCTTATTTTGATGTCCAGAGGGCAGAGCCCCATTATGACTAATAGGGCCCCCCCTGGAGACGTTCTGTAAGCACCCACAGCTCTTAGCAGCATGCTTCTTTGGACCCTTCTCACTGCCATGGCGGGCACAACCCTCGTGAGCCTGTGCGCCCAGACTCCCGAGCCGTAGCCCACGACTGATGTTAGGATGCTGTTGTGATATAGCCTGATTAAGTGTGGAGGGAGATGGAATCTTTTATGACCTATTGAGATGAGATTGTTTAGTATCTAAAGGGCTCTCTTGGTGACGGTATCAATGTGCTTACCGAAGCTCCACCTCTCATCAATGATGACTCCTAGGTAGCGTGTCTCGCGTCGTCTCAGAACTGGTGAATCGTCTATTCTGACAGTCGGATTTCTAATGAGATGTCCTTTTAGCAAGAGATAAGTAGATTTGCTGGGCGATATCGTCATTTTAGTCGCATGGCACCACTGTTGAAGTTTGTCTAGTGCTGTCGCTATCTTTGGTTCAATGTCTTCGCGGCTACGGCCGCCAACCAACAGGAGGAGGTCATCCGCGTAAGCTATCACCTCTAGCACCTCTTCACTCTGTTGTAGTCTGTCTAATAAAGGCTCCATGTGGATGTCCCAAAAGAGGGGTCCTAAGACGGAGCCTTGGGGACATCTTTTAGTGATTGTCTTGCCAACTCTTTCGCTAGAGGATGATAGCCAGACCTCCCGATCCTCGCAATAGCTCCTCAGGCAACCATATAGCGGCCGTGGACACTCCTTCTCCCGCAGGCAGGAGAAGAGCGAAGGCCACCACAGGTTGTCGAAGGCGCCACTGATGTCAGCCATGATGCCAACCACGTATTTGTGCGGGGTCGAGCCACAGACCTCGGCCGCCAGGGCGATTGCATCAGATGCCGACCGCCCCGGCCTGAAACCGAACTGCCTGCTACCCACCCCGCACAACACTCGGTGTGCTGTCAGTCTGTCAGCTAGCAACTTTTCCAGTATTTTCCCAAATATATCCAGTAGGCAAATCGGCCTGTAGGATTTCGCTTCTGCGGGATCCTTATCTGGTCCTTTCTTTATGATGACTACATGTGCCTTTTTCCATTTCTTAGGGAACTTACGCTGTCTAAGGCATTCATTGTACAAGTCCCTATAACTTAGAACTACTTAAACCTAACTAACCTAAGGACATCACATACCTCCATGCCCGAGGAAGGATTCGAATCTGCGACCGTAGCGGTCGCGCGGTTCCAGACTGTAGCGCGTAGAACCGCTCGGCCACATCGGCCAGCATCTCCCTTCAGTACAGAGTTGTGAGGCGCCATATTGGCCTCCAGCTGAAAAATGTTGAAATGTGTGTGAGTTCTTATGGGACCAAAGTGCAGAGGTCACCGGTCCCTAGGCTTACACACTACTTAAACCAACTTAAACTAACCTATGCTAAGAACAACACACACACCATGGCCATGGCCGAGGGAGGACTCGAACCTTCGGCGGGAGGGTCGGCGCGGTGCATGACAACGAGCCTCTAACCGCGCGGCCCTCCAGCTGAAGCCAATATTTTGGCTATCTATGTGTGCCGTTTCTGAGCACCAGAAAATTGAGGATCAGTCATAGAACCGTCGTTGATTGTACGATTCGTTGTAATAAAATGACGAGAAACGTAATATCCGAGGTGAAAGAGTTATTATAACTTGCTTATTACGAGAGCACGCCATTTGAAGGGAAGGGCATGTTGAGGATCCATCAGAAGCATATCGTCCTTGGTACAAATTGTTATAATTAAATTTCAGTTAGTAGTATAGCTACGATTCAAGCTTGCAGGAGATGGTAAGATGCCAGACGGTCATCCAAGTAAGAATCGTGGTCAACGTATCGGCCGGAGAAGCGCCACAAATTCGTAACGACAAGTACTATGTGTTGATGGTTCACATGCCACTACATCCAGATATTTTTGTTCTAACCTTCACGTTTTTAATAGGTTCTGACACTTTCTTATAAATGTATACAAACGCTGTTTTGTAAATATAAGTGCGCTCTTTTCGAGGAGTGAGTTCGTTCGGTTGGTTTCTGAGTAGCAACAGTGACCAACTAAAAGTCACCTTAGGGTTTTGCTAAAAGTGAAAATAATGAAATAATTTTTATCTTATGTGGAGAACT